>NC_090836.1:56501533-56804563 GCF_028021215.1 Eschrichtius robustus | reverse complement strand
TCAAAAGCTTTTTCTGCATCTATTGAGACGATCATATGGTTTTTATCCTTCAATTTGTTAATATGGTGTATCACATTGATTGATTTGTGCATATTGAAGAATCCTTGCATTCCTGGGATAAACCCCACTTGATCATGGTGTATGATCTTTTTGGGGGCTGTTGGATTCTGTTTGCTAGTATTTTGTTGAGGATTTTTGCGTCTATGTTCATCAGTGATATTGGCCTGTAGTTTTCTTTTTTTGTGACATCTTTGTCTGGGTTTGGTATCAGGGTGATGGTGGCCTCGTAGAATGAGTTTGGGAGTGTTCATCCCTCTGCTATATTTTGGAAGAGTTTGAGAAGGATAGGTGTTAGCTCTGCTCTAACTGTTTGATAGAATTCGCCTGTGAAACCATCTGGTCCTGGGCTTTTGTATGTTGGAAGATTTTTAATCACAGTTTCCATTTCAGTGCTTGTGATTGGTCTGTTTATATATTCTATTTCTTCCTGGTTCAGTCTCAGAAGGTTGTACTTTTCGAAGAATTTGTCCATTTCTTCCAGGTTGTCCATTTTATTGGCTATAGTTGCTTGTAGTAATTTCTCATGATCCTTTGTATTTCTGTAGTGTCAGTTGTTACTTCTCCTTTTTCATCTCTAATTCTGTTGATTTGAGTCTTCTCTCTTTTTTTCTTGATGAGTCTGGCTAATGGTTTATCAATTTTGTTTATCTTCTCAAAGAACCAGCTTTTAGTTTTATTTATCTTTGCTATCGTTTCCTTCATTTCTTTTTCATTTATTTCTGATCTGTTCTTTATGATTTCTTTCCTTCTTCTAACTTTGGGGTTTTTTTTGTTCTTCCTCCTCTAATTGCTTTAGGTGTAAGGTTAGGTTGTTTATTTGAGATTTTTCTTGTTTCTTGAGGTAGGATTGTATTGCTATAAACTTCCAAATGTGGGAACTCTTGAATGTGGGCTGGCCTCACTCCTCACTGTTGGGCAGTGATGACATCAGTATAGCTGGCCAGTGATGTGGGTGTATTTACCTTCTGGAACCCTACATTATCAAAACTGCTTTCCATATTTTATTTTGTCAAGGCCAGAGTCCCCAAGAAGGACATTCTAGGAGGTCTCTAAATTAGAAGTGAGACAGTGGTTGGGCTTTTTGTGACATAAGGCATGGGCCCAGACTCTGCTAGCTACCATCTCCTGCCTTGTGAAATGCAGTGTGTACATGGAGGGAATCCCCACTCCCAGCCCCACCCAGTGTGTGACTGTTCCACCTGTCACTGCCTCTCTGAGGGCTCCAACGACCTCACCCTCTGTGCCCAGAGTGGCTTTCAGTTGGGGGGTTAGATGCGGGCTCTGCTAAGTTTCAGGGTGCAGGTGGGTGGCCTTCCGCTGAGGGCTGAGGTCCAGGCAGCTTGTGGAGGAAAGTCCCCCTACTCACATGGGAGCCCTGCCTCACTGGCCCTTTCCCTGTATAATCAATAAGGAGATGGCCATCTGTAGCTTTGCTTGGCTTCCACACGGCTCTTTGGCAACTGGCTGTCCTCTGGCACCTCTGTACTCTCTCCTCCCTCCCGTGGACCCCCAAGTCTGGCCCTTTCAGGTCGAGTCCCCCCTAAATCTCTGTGCTCCAAGAAGGGGTGGGGTGGGCAAAATCTGTTGTCCCCTTCGTCCTTAGCACCCCTGCTCTGTTTTTCTTTTCAAGCTCTGTTCTTGCATAAACTCTTAAGTGGAATGTTTGGTTCCCCCTCAGAACCCTTGCTTTTGATTCAAGTGAAACCCCATTAGTAACTGGTTCCTGATACAAGAACCAGTTTAGGATGTTTGAAGGGCAGAAATAAACAAACCTGCAATTAACTATGTGTTTCCCTTCTGGTTTTTGGATACAGTAATCTAATTCTCCTTGTATCAATGTAGACCCTCTAGCTACTATATAGAAAGTGTCAGGAAATGTGGAAAAGAAAGAAAGGCATAAAAATTAATATATAAGATCTGATATTGTACCAGTTGAAATGTCTATAGACTATTACAAAAGAAATGATATCCAATTGGCAGGAAAGGAATGCTGAAAGTTTAAAAAGCATTATTTCATTTTCAATAAAACATAGATTAAAAATTCTTCGTCAGAACTATTATCACTGCCCATCTTTGCACCCAAATGGGGAAAAAAATAGGAAGGTGGACACTTTTCCAGAGTTCTTCTTTCAGTGGTCAGTTAACTTCACTAATTCATAAACTAAAGCTACAACTTAACTCCAGCCCACCTGCCCCATTCCACCCAGGGTTGGGGGAGATGCCTTATAGCAAAGCTTGAGACTGCTGTGACTCTTTGCATCAGAAGCCTTAGGCCCTAAGAAAATGTGGACCATGAACTGAACCTGCTTATATTCACAAATGATTTATACTGGAAATTAATATTAACCAATAGTATTCATTTACTTTGTTCAACAATTATATTTTTGAGTTCCTCTACGTGTTATTCTCTGTTCTTGCCGATGGAGATACTGCAGACAGAGGTCCTACCCTTTGGAGCTTTTAGTGGAGGAAACACACACACACGCACAACCCAGAAAAACAAATAACATGATTGTCATCATTACTATGAAGGACATAAATAGGGTGATATGGTGAGTAAAAGAGTGTGTACAATACAGGCACTATTTTAGAAAGCATGATCTGAGGAGAAAGACCTCTAAGAAGAGGACATTTCGAGTTAAGACAGGCCTGGAAGTGTAGAGGTACTGATGGAAGAATCTGTTTCAGATGCTTGAAGGACAGAGACGAAACCAGTGCATGGCTCGAGCCTAGGGAAACAAGGGGAAAGAGAAGAGAATGAGATTGGTCATTAGGGAGGGATCAGAAAAAGCCAGGAAGAAGTTGAGATTTTTATTCTAATTTCAGCACGGGAGAGTGTAGCAGGGAAAGGATGGGCTCTGATTTCCAGGTGAAATGTCAGCAACTTCTAAATCGTGCTCTAATAATTAGTAACTATAGCTTTATCAAAGAGGTGACAATGCAGATATGGGTAGATACCTGCACATCATCTTAGCAACTCAAGGCTCTCCCAGTTTCAGGCTCTTGAAGTTTGAAAATTCTGTATCACCAGGAACCTGAGTCATTGCAGGAGTGGATCCATATCCCAGAAGATACGAGTAGGAATGCTCTTTTCTTTTCCCTCTGGGTCAGGAACCAGCAGGATCTTCCTCTGATTATATCCAAGAAAGGTAGCAGCTCCTGCCAACAACCTAGATAAAGGAACCACTCACCCACCAAGTTATAGAGAAAGAGTATTCCCCTGACCTTGGTACTACATTTGAGGTTCTAGATTTGCACAAAGAAGGCCAGACTGGGAAAGACAGACATCAGGCGAGGCAACAGTTAATAAAAGGGCACGCGAGGATTACAGTGACTTCAGCAGCTGCGCTGGGGGTGGACTTTCTTCCCTCTGCTTTTGGCTACCATGTTGATGGCTTTCTTATAGCTTCTGACACCACAGTTCATCAGCACTTAAGTGAAAATATCTCCAATAGACTCTTAGCTGCCACCCCTCCAACTTACTTTCTGATGACATAGCAGGGTCAACAAGGGAAAGGAGACCAGTTGCATTTAATATGGAATGGGCTAAAGAGAGATTTTTGTGGGTGGAGATCCTCTCTTCATGGTTGAACACCTAAACTTTCCGGAGCTGCAAATAGAGGCAACATGGCTCCCAGGCCACAGTAAGGCCTCAAGGGTCCCAATAACACATCACTTAATATCAATAAGGTTTCTTTCACACGTCTTCCTTAGTCTCAAGCTACAAAGAGGGTGAATTGGAGGTGTTTATGAAATACTGTCCGAAGAACAGAAGCATAAATCCCAGGTCTAATTATTAATGCTAGCCAGCTTTCAGATGAGCTGACATGCCCTTTGTAGGGCTTTGGGTTGTTAAAGCCTGTGGATCAATATCAGTTTAAAGGTGGTTTCTCTCTGTTCACCCGTGGAACACAACAGAGGAAAGGGTTCTTCCTCAGATGCAGCAGAGAGATGTGTCTTCAACGTGGGCAAAGAGGTAGACAGCAACCATTTGTCATAATAAACATTAGCTGAGCCATTGCATTTTTTAAGCACAGATTTATTGGGTAGGTTTGCATGAATGTGTGCCTTTGGCAAAGTTCTCAAGGGCTGTCTGTTTCATTGGGGAAAAAACACCTCTCAGCCAAGGCCAAGAAAACGATTTCAGCTAAGAAATGAACTGCTGCGGCTCATAATATAACCCATGAAATAATTGTAGCCAGAGCCAGAAAATGCAGTCATTAGAAAGGCTTCAGCAAGAACGAGGCTGTGACAACACCCCCTTCCCCACCCCAGATAACTGTGCTTTCATCTTTATGGCTTCCACTACAGGAAGATGACCTTAGGATGACTTTCAAGTCCTAAATTTCTCTATGAAAGCAAATATTAAGAAGGAATAAGAAAATTATAGAAGGGGCCAAAAATTTGAATAGAAGGGGAAATTCTTACGAGTTTACTTAGAAAGGAAATCATTAAATTCTTTCGAAATGATCTTTTCTCTTCAAGTGCAAAAGAAGGACTTGGGGAGGGGAGAGACTACAGGCAGGACACACATGGTCAGATCAAGTCTTCACAGACCAACTGCTGAGAATAGATGAAATTAAAAGCTGGGATTGAATTAGGTCACCTTAGCACTTTGATCAGGGAGCCCGTTTACCAAATAAGATGCTGCTCAATATTTGGCCGTTACAACTGAAGGAAGAGAAGAAGGATTGATTGTTGTAGTAGCCACTGTAGACACGCACAGAGACAGAGCATCTCCTAGGCAGGTGGGCAGGAAGGCTGGTCTGCGTGCTCCGGATCCTGCATGTGCTCTCCTCTGGCTCCTTTCTCCGTCCCTGCTCTGTACCCCAGGGGCAAGCTCTCCACGCTCCCCGCTCCCAGACTGCTGACTTCTGGTTGGGTCTGAGGCTAGAGTGTGAGAGGAGAGACAGCCAGCTTGGGTATTTCCTCTCTGCTCCTTGCCTTCCTCTGACAGGCAGCAAGCATCCTGCCAGGTCACTGCCTCCAGGGCTCGTGTTCTCAGTGGGCTCGATTTCCCTTCCTCCAGCCCTGGAGGTGATAAGGGCTGTCTGCTCTCTAGTCTCTGGCTGCCTCACCATGCACTCTCTGCTCCCTCGCCCCTTCCTCACCACTCACAGTAGCCCCGGGACTACATTCTCTTAGCTTAAATCGCTTGCGTGGAACTGTATTCCCTGCCAGGACACTGAGCCATACAGCCCTGAATACATGTTCACAGAAGAAGACTCCAGCTCTATTCTAAGGCAGATGGTTATGGTATACCATGGGTACCTCCTTTAGCTTCAACACCTTAGTGTGGAAAATAAGGTAACATTAGTACAGAACTTAGACTGGTGGTTCACTGTTTTCTTTAGGCACTTTCAGCAGGATACTCATGTCTTTTATACACACATTATAGGAAGTCTGGGCCCGAGCCCCCAGAGAGCCACAGTCAGATTTACATTTTGGGGGACTCAGCAAGAAGGTGCAGGACAGCAGAGGTGAGCTGCTGCAGGCTTTCCCACTGGTGTTAAGAGAGCTTAAGGACTCTAGAAATATCCCCCAAGGTATAAAGGGATAGAAATATTTTGCATTTATTTTTATTCCTGGCTGTGAATAGGTGGTCAAATTAAGAGAAAGATGAAAGAAAGATACAGGAGAGGAGAGGAAGGGGGATGTGGTAGAGAGGGAGGGGAGGGGAGGGAGAAGGGAGGGGAAGGGGAGAGGAGGAAAAAAGAGAGAGCTATTAATTCTTTCTTAAATTTCAGCCAGGGCTAAATTAAGTCTCTTTTTTAGAAAACTAAATAATCTTACTTGCAGAATTAATGCCAAGAGCTTTGCTTTGAAAAACTGGCCAGCCTACATAGAGATACGTAATTTACAACCTGGAGCTCAGATGCCTTTCACAAACACCCTATCTGAAATACCCCTGTCCTCCATAACCCACTGCCCCATCATGTGTTTTATTTTTTCTCATGACACTTAGCACCACCTGACATGACATTACAGGACTTCTGTGAGTGTCTCTTGTCGGCCCTGCCCCTGGCGTGCCAGCTCTTGGAAACCAGGTGTGCTGTGCATTCCTTCACCAGGGCCAGGGCGAGAGTGGACATCAAGACCAAGGTGAGAGAGGGAATCCAGCGAGTCCGGGAACCTCCAGTGGCCATTCCTCCTGCAAGGCAGATGGCTGAGCGGCGGTCACCAAACAAACAACTGTGACTACAATTTGTCTCAGGAAATCGGAATGGGGGACGCTTATTCAAGGGCAATTCTCTCCCAAAATTTTTGTGAAAACCCGATTCAGGGTTTCATTCACATGCTGTTAGTGGCAGAGAATGAAGTGTCCCTTTTTCTCTTCCTTAGTGCTGGATTTTCTTCCTGTGAAAATAAGGAAGAAAAGACTCCAGATGGAGAGCCTCACATTGTCGGCAGATTTAGAAAAACTCCCCTGGAATTTGTACAGACTGACAAGCGAGTCATCTTCCATCTTATTGCTTTAATTTTAGGCTTCAGAGATGCCCAGCTCTGTTGTTCAAATAGTTTTATTAAAAATTTGTGAGGAGGGAAAAGAAGTCTCCGTGGGCCTGTCTGATTTCATTATCCCTGGCACAGCACACAAACGGAGCAGGGCTGCCGAAGGCTGGAGATGGCCGTCTGTGGCACTGGGGGGAAGTGAAAGCCTCTGGAAGCTTCCAGTACTGATCACACATGTTCTAATCTGCCAGGGGATCTCACAGAATCACGAGTCTCAATGTATAACTTAGTGCATATTTCTCAGTCATTAAACCACCAGTATCCTAGTCAGAAGACAGACACCCACCTATCCCCAACCTTTAACTTGTCCCTTTAGTCTAACTCCTATTGCTCCTCTCATTAGAGAAATTCCATTCTCTAAGAATTTTCCGAGTCCAGATTGAGCAATAAAATGCCAGCCATTCCTCTGTGGCTTTGATGGATGACCCCGGCATTCCACAAAGAGAGGATACTGCCATTCAGATTGTGATCCAGACATTTGAGTCCCCCAAAGTCTAGGTACAGACCTGACAATATCCTGAAAGGCAGGGATTTGCCTGATGGCACCAACTAAAGTGGAGCCCCTGTGGAAAGGGCAGATGGGCTTGTGTGTTCCCTCGGAAGGAGCATTAGGTCACATGAAGGTAGTCAGCCCAGTGAGACAAGCTACCTTCTCCCATACATATTTTTCTGGTTGCCAGGAGAGGTCTCCAGCCTCAAGAGTGGCCCTGTTGAAAGATGCTCAATTGAGTTTTGTGAAGGTTTGGAGCAGCCCTGTTGAAAGATGCCGAGTGGAGTTGTGTAAAGGTTTGGGATGAGTAAGGGGGTTGGAGGGGGTGTACTAGCAACGCAGGTGGACACGTAGAAAGTAAAGAGCCCCCAGCAGGCCATCTGGATTCCAGCTCCAGCTCACTCCCTGACTCCATCACAGCCTTTCTCAACCCAAGATAAATGTTAGGGTCAACAGAGCTTTTAAAAAATACTGGTGCCTGGACATGACCCTCAAAACAATTAAATAGGATCAAATCAGATCCCCACCTGAAATTTCTCCCCACCTGAATTTTTCTCCCCACCTGAAAGTTCTAGTAGAAAGTATAAGGTTATAAAAAGTTTGGGAAAACTTTAAGTGCAGAATTGCAAAGTTAATGCCAAGGATGAGTTTCTTTGGTTTCTCTGGCCACAGTCTCACGCAGAGGGATGGGGGTGGCATCGCCAAAACCAAAGGGTTTTCACGGCCAAAGAGGAAGGTAGATGGAAGCTGACCCAGGAGAAGGGAGGGCTGCTTCCACCGCTCAGGCCCCAGTGCTCTCAGGCCAGGACCTGATTCCATAGCTGCTTTGGGAACTTTGCAAATTCCTGGGCCAATGCCCAGGGCTAGAGAAACCACCATGTCTACGTAAGGCCCCAAGCATCTACCTTCGATTCTTTAAGATCACACCTACCACTGAAGATCAAAAGATTCCTCACTCCCTCTACCAAGTCCCTTCCAACTTAGCTAAGAATTTTGTCCCTGCTTAACCTCCTTCCCCTGCTGACAGGAGAAATGAGGGTAGTTCTTTTTTCTTCTCTGTTAGGGGCCTGTATTAGGCCTGGTGATGGTCCCAATTTTGACTCGCAGCATCACGGCCCTATTCAGGGGGTTTGCACAGTGCATGATCTGTATGACTGTAGATGATGACCCTGAGTAGGCCATGATTAGATAAGCATGCCACAGACACAAACGTGCAAATGACTGAACACACACTCACGCACACACACTCACACACACAGAGTCAGTAAGCCACCAGCATGGCAAAGAAAGAAAAATAGCAACAACGAAACCAGAAGACTCATTTTAACCTAGACGGTGATCAAACGGTTCCATGTAAACTGTGATTTTAGTTGCTTCTTCCTCAGCCCTAGAAATTATGCTTTCCTTTGAAGAGCTGATGTAGCACTCTACATGATACATTCACTACTAGAATTCAGTGTTCTGATTCTCTCTAGGATAGTAATAGAGACTGGATACATGTCCTAGTGTCTCATTCTCAAGTTATATAATTAGTAATTACATCATGCAATTTTTTTTTTTTTTTAATCCTGCTACAAGACAGCAGCTCATAGGAGGCAAAGCTGAAGTTGTTCAGGAGGTTCAGTTTTTTTTTAAGTACTCAGGCTTCTTTCAGCCACAAGTCATTATTATCTGTTTCTTCTTTATCGTTACCATTATTATTATTACTATTTGACCACTGTTAAGGGAATGTTCTCTAGAAATTTGAGAGTTAGAGAGTGAGAGGGAAAAGGAGTATGACGTTGAAATCATCTCAACTACAGCTCTTTGCATCTCCTGAGGAGCCTTTCAGAGAGGGGTTTTCTCTAATTTTCATGATCATGATTTCTATCTCATGAGGTGATTAGGTCTTCTCTAATTTTCGTGAGACACCAGTGCATGTCATGATTCACTCTTTGGCAAATAACCCTGCGGAGGGCAGGGAAGACTAAAGGAGAGACGAAATCAAATCATATTAACTAGTAGGCACTAAGTCTGTAATGGGATAAATCAACTCCCTTTTCTTTTCCTTTTGGTTCTTCAGTTATGTAATTATTATTATCCACAGGCTCAGTCTATCTTTTCCCAGAATATATAATCATACAGTTTACTTCCTAGGGCTGGACCTTTGGTCTCTGATCTTCTGAAATGTTGGTTTCAGCTCACTGACCACCTTGGGAGACCCACAGAGATCTGCTCACAGTGGGTCGTAGTTAGGGACTGACTTGGGCACCAACTGGAGTCAGCACCTTTGTAAAATTGCACTTTCCCTCAACAAAGAGAAGTAGCTCCTTTTGTGAAAGGCATCTCAGCAGAGCTCATGGTTGAGGTTGATCTATTGTTTTCTTGGGAGGGGGGGCATTTTTTCTGGAAAGTACCAAAGAGCTCTCCATCAGTCTGGTAGTGATCCGCCCGCCCCGGCCTTCCATTCTCTCCTCACTACAAACACACACACACTTGCTTTCAAGCCTGTCCACCGCTGGGGATGTCCTTTTCTCTAGCATACACAAAAGATGAGAATAGCATCACCACTGACTGACACGTCTCTTAAAATTTGAGAAGCAGTGTTGGCAACTGCAACCACAACAAACAATCCATATCGAGGGCCCACAGTTCTGCCTCGAACATGGGAATTCAGGCCAATTCAAATATTTCCAAAACACCTCTCAGAGCCAAACTCTCAGATCCGCACACTTAAGGGGCAAGCACTCCAGCCCTCATCTTGGGGAGCTGTTTTTAAACAGCCCTCTGCATTAGTGTTTGGGTTAGGTATATGTAAGAAAGTCAACACTTCCCAGATTTCTAGTTACCTCTAGATCTGGTCTCTGAGATTTGAGGTTGTGCAAATTCAAAGGTTAACACTCTAGACCATAGCTATGTCCATGAGTACAGTCCAGTACTAATAGTAATTAGCATTAAAGAGAACCAAACAATATTCAAGTTGCTTCTGTATCCATTGTGTCTGATGTAATGTGAGGAATGGAGAAATGTGAAATTACATAATTTTCAAGAGACCAAAATGGTCTGTCAATGCTGAGGAAAAAGATGACCAAGACTCTCCCTGGGTGGCATAGAGTGACCTACACTTTCTAGGAGAAATTTCCATACTTATGACAACATTCCTTCCAGATATTCCAAAACAGTTCTAATTTCTATCAGTTTACCCTCTTGTTGCCATAAATATCCTTGTATTTGTCGTACTGTGTACCATGTATTTTTGGTTTATAGTCAGCATAATTAAAGCTCACTGCAACTTTTGGTGCATACCCAGGCCGTTTAAAGATAGGTCACTCCCTTTTTTCTTCCATCTCTCTTTTCCTGGGAATTAGTGATCCCTTGGCCCTGCTAGGAAAAAAAGAGAGGTATGTCTCTATGCTGCGTGAGTGCAGTCCGCACGGCGGGCCCCTGGGTATTTGGAAGATATTTATGCAGTCCAGTCAAGTAAGTTCCTTGCCAGATTAAAAAAAAAAAAAGGGATTTTTTACAGAATGGACCAGACCTTCAAGATTTTGTATCTGGTGATCTAGCAGACAAGAACGCCGGGGATGAATATAAAGGAGGCGTAAAATGCCAGAAAGGAGAACGGTTAAGACTACCTCCATGGCTAAAGACAGAGATTCCCATGGGGAAAAATTACAATAAACTGAAAAATACAGTGCAGAATTTAAATCTCCATACAGGGTGTGAGGAAGCTCAGTGTCCCAATATTGGAGAGTGTTGGGGAGGCAGAGAATATGCCACTGCCACTGCCCCAATCATGTTGATGGGTGACACATGTACAAGAGGTTGTAGGTTTTGTTCTGCTGAGACTGCAAGAAATCCACCTCCACTGGATGCCAATGAGTCCTACAATACTGCAAAGGCAATTGCAGAGTGGGGTCTGGATTATGTAGTCCTGACGTCTGTGGATCAAGATGATATGCCTGATGGAGGAGCTGAGCGCTTTGCAAAGACTGTGCCTTACTTAAAGGAAAGGAATCCGAAAATCCTTGTGGAATGTCTCACCCCTGATTTCTGAGGAGATCTTAAAGCAATAGGAAAAGTTGCCCTGTCAGGATTAGATGTGTATGCACATAATGTAGAAACAGTTCCAGAACTACAGAGGAAAATTCGTGATCCCTGGGCCAATTTTGACCAGTCTCTACGTGTACTGAAACATGCCAAGGAAGTTCGACCTGATGTTATTTCTAAAACACCTATAATGTTGGGTTTTAGGTGAGAATGATGAGCAAGTATATGCAACGATGAAAGCACTTCGTGAGGCAGATGTGGACTGTTTGACTTTAGGACAATATATGTAGCCAACAAAGCGCCACCTTAAGGTTGAAGAATACATTACTCCTGAAAAGTTCAAATGCTGGGAAAAAGTAGGAAATGAACTTGGATTTCATTATACTGCAAGTGGCCCTCTGGTGTGTTCTTCATATAAAGCAGGTGAATTTTCCTGAAAAATCTAGTGGCTAAAAGATAAAACAAAAGCCCTCTAACACTTAACAAGACATTCAAGATCACAGGAATTTTAAAACTTTGACTCCAGTTGGTAACAGAAGTGATGGCAGAATGCCTAGACTTCAGTGGATATATCCCAGTCTTTTTGTCTTAAGAAAAATGTCAATAAGTTGTGCATATTTAATTATAATAATTCATTTGTCTTTTAGCATATATTCTTTGTCCCAGGAAACAATTGCTTGTTATGATGTAATCATAAAACATCTTTGTAAGAGTTTACTGTTAAGAGTATAATTTAAAAAGTACATTAAAAACTTCTAGAAAATCAAAAAAAAAAAGTCACTCTCAAATTTGGAGACTATAACCGTACTATATTTAAAGGGGGGAGGGAGACCAAATCAAGGTTACAAAAGTTGTATGATTTAAATATTGGCATTTAACAATTTAATACCTTTAACCACCCCCCCATACAATGTAATATATTCTGTTTGCAAGAAATTCATAGAATTCTGTGTGCACACAGACACATACACACACATCCTATGTCTGGTGTGGGTTTCAGCCTTGTCCTTGGATCCCCTTATCTCTGGCTAGAAGTTTATTTGGAGAGCATGTTAAACATCTAAATGAAAGGTGCTTCATGACTTTGACCCTGCAGGGTAGGAAAAAGTAATTTTTCCTCTACCTTTCTAAGTTATTGGCCAGGGCCCCTGGAACAAAAGACTGATTACCAAGAGAAAAACACGAAGAGAAGTTTATTCACATGTATATCTCACATACATGGGACACACCGAGGGAAATGAGTAACTCAAGGAGGTGGCTTAGAATTCAGGCTGAAATACCACCTTCAGCTGCATCAAAGAAAGGACTGTGGTGGGGCAGGTCAGGGGTGGGAAGGTGACCAAGAACAGTGACACGGCAAACAGGGTAAACTTCGTTCCGCAGGTCGCAGCCTGTGCCTTCTCCACGGATAAGCCTCTTCTGACTTAGAGCCAGCCTTCTCTTCCTGGTCCAGAAAGCGAGACCCCCCTCACAAATGGATATTTCCTTTACAAGTATAAATTGTCCTTACAAAAGGGCAGCTTTTATTCTGTTTTTCAGAGCTTCTCTTCTGTCTGCTCTTTCTCAAAACAATCCTTATGTCTAGAGGCCTATTTTGGGGTGGTGTACGCTGGTGTCCTACGATAATACGAAATGCCCTTCTGGCCCCCAGGTGAGAGGCCTTATGGTGAATGCTCATAAAGCAGCCCTGAATATAAGCACAAGTCCCAGTAAACACAGTCATGAGCCTGATGGGAGAACAGCAGTCTCCAGAATCCGGGCGGGAGCTCTGTCCTCCTAACGCTTGGCTTTGGTGCTCAGGGCCTGGGAAGAGCTGGACAGAAAACCCTGCGGCCTGGAAACAATTTCACAGGCGGATACATTTTTGAAACTGAGGGATTGTTAGAGCTCAGACTTTTGTGCTCTTTTCCACAGTAGCTTTCAGTGGAGCAACATGGAAAGCCCAGACAGAATCAGCTTTCCAAAGCTGTCTGTCTTCCCACCTGCTGCTGCTGGGTATCCTGGGGTCAAGGGAGGGAAGCTGGCCCATGAGAGAGGACCATCTACTTGCCTACCCCACTGGGAGAAAACCTGCTAAAAGCAAAATGAAATCTTCCCCTGGGGCCATTACTCACTAGGCCCAGCTCTGAACACAACGCTGGTGGGGAGTTTTAGGGAAGTTTTAAAACATAGAAGTGGGAATTTACCTGTGTATATGTACCAGCATTGGGAACCTCCATCCTCACAGGCCCTATTCCTGAGGCATCAGCACCAACTAAAGTTGTGGTCAGATGCTTCCTACTAAATTAAGGGAAAGAAATATAACATGGCAACCTGTCCTAAGTAAGACATAGGAATCCCTGTACATTCCTCCTCTTGAATCACTCCCTCCTTGCAATCAGGGATTGGTGCTGGTTTCATGGAATATCCTCTCTAGATTTTGAATGCAGCTCCTCCCCCATGACTCTGTCCTTCCCAACAGCTGCCCAGGGTCTGGGGCACTTCATTAGGTGAAGCCTTGGGTCAACTGTATGTCAGATCGCTAACCCCACATTTATTTTACGGATTACAGAAAGGAGGGAGTAGGAAGCAAGGGATACTCAGAATTTAAACATTTTCCCAGATCCTTTGCCCCAGGTAGCATTAAAAAGCCTGGAAACCAAATGCTGTACTGACCATGGGGCCTGTGTCTGTGAGCTTTCAGCCATCGGCCTGCTCAGAGCGCTGAGGAGCAAATAAAACTGCCAAGCGTTTAATAATTATAACAGCTTTTGTTCAGCACCGTTTATGTGCCAGACACCGTGCTTGCTGAAAGCTTCTTATACATGAAATTATTTAATTCCCCTCAACTCCTGAGAGGTTTATATTATTTCCCCCCTTTTTTTGCAAGAGAAGAAACTGAGGTTTAGAAAGGGCAAGAGGCTCGTCCAAGGTCACACAGTGAGGGTTGGTGAACGCAGGGTTCAGAACCACACCAACTCCAAACAGCAAGGTGACAGAAAAGGAATATGTGATTCAGAAATTCTCAGAGCATTTACCGCTTATCCCAGTCATTTGGGACTTTTCACATAATCTAAAATGTTGCATCAATTATCATTTCAGGTTTTATAATCACACCAAGACTGCAAATTCCTTGAGGTCAAAGACTGGGTTTTCCACTTCTCTGTGTTTTCAAAGTGCCTAACATAGCAATTTGCACAACATAGGCAATTAAAAAATATGTATTAACAAATCTAAATGTGGTAGAGGTAAATTAATAATTATTAAGTGAGTTAAAGAAAAATTGAGCCTTCCAAAATAAAAATGGAAGAGGGTTTGTTTTCGCCATTTCCCAGGATGTGGGTCATTTTTAAAAGGCATATTTTCAGCCCATCTGGAGTTCCAAAGGAGGGAAATAGCCCAGGTTAATCAACTTCTGAAATAGCTCCACTGCGAATGAAGAGGGCAAGTGGAAGCCTCCGCCAGCATCCTGAATATGTCAGCGGGAAATGATCCCAGCAAAGCTTCAGTGTAAATCAAGCTTGGTTCCCCGTGAGCCCCAGATTCTCACAACTTCAGAGACGCATCCTTTGATCTTTTCACCCTCTCCTGAGGGCTTATAGCTTCTGCAGTGGCCGGAGGGCAGGAGTCACAGAAGCTCAGCCCTGGTGCCCACGTGAGCAGACAGGGGCTGTGTACCATCAGGAGCCAGTGAGATAAGCAGCAAAATCCTTTAAGCAAAGACCCTGGGGGCAGAAATGCCAGAGACCGAGGTACTGGAATGTTTAGAGATTTCAATCTGCAAGGAGAGAGAAGGCTTCTAACATCCCAGCCTGAAAGAAAGCCAAGTAAGGGGGTCACGCTTCTTTCCTCCCTCAAGGGCTGCATCTTCTACGCTGTCCCCCTTTGAGCGGTGTGCCTGTGCCCCTGCCCTCACGTGCACCGGAGTGTGCATAAGCACATACAGCTACCCTAACTGTGCTCAATTCCCTCTTTCTTTTCTTTATCAAAGTGCACGGCTGTGATTCTCCTAGGTGGTGCTGGACTCCAGGCCGCCGTCCCCCTTCCTGGGGGCAGCTGCACACCAGACAGTATAAAACGAGGACGGTAACACCAACGGGTTCGAGCGAATAAATCCCCCTCTCCCTTTGGTCCTTTATTAATGCAGCAGTATCTGTCACCTAGATTTTGCTCTTTCTCCTTCAAATACACAAGTAGGAAGTGTCATCCCTTAAGACATCTTTCTGGGGATGGGGAGGACTTTTTTCCAACATTTGTCTGGCACCATTTCTGGCCACAATCTGTGGCCTCTTTGTGGGCCATCACCCTCCCAGATGTAGGTCTCAGCCAGCAGTGCACCTCTGTGCTCAGGGCCCAGGGGAGGGGAGGGCCATCCTTGTTCCCTTGGTAGCGCACACTACTCCTCTCCCGGTGAGGCCAGAGCCTGCCACCGAGCTCTGATTTCTCCCACTGTGATGGGGTACGCTGCCAGTAGGGTCCTGGTGCTGTGTCTGCCATTTTGAAAATGAAAATATCTGCTTCTAACTCCAGTGACCATCTGTTTGTAACCTTTACGCCTATCCACAGGCCAGCATGAAACTGCTACTGTAGCCTCTGGGTCTCCTGGACTTCCGCAGCGGACTAGCCACCAGCTTCCTCTTGCAATCTTTTGAACAGCCAAGAGCCGTTGTCACGAGCTATTCATCACTACAAGCATAGTAGACATTTTTAAAGGACTGCACATTGTATGTCACTCCCAGTCTTCCACGGTGAGGAGCAAGAAAGAGGAAGAAAGGATCAGAAATTAAAATACGAAAATTTGCAAACCCACAGAGTTCATTACACCTTTCAGAATATAACTGGGTAGACTGAAAAGAATTGTTCATGTTATCAAAGCAAGTGGAAGAAATAGGATTTAATATTTCTGGATAACAATGACATACCAGAAGAGGAAGAACCCTATTTAAGGAGTAAAACCTGTGGGAATTTAAAAACACCTGAGGATGTGTGATATCCATCTCTGGAAGAGATGGGACGATAAGAGTTGCAGTAATGATACTGGTTGGGATGCTAATAAAGCAAGTCTAGCTTAAAAGCAGGTGTCAGAAATTTTCAATTCTGGGTAGTCGGCATCTTAGCAATCAGAACCGTAGAAGACATTCTTTTTTTTTTTTAATGTAACTAGCCCCTCTGGTTGTTTTTTTTTTTTTTTTTTTTTTAATTTATTTATTTATTTTTGGCTGTGTTGGGTCTTCGTTTCTGTGCGAGGGCTTTCTCTAGTTGTGGCAAGCAGGGGCCACTCTTCATCGCGGTGCGCGGGCCTCTCACTGTTGCGGCCTTTCTTGTTGCGGAGCACAGGCTCCAGACGCGCAGGCTCAGTAGTTGTGGCTCACGGGCCTAGTTGCTCCGCGGCATGTGGGATCTTCCCAGACCAGGGCTCGAACCCGTGTCCCCTGCACTGGCAGGCAGATTTTCAACCACTGCGCCACCAGGGAAGCCCTAGAAGACATTTTTTATTCAATGCCAGTATAAGATAGAAGACCCTGGTTGCCCAGCCAGTTGGCCATGTGTATCATTCATCATTTCTTGGTTACCAAGAAAATTATCAAAATATGAGTTTGCTATGCTGCAAAGCTAACAGGGATTTCAATATCCTATGTCCTCAGGGAAGAGGTATAAATCTAGATTGGATGGGCCAGTGAGGTGGGGGGGGGGAAGGGACCAATCTAGTCAACCGCTCATGAGTAGCTGAACAGTCAGATGAATAATATAAAGAGGGTATAAAGCATTCACATGCGAGTCAGCCAACCTGGTGCAGAGGGGCCCATGGCAGGAATCCAGCAATCAGATAACAATCGAATCTTACAGGAAGTGGCACTGCATTTCTAGGCATAGACAGTGAAAATAACGTCTAGAATTTGTAGGTGTTCCTGGTACTGTTAATAACAATAACACACCTGCCAGGCTCTGTGCTAAGAGCCTCACAAATTTTATTTCACCAAATCCTCAAAACCAGCTAATGAGATGGGTACTATTTTTATCTCCTATTTTTAGATGGGGAAATTGAAGTTCAGAAATGGTAACCCCACTGGTAATTGCCAGAGTAGGGATCTGAACTGAAGCTCAGGGTTTTTCACCCTGTAGAATCTAAGGAAAAAATGTATCCCTTCATTAATACCATGAGGCAGATACTATTCCCTTCATTGTATAGATGGTGAAACGGTGGCTCAGTTGGTTGACTTGTCCATGGCCCACAAGCTAGCAAGGAGCAGACCTAGAATTTCAGCCCACATCTTGTTTGAAACCAAAAGCCAGAGCATTTAGGGTTGAGAATGGCCCTTATTGGCCTTAGTCAATCATGGTAATCCATTGACCAGTGATGGTTCAGGAACTTAGACCAGTCAGTATCTAACATTTCCCTATCAGGCAATTTTTGCATCAATAATTGTTATGACTAAAATTGGTCCAAGCAAATGAATTGGAAGGACTTGGGTTCCAAAGCTCAGGTTCAAAGATCTCTCTCTCTCCTCACCCTCCTCCAAAAGTGAATGGAAAAGCATATGGCACCGATTGTTACTCGAAGCCACCACACTACCAAGTAGAGAATTCACCTTTGGATGAAGTCTTCTTTGTAGATGGCTGTGTGAAGAGATAGAGGTAACCTAAGCTGTTGATGACATAATTAAATGGTAGGATCGACCAACCTTGAGGCTGGATTCCTTTTTGTATGAGCCAATAAATGTCCTCACTGTCTGAATAACTTTGAGTTGAGTAACCATTCTCTGCAATGAAAAACATCCTAACAAATACCTACCCCATGAGTCCTCCTCAGAGAAGAAGGGGAAGAGTCATCCGAGCCCTTATAGATGATCTAACTCATGTGAGGGAGTCCACAGTGTGCTCCTTTCACAGATGAGAACAGTAAAGTCCAACATGGTTATGTAACTTGCCCTAGGTTACATAGCTAGTATGCGACAAGGTTGGAATTTGTACCGAGGAGGGTCTAACACCAAAGCTTGTGTGTTTTCCAATATGCACAATGGAAATCTTGGCCAGTAATCTTCCAGTCTCCCTGCAGAAGTTAGGTGAGGGCTCACTGAGGACAAAACCTAATAAGAAATCTGGTTTTCACAGCAAATTGCCGGCCTCAGCAAGGAATTTGGGTGTTGGACACAGAGAACCTGTTGTATATCTGGGCCAATGTGGCAGGAGAAGAGAGAGGCTGGGATTCAGAGGCTAATCCTGGCACACTGGACCTGGGTTGAAGGCCAAAGCATCACATTCAGACTCTACCAGATAATGTGTGTGAGGTTACTGATATCTCTTTCTGCCCCAGTCAGGACCAGCTCAGCCATCAGTGGAGAACACAGCAGCTTAAGTGGAAACTCTTAAAGACAGAAGCTGGTAAAAAATAAAGGAAAAAGGGAAGGGGAGTAAATCCACAGATATTAGGAACATGATTATTATGAAAGTGGCAAAGTGACTCCCTGCTAGATCTTTGCTTTATCTCAAAGTATCAGCTCTTTCTGGCCAATCTGCACTATATCCAAGTTTCTCATATGTTTTTAGTGCATTTTCACATATAACATATTGTTTTCCTAAAACTGGTTATTATTCTGTCCTGAGTTCTTGCTCAAAATTTACATTTGCATCTGAAACTCAAAGTACTATGGTACCTGGCTACCTTTCCCAGAGCTGGCATATACGTCTGCTGACATTGAATACTGCACTCTTTCTTGTAGAGAGTGCCATTCATGTGACTTCACTCAAATGGTGCAGTGCACAACCTGAATAACCATACCCAGTAGTCCTGCCTGATTCTCCAACTCCTTGTCCACTATTTGTCTAAGACTTCTTTCTCAATTGTGTTTGTGCCTATTTTCACTATTACATATGAGATAGATTGGCTGATGGTTGCCACAGTTGCTCAAGTCGTCAGTGTAAGAAAAAATGTTCCGGCTTTGGTTTCATTTCAAACAAAATGTGGGCGGGAATTTTAGGTCTGCTCCTTGCTAGCTTGTGGGCCATGGACAAGTCAACCAACTGAGCCACTGTTTCACCATCTATACAATGAAGGGAATAGTATCTGCCTCATGGTATTAATGAAGGGATACATACTAAATGAGATAAAACATGTCAATGTATATTTTTGTTATAATTATTAATATTATCAGAGTCCCTAGCATGATGTCTGCAACTGAGTAGATCTTCAATAAATATTAATTCTCTTCTCAAATTTCTATATCAATCTCAGTCCCTTCTCTGTGCAGGGAATGAACCTTGTCCAGCAGATGCCTGCATCCTAAGTGAAGTGTACCCTGTCCTGAATGTTTGCCAAATGGGTTGGGGAGCACTTTGCAAGTGTGTCTCTGTGAGAAGTTCTGGGCTGAGAGAGGAGGGAGATAAATTCTCTGGTCAAACATTTGAAAAGTACTGCATTCTCTACCTGCTGTTGGAGATTCTTACTGGCACATAAAGGCTTTGAAAAATCAAATTTCAAAGACTTTGAGAAATACTTGGTAAAACATTTAAACAAAATAAGGTGGCCATGGATTTTTTGTCGCTTTGGACAAATTAACTTCTCATGACTGTGCTCCGTAGAACATATACTGGGAAGTGTCAGTTTAGGAATAGAAACTAGGAAACTTGGGTACACCAGGGAGAAGGTTGGTGTGATGAAAACGACGACACTAAGGGGTGCTGGGGCAAAGTTCTTATACAAAGTTCTAGAGGGGTCTATAGTTGTGACTTGATGTGTACTGTTCCCTCTGAGCAGACAGGGCGAGGTATGAGGAAAGAGAAGAGCAAAAGAGAGTAAAAAGGAAGAGCAAAACATTCACTATTTCAAGCGTTTATTGAGCAACTACTATGTGAGGGATGCAAATATGAATAACAGTGTCACTTCATTAAGGAGATAAAGCAAAACAGAAGAAAAAGAAACCAAAAGAGAAGGGGCGAAGGCAAAGAAAGATAATAGATAAGAAAGGGGGTAGAAGATATATTTGAGAAAGCCTTGTCAATATGTCTAGGTGACATGGATTCCAGTGTGTTGTACCTCACATGGGCTGTCTGAGCAACCCATATTTAAGTGCAGGGCAATGCCTCACAAATGAATTGATTTCCGTCCTTTTTTTTTTAAGTGAATTCTCCCAAAAGATTAAAATTTTCTTTAGGAAAATAAACAATAAATAAATGTATTAGAAAATTACAGTTATTAAAATGGGCAGCTGAGGGCAATAATGAAACCGCCACAATATTAACTCACATTTGTGGTGCATCTCTGAAGCTAATATGATGGGCCAGACCCGAAAATGGCTTCAGAATAAACCTGAAACTTGAGGGGAGGCAGTTTTTCAAGTGTGTGCCTTGGGAATATGCACCCCATTCTGTCATCTCATTTGCAGAAAATTGTGAACAAATTGTCTTCAGTGTGGAGGAAGACCAGGAAAAAAAAAGAAACGAAAAATTAGAAGCTGAATTCAGAGGCAGGCTCAGCATCTGGGAGGCAAGCTTCAGAAACTCTGGAATATTAATGCCCTTCTTGGAATATTGAGCTCATCACTGCCTCCTGCTTGTCCTGCCCGTATGTCCCATCAGCTCACCTCCAGCCCCCAGCCTCCCTCGGCCCTTAGAAAATGAAGATCCACCTTCTAACTGTTCTCCTCTCTTATGCTGATTTTTGTATTGGTTTAGCCCCTCCTGCCTGCATCCATCCACTCATTCATTCTTCAACAAATGTTGATTGAGTTTCTACTGTGGACCTACAATGTAACAAGTACTGTGCTAGGTGTGGAGCCCTCAAAGAATCTGTTACCCCCTCCAACTTTATGGAAAGATTTCTCTTCTCAGTAATCATAGATTTTACAGGTTTTTATTTTGCATCTTAAAAATATTTGATTTTTTTTTTTACACTACCTCAGGAAAAATACAGACACACTGAATTGTGTTTCACAATTAATGTGGCTGACTTCATTTACTCTCACGCTTCATATTCTGTCACTTTTTTGACACAGGTACTGTGTTTCCTACCTGCGTAGGGTTGTTGGGACTTTATTGGCAGGACCATTAGCAGGACTAGATAGTTATATAGCAGGACTATATAAGTTGGAGGAGTGAGGGCTGCCTTACCACCTCCTTCTTTTTCCTCCCAACGTGAGAGTTCGCGCACAGAGGTGAGAGTTGAATCCATAGAGTAGATGAAGTGTTCAGAACAGTATATCGCAGCACAGGGGATGGAAAACCTTTTCTGTAAAGGACCAAATAGTAAATATTTTTGGCTTTGTGGGCCATATATCTCTGTCACATCTAGACACATGCCCGCCGCACTAGGGCAAAAGCAGCCATCAACAACACAGACAAATGGGCATGACTGGGTCACGGGAAAATATTATCAATGGACACTGAAATGTGAACTTCACATAATTTTCCCACATCATAGAATATTCTTCTTCTTTGATTCTTTTCTCAACCATTTAGAAATGTAAAAACCATTCTTAGCTCACAGGGGATAGAAAAACGAGTAGGGGCTGGATTTGGCCTCTGGGTGGTCATTTGTTTACACTTGTTGCAGTGGAAAGAGAGTCATCTCAGTGTGTGATCAGTGTGTGAACATGGCCTATGTCACTTACCAGCTGGGGGTCAGAGAAACCAATGTAATATCTTTGAGCCTCTATTTTCTTATCTGAAAATGGGAATGATAATTTTGCCCTTGCATGGATTATTAAGATTAAATGAGAGAGACAACACAAACAAGGCATTTTCTAAGGAATAAGGGAGGTTGGTGGGCTGGATCAGCTGATGGGGCATGTTGCTGGGGGGAGAGGAAAAGACCAGCAGGAGGCAACTGTTCCTTGCCTGAAACAGAATAGTCAGTTAATCAATGACAGCTGTTGTTATTGTTATTACTACTACCGTTATCGTTCAAAGAACTAATATATAGAGAGAAGTAACAGGTGTCAACCACAGATTCAGAGGTGGAAAGAGGAGGTGAAAAAGGAAAGTAAGAAGTAGCAGGAGACAGGAGAAAAAAGCTGTAAGAGGATCTGATCCCCAAATTCTCCTGCTCTGATCTCCCTCCCAAACCCAGAAGTGGATCTCTACCTCTCTCTTGAATCTGTTCACTGGAGTAGCCCACGAGCATCTCAAATGGAGTGTGGCCCAAATTGATTTATCTTCCTCTAATCTTTTTTTTTTATTTAAAAATTTTTAAAAAATTTTTATTGGAGTATAGTTGATTTACAGTGTTGTTAGTTTGAGGTGTACCGCAAAGTGAATCACTTATACATACATCCACTCTTTTAGATTCTTTTCCCATACAGGCCATTACAGAGTAATCCTACCTCTGCTTTCCTCCAACACTTTCCATTTCTATTAATAATACCACCAAGCTCCAAACAGCTGGGTCATATTTGATTCCTCTTTCTTTTTAATCCTAAACTTTAAGTTTACCTTTTAAATTTTTGGCAGGTCTGTATTCTCCTAACCCTGCCACTCACTGTCTCCTAGACTCTTAATAACCCACTACCCAGGCCAACACTACAGTCCAGCTCTCAATATCCTCCCAACTCCAATACCTCTGACCCACAGTTTATCCCTAGAGGAATGTCCCCATCAGAACCGAAGCACAGAATAAACCCTCGTTAATCAGAGGTAAGTGACCTTCCAGGAACTGCCCCAATACCCCATCTGACATGATTTCCTACAGGCTAACTATGCCTCCATTCCTTGGTACCTCCTGTTCCCTCAACATGGGCTGCCCTTCTCTTCATTCTATTTCTAAATTCTAGGAATTCTTCAAGACTTTCTTGTAAATGCTTTCTTCTCCAGGAAGCCTGCAACCAAAAGAAATCTTTACTTGCTGTAATCGCCCAGAGCACTCATCTGTATTTCTTGTCCATCATTGACTATCTTAGTGTTATTTATGTACATGTTTTATCATTTGTACTAGACTAGTGCTTCTCAAACAGAGGCGATTTTGACCCCAGGTGACATTGCCCAGGCAATGGAGAAATACCAGGAGATGATTTTGCTGGTCACAATTAGAACGGAGGGAGGGAGGAGGGTAGTACTGGCATCTATAGTGGGTGGGGGCTAGAGATGCTGCTAAAAATCCTGCAAAGCACAGAACAGCCCCCACTGCAAAGAAACCTCAACAGTGTGAGGGTGAGAAGCCCTGGACCAGACTCTAAGCTCTTGAAAAAGGGTTTCATGACCTCTTCCTTTGCATTTCCAACAGTACCTAACTCAGTCTTGCACATGGTCATTGCTAAATGAGTATTTTTTGACTTAATGAAACAATACCAGTTTTGGAAGAGGATTGACTTAATGAAACGATACAAGTTTTGGAAGAAGATGCGCAGTCCTGAGAGATGGCTCCTGATATGGTTTTACAGTAGCGTACGCGTCCATGGGCACAGTAGGTCTGCTTCTGTGTGTGGAAGGAGCCAGGGCTTTCCCATATCTGCAGGTTTTCATCGTCTCACCTGGTCACAGGGTACAGCTGACCGACTCAGAGGGTCTCTGGGCATCGTCCTTAGTCCGGTGATTGACAGTTTTAAAAACTCTTTCAAAATAAATTCTTTCTTTTTCTGTAGGAGGACAGATGAAACGATGCTTCATTTCCCTTTGCTAGTTTAGCATGCTAGGCATATGTCTTGATTCTGAGTGACCTGGGTGATTTTAAACATGTCAAGGTCATCACACCCTGAAAGCTGGCTTCCTTCCCTCAGCGAGGCCTGCAGCGAAGCCATCCCAGAACGACTCAGACTTTGCAGATTGTCAAAGAGTGTGTTTCTGTGGCTGCCATTAACTCATTGTTTAAACAACCCTCATATTAAAAAAAAAAAAAAAAAAAAAAAATCCCTGGTGAGTTTTCTCCGAATTTATACCCACTAGAGTTTAGGCCTGCTTATTTTTAATCTGCTCTCAGAAATAGAGGACCACTCAAGGGACTATAATACAAATAGTAACAGTAACAACTAAATCCTGCTGATTTATAAAGCACTTTTTACCATAAGCTTTCCCATTTACTAAATTAACAATGTGACCACCCAGCAGTGGTCAAGGTGGAGTCACCAGTCTCTTTCATTTTTCTTCTCTTTACTGTTCATTGGCACCCTCTCCATAGTGGGGACAGGAAAAACAAAAAAGGGACACTCATCAGACATTTTTGCTAAATCTTCATTTTAAGCAATGGTGCATTTTAGGTTTGTTAGATAATCTAGGGATATCTACCTTCTTTATCCATTAACATTAAAAATTGCAACTTTCTGGTAATTGGGTTTAAACCAAATTGTTCTGGGTAAATCTGAATTTGTTAAATAATTCCTTAACTTTCAGATCTCACTTCTCTTCTATCAAATCATCTCCCAAGTTATTTCTTACTTCATAAGAAATAAGACTTTTAAAATAGTTATTTCTAGTATAGGATATCATATCAAGAAGTAAAATGTGTGATAATCCTATGATGCAGATATTTATGAAGAGTAGATGCTGAATATATATTTAATGAATTAATGAATCAAGGATGCTGATGAAACCAGGATTAATGAGGTGGTGTCCCTATCCTCATTCAAGTACAGTTCTGTCTTTATTTTTGTGTCTGAAATCCATAAATTTCCCACTATTTCCTTGTTTCACCAGTGAACTGTCTTGGCCCCCTATAAATTTGTCTGTGTTCATTGTTAGAGAACTCAGAGATGCATAGTTAAAAGGCAGATTTTTATCTCAGGGACGTGGAGTTAACAGTTTTTTTCTTACTTTATAGTCTTCCATTAACTTGCTGTTGCAGTACAGTGGTTTATGCAGGGATGGGAGATGAGATGCCTTTAAAATGCACCCCAGAATGCCTGCAAATGCCCTCTTCTGTATCCTGCAGTGGTGGAAGGGGTTCCTTGGCTCCAAAAGAGGAATGAAGTCAAATGATTACTAGGAATCTGAAACATTACCCTCTAAAGAGTAGAAGCAAATTAGACAGTAACCAAATAGGAAACAGGAATATTTATTGTACTACAAAATGTGACTTCCCATACTCTCTGAACCGCACAAGAAAATCAATCAAAGTGCTGTAGAATCTCTTCTTGTTTCGTTTCATAATCCCAAAGATTATAACACGAGTTGATCTTGTACTTTTTAACACTGATTTTGGACTCTCTCCTCCAAAGAGACAGTCCAAAAACGTTTTAGGAGAGTCACCATCACTGAAATAAATAGCTTCCCGATGTAACCAGTCAGTTAAATGCACACATTTATTAAGATAATTTTAAATTCAGGCACACCCTCTAATAAACTTATGCATATTTAGTTTATGGTACATTAACTTTTCCAGTATGCATGTCAGTTAATTAAAAAAATGGTTCATTACAACTTTTACAAATTATTTATGGGAGAACTATATCTTCTCCAAGAATAAAAAAAAAAAATTGCTTACTTTAGAAACACATAGTGTTGGTCAAACATTTTAAACTATACAAATAGTTATAAAAATTACTATTCTATACTCCATTAATTTCCTTGAGGTTTTTACTTTAAAAAGAGGCCTTTTTTTAAAAGGGTACGTGTTCAAAAGACATTCCTGATTAAATGCCATAATAAGTAATAAAACTATTAAGAAGGAGAAGGTAGGGGGAGGGGAATGGAAGAAGGAGAAGAGGGAGGAAAGCAAAAATTTCTGGGTGACAAAAATTTCCAAATTCCAGCCAATATCCCAGTAATTTTATGTAGTACTCACTATAAAAATTTTAGTAAGTCAGACATATTTATCAGGCACTTAGAGTTTCATTCCCAACCTTGGTTGACAGTAAATTAAGATTTGTCCCTTTTGAGCTGTTACTATATTTGTAATTTGAATTTAGTGGCCAATCTACCCAGCCTTGCCAGTTCCTTCAAGGTAACACAGATCTTTTTTCACATGGCCTGGATAGGCCACTTCAAATAATTTACCAGTGAATTCAGTCAAAGAAGCAGATCAGTAATGTACACAAGCTCATTCATTATAATCTCAGAAAAAGTCACAGGGGTATATTATAAATAATAGCACCCCAGGAGAGTCATGAAGAAAGGCTGGCTTAGAAAGTTCTCTGCATCACAGAATGTGCTCCTTCATTACTTTGTTGAGGCTTGTTCGGTCTTCATTGTATGCAACAAAGATTTCTCATAATGAGCTGGTAAATGCACTGTGGCATATTTCAAGAAAAATAATTAGTAGTGGGAGAGCTTCACGCTGAGGTCAGAGGCACTTTGGTGGGGGCAAGGAACACAGAGGTATCCACTGCTAGACAACAAATCAGGGGCTCAGTTCTAGTAATGACAAAAGAGTCTGATTCTGAATCATTTGAGAGACGTAAATTGCTCTAGAAAACTAGAGCTAGTTATAGACCGCTGGCCTTGAAATGAAACTGCCACTAGGGAAAATGGAAAGAGAAAATCTTAAATATATTCCCTCAAAGTTCCCTAGAGCTTTTCTTTATGCCCAGGGCATTTCTGGTGGAAACAGCCTTAGGAGACAAGAGTGTTGTTTTGAAAATTACTTTTGTCTTTTCGGAACATTGAGAAAAATATGCATTTTAGTTCTTCCACTCCTGCCTGCCTTTTGAGTAAAATTAAATTTGGAAATAGTTTCTCTCCCGATTAGCCAAATTATTTAATTTTGCTCATCTGAAAGTTATTTAAACTATTGAGTCAATGTTTCAGCAATTTTAAAACTTCAAAGCCAAATTTATTAATCATTTATACCACATATATTTATTTGAGCTCCTATAGGGTACTGGAGAAATGGCCATGAAAACCCGACAAGCTCCTTGCTCTTATGAAGCTTATTTTGCAGTTGGGGCAGGGAAGGGAGGGGCTACAAAAATAAATAAATAAATGAGAAATCTAGCAGATGGTACTTAGTTTACTGAGAATCAAATTAAGCCAGTCTGACAGAGGGACAAGAGGCTATTCTAGATTGACTGGTCAGGGAAGTCTTCTTGAAGAGGCAACAGTTGAGCTGAGGATTGAATGATAAGGAGCCAGCCATGCAAAGATCAGGAATAAAAAGCGTCTGGGACAGAGCAAACAGCCAATGCAAAAGCCTTCAAGTAGAATGAGTCTGGTCTGTTCTAGGAACAGGAAGAAGGCCAGGTTAGATAAGTAGGAAGGAATGAATCCCAGTCCAGAAATGAGAAGCTAGGTCTCTCCTCTTGATTGCATTGGGAAACATCAAGGCAGTCAATTCTGATCTGATTTCTGTCCCCTTCCAATATAATTTGCACTTCACTGTTAATTAACCTAAAACATCATGTTAACTGATTCAACTTCCATGTTCAGAAACCATCTTATACACCATCTGCCTGCAGAAGAAAGTTCAAATTATTTAGTTTGACATTTCCAGACCTCTAAAAACGTACACTAACCAATCGGTACAACTTTATGCCCCTCTGCTCCTCCAATAAATATTCTCCTCTAGCCAAGCCTTCACTCCAACACTCCTTTCATTTTATCCTCATGATTTTTTCCTCCTGCCATTCCCTGTTATATAGCATGACCTTTTCTCGTCTCAACAAAATTCGTATCAAGTTCTCAAAAGTCCTTTTGAAACTCTCAAAAGAAAATTCAACACAAAGTGACTTAAATAAAAAGAGAAATTTCCTGGCTTAAATAAATTATCCAAAGTAAAATAAACTTTAGGCAGTTTTATCCAGAGGTTAATGATGTCATTTACTTTGAGATCACCTTGACTCTGTATGGCTCCATGTGTTAACTTCATTCTCAGGCTGGCTTCCTTCAGGATGGCAAAACTGGCTGCAAGAGGCCTTGTACTGGCTTGGATAATGTTTCCTTAAAACTCATGTCCACTGGGAACCTGTGAATGTGGCCTTATTTGGAAATAGGGTCCCTTGATTCATCTTAATCAAGTTAAGATGAAGTCAAACTGGGTTTAGAATGGGTCCTAATCCAATGATTGGTATCCTTATAAGACTAAAGAAATTTGGATACAGCTCTCTCCCTGTGTGTCTCTATGTGAAGATGATGGCAGAGACTTGAGTGGTGCAGCCACAAGCCAAGGAACGCCAAGGATTGCCTGCAACCACCGGAAGCTAGAAACGTGCAGGGGAGGGATTCTTCTCTAGAGCCTTCAGAAGGAGCGCTGCTCTGTCAGCACTTTCACTGTGGATGTCTAGCCCCCAGAACTGGAAGAGAATAAATTTCTGTTTTAAGCCGCCTAGTTTGTGGTGATTTGTTACAGTCACCCTGGGAAACTAACACAACCCATCTCTGCTCCCCAACCACACAGGGAGGTAGAGAAAGATATATCTGGTAGTTCCCAGGGGAAAGGAGCTTCTTTTCAGAAGCCTCAGCAACTTTCTCTTGTCTTCTATGCCCATGTCTGTCTGAATCAATCACGGCATCCAAACGTACTTGGAGCTGATAGATTGTCTCTCCCATTTAAACCACAAGGAAAAATGGTAGAGGGATTCCTACCCTTCCCCCCTAAAAAAAAAAAAAACCACATAGCATTCAATTTATTTCCTTTGTTAGGGAAAGAGGTAAATATATGCTAGGAAAGGAATCAACTCTACTATTTGATAGCAGTTTGCATGACTTTGGCTGGGGGTTACAGAAAACCTGACTCTATCTGGCTTAAACATTGAAGAAATGTACTGTCTCATATAATAGGAAATCTAGAGGCAGATCAAGCTCCAGGCACAGTACAAATGGGGCTCCAGCTCTGAATCTCTCCTATTCTCCAGCCTCAGCCTTCCTCCACGTGCCAGGGGCCCTCATGATCTCAAAAAGACTGCCAGAGGCCATCAGGGCAACCAACATCCTTTTCCTGCACAGTAGGAGAGAATAAAAATCTTATTCCCAATTATGAAACAAAGGTCTTTCCTTTTAGAATGATTGGACCCATTTAGGTCATGTCCCTAGACCATTGCTAGGGGAAATGCCAGTCACTGATTGGCATTAAGTTTGGCTCCCTGAACAAATCATGGGGGGAGGGGAAGAAAGAGTGGATAGGATTACCATGATGACTTCACATTAGACTAATCAGGATTCTCCCTTGGAGTTTAAGATAGAGTTTGCTTTCCCTGAGGTATGTGTCCTGCATGGGAGAGGGTTTCTGAAAAATACGCAAAGAAGGGTGAATGGATGGTGGTTAGGCAACAATATTGTCCGTCAAGGCCTCCTTTCAAGTGCAGATCGGATCCCACCTCCTCCATGAAGCCTCCCCAGATTACTCTAACCTGAAGCAAACTCTGAATTCCTTCAGCACTTATTGCTCACACTGACATTTCACACTTACCTTATACTTTTTAATAATATTTTTATGTACATATTTCTAATCTCCTGATCTTAATCCTTAAATTAGAGTATGTGTTACCCTCCTCTGTGTATGGGACAATCCCTCATGTATCACCTTGCCCAGAATATTTCATGCTCAATAAAAATCTGTTGCTTAATTGAGTTACTTCTAATATAAGCATAAAGAAGCAAGCAGCTTTGAAACTTAGCAATAGAGATATAGATCCAGCTCACTAATTCAATTCTTCCTTCTTCCTAATAAAAAATCTCCTCCTGCTCATTATCTCCCAGGAGTCTTTCATACAGACATATTGGTGGTTCTCAGTCTTCGAATCCATCTGTGCTTGATGAAATGGTAAGATTTTGAACCTAATTAAATAGTGAGAAGCACCGATAGTACATGACTTGACTAATATTTTGAGTAAGAATCTGGACAAGATACAAAAACTAAAGTAGTGCCTGTTTTTCCTCTTCTCTGGGTTGCGCTTCCTTCCCTAGTTCGCAAAGATGCGGCTCAAACCGATGGAGATTAACCCGTAGATGCTGAACAAGGTGCTGGCCCGGCTGGGGGTCGCCGGCCAGTGGCGCTTGGAGGACGTGCTGGGCCTGGAGGAGAAGTCTTTGGGCTCGGTGCCGGCGCCAGCCTGCGCGCTGCTGCGCCTCTTTCCTCTCACGGCCCAGCATGAGAACTTCAGGAAAAAACAGATTGAAGTGCTGAAGGGACAAGAAGTAAGTCCTAAGGTGTACTTCATGAAGCAGACCATTGGCAACTCCGGTGGAACCATCGGACTCTCATTCACGCAGTGGCCAACAATCAGGACAAACTGGAGTTCGAGGATGGGTCAGTTCCCAAACAGTTTCTCTCTGAAACAGAGAAGTTGTACCCTGAAGACAGAGCAAAATGCTTTGAAAAGAATGAGGGGGCTTCCCTGGTGGTGCAGCGGTTGAGAGTCCGCCTGCCGATGCGGGGGGCGCGGGTTCGAGCCCTGGTCTGGGAGGATCCTGCGTGCCGCGGAGCGGCTGGGCCCGTGAGCCACAGCGACTGGGCCTGCGCGTCTGGGGCCTGTGCTCCGCAGCAAGAGAGGCTACGATGGCGAGGGGCCCGCGCACCGCGGTGAAGAGTGGCCTCCGCTCGCCGCAATGGAGAGGGCCCTCGCGCAGAAGCGAAGACCCAGCACAGCCAAAAATGAATAAATTAAAAAAAAAATGTGCATAAGAGGAAAAAGACTAGGCTAAAATGGTAACATTGATGAGAGGACAGGTCACACATTTAAAAAAAAAAAAAAAAAGAATGAGGCCCTCCAGGGAGCCCATGATGCCGTGGCACAGGAAGGCCACTGTCGGGTAGATGACAAAGTGAACTTTCATTTTATTCTGTTTAACAACGTGGATGGCCACGTTGTTCAAGTCTATGAACTTGATGGACGGATGCCTTTTCCGGTGAACCGTGGCACCAGTTCAGAGGACTCACTGCTGCAGGACACCGCCAAGGTCTGCAGAGAAGTCACTGAGCGCGAGCAAGCAGAGGTCTGCTTCTCCGCCGTGGCCCTCTGCAAGGCAGCCTAATGCCTCGTGGTGCGGCACTTCGCTTTCTCTCCCCTTCCCTTCATCGTGAAAGTATATCCCTACCTATGTGGTCTCAGATGCTTCAGTACTTGTAGAGCACAGCTGTTCTCCTTCGGTTCTGCAGATAAGCACTTACCCTCATTGTATGTCTTATACCTCAATATCTAATGCTTTAATGGCTACTTTGGTTTGTATCTGTAAGCTAAGGCCTTGGATGTGGCTTAATTGTCCTTAAAAGGAATAAAATTTTTCTGCTGCTAAGAGATAAAAAAACAAACAAACAACAAAAAAAACTAAAGTAGTAATTAATACAAGTTTCATTATAGAAGTTGAATAAGATAAAGGAAGGATGACCTCTTCAATTGGGCAGAGATGTTTTCGTCATTTTTTTTCCCATTTTAGTAACAAATCACAATTGTGCTTACCCATTTCAACGATAGATTTCTCAACAGATGCTAGGTCTAATCTAGTAGTCATGCATGAAAGTTTTGAGTTCCATTACTCAATATATTATTAAATTTCTGTTATCTTTGAAAATGATTACACCATGTTTAGTAGCAAAATTTTTAAGAATGATTTCTTATCTAAAATCTCAGTGATCTAGCATGGATTTTGATTATTAATTGATTGAGGCTTGTCAACACTTTGAAGATGTCTTGAGGATATCTGCAATTTTCTCTACAAATGAATTCTAGTATTTCCAATGGTTATTATTGTTGCCATTAATGAATAGTATAATGTCCTGGTCTAGATACATAACCCAAGTGATCAAAGTAGTCAACACTGTTTCAAGGAGATTTCATCTTTCAAAGGATGAAAGTAAATAATTTAAATTCTTTATTAAAAAATAGAGTTGAGAGTAAAAATGTCTAGATGAAATCACCTTATTTTCCCTCTAAGAAGAAAATGGGAGCAAGAAAATTGGAGGCACACATTCCCAGCAACCTTTCTCTGGGTTAATGGAAGTAACAAGGGCTGCCTTTATGAAACAGATAACTAATAAGGACTTACTGTATAGCACAGGGAACTCTTCTCAGTACTCTGTGGTGAAGTATATGGGAAAAGAATTTAAGAAAGAGTGGATATATGTATACATGTAACTGATTCACTTTGCTGTGCAGCAGAAACTAACACAACATTTTAAATCAACTATATACTCCAATAAAAATAAAAATAAAAAAAAGAAGACTGCCTTAATTGTGAAATGGATTACCACTCATTTCCTACCCTGAGTAAGCCTGGTCTCATTTTTAAAAAGAATTTGAACCAAGAAGAAGTTGAACTCCAATAGTGATTCAAATCTCCAGGAACATTTCATGTCAGCTGACCATATTCAAGTCACTAGACAGAGTAAGGAAGAATACTGCCAGAGGGTTCAACACCCAAATTTTAGTTCTGAGCACTTCCAGGCCCATCCTTTCCCTCTTGCCTTCTAATTAGGTATGTATTTAACTCTTCTGTAGATCAACTTCAAGAGCTTTCAGGGGGTTTGGGGGAAAGGCAGGTGGAGAGAGAGCATTTCAAGGACAACAGGATAAAAACGGCCTGAACTTGGCTTGACAGAAAGTATTTCCAAGGCATAAGATAAAAAAGATTCCCAATTTCCCAAAAAGAAACTGGTTTGGGATATTGAGGATGAGGGCTCTGGCAGGTTACATACACGAAGGCCCTCCTTACCCAGCAGGCACGGGGAAGCAATGAAATGTACTGGTTGAGGGACCCATCGGCATATCTGAGTCCAAATACCAGCTCCGCTCCTTACTGTGTGACCTTGAGAAATTACCTAGCTTTTCCAAGCTTCAATTTTCATATCTGTAAAATGACAGTGATAACAGTTCTTTCCCTGCAGGGTGGTGGTGAAGGTTAAATGATCTAATCCATGTGAGGCAGCTAGCGAAAGGTCTGGAACATATTAAACATTCCATGAATGTGATCTACTATTGCAATTATTAGGGGGAAGCCAGTCTGCTTGGGGTCCACCCTTGATCCTCTGACCCATGGCTCTCAGCCCACCACGCAATTTTCTACAGATGGAAGAGGCTGCTTCCCTATTTCTCACCTCTTTGCTGTCATTTTGCTTCTAGAATGGTTTATGTCAAAAGAGATGAAAATAATAATGTATCTATTTACATCACATTATCCTTATTTTCTTTCGTCTCTCAGAAATGCCCTGGTGTTATCGAATTAGGCACATTTTGAAGATGACACCCCCCTAGAACTAATCAAACTGAACAATTTTTTATTCCTTGATATTACCCTGGATTCTCATCCATTAAGGTAACAGCTGCACTACTTTTAAAGGAGGCTGGGAACACACGTGGCAGACTTTCGGCACTTGATGACTGCAATCGTGATTGTTTACTGAATACTAATATTCTGTATGTGTTATGTGCTTTAGCTTTCTAATGCCAACACTCATTCACTGCACATAATCATAAGTCTGCAGGGAGGAGAGGCATTTCTGCTCAATTCAAAATCTTTTATTCCAATTGTCTGCTGAGCTTTGTAACTCTTTATTAACACTAAACTCTCACATACTAAATTTCTGAATAAATCTAATGAAAGATAACCATTTAAAAACCTTACCTCTTGAGTATCAATCTAGTATTTCAACATCGCATAACCTTCTAACAATGGAGTACTCTTTGAAATTTGTCGCTATGTCTGAGACATACATCTGATGTGTCCTGTACCCTTAGATGTCCTCTGTATTTGAGATGTTACTGACACTGTTATTTCTCTTTCATACAAATGTCTTCTAAAAAGTAGGTATAAAACCAAACGCCTCCTCCCTTTCTCTCTAGGCTACGTCTCAATAATTCTAACAATGTCTGCATGACAAATGAAAACTTCATCATTTACATACTTTTTGTAAATGATAGAAAACAGCTAACCATTTGGTATTATTTCTGACTAAAGTTTCAGATGTTTGACCCACATCACATCTTTAGATCTCACTTTTTATCTGAATACTTTGGTGGATTCTACTTAGAGCATGTATTTATATACACCATTCAAATGGTAGAAAAACGAATGAAACACAAGACCACCAAACTGTGCTGCATTTAAAAAACTGTTAATATTCTGTTGAGTTGCTATATTCTGAGAAAAAATTATTTTCCAGCTTTTTAAACCTATGGCTGATTACTACTGCTTATGTTTATTATTCTTTTTTAAAATGCTTTCCTGCTTTTTCTTCTGAGTATAAATATGATATATGCTCATTATAAGAATTCAAACAGAGCAGAAAAGCACAAATATGATATTAGAAATCGCTTGAAACCCCACTCTCTAAAGACAGCCACCATTTGCATTTTGGTGAATGTGCTTAGAGTCACCTATGTAGGTGTAATTACACCTATGTAGGTGTAATTCTACATCATGTCAAAGATCCTGGCTTTTCCAGTCAGCAATGTTGGGACATTTTTCCATGCCAATATATGCACAGGTCTGCATCCGTGGTTCTCATTATGTCCTCCGTTCCCTTCCAGATAAGAGTAGGATGTGTAAGGGGAATGATGTGGAAACAGGTAAAAGGATTGAGCGACACTGATCTCCGTCATCAGAGTTCCTAATTTTTTAACTTATCCCTTCACAATTGATGTTTGTTTCCAATGGTTCACAATTATAAATTTGTTGGGTCCCAGTGCAGAGACAGTAGTTTGAAGGGAGCCTGGGTTAGACCCACTTGCTGATCTTGGAGAGCCTCCCAAAGAGGCAGGAGGCAACTGGGACTCCCCCCGGAGACACAGAAGCTGGCAGCCACCATTTCTGAGAGCTCATTCTACTGCAAGAAACTGGTGCTGACAGGTGCCACTTTGGAGTCCTCCCTCTAACCTACTAGAAGCAGGGTCTTAACTGCCCATCAGTGGGCCAGCACCAGTCCCGGACACCCAAGCCCGCCATGCTGGGACCCAGGCCCACGCCAGCAGGTGGGCAGCCATTGCACAAGGCAGGGCCTGGCAGCCAACCAGGCTGGGGGCCAGCCCTGCCTGCCAGTGTGCCTACAGTAGTCAGCCCACCACAACAGAAGAGCCCACGCAGCCCACAGAGGGGGCCCCCGAGAGCATACAGCTCTGGTGACCAGAGGGCAGTGTGCTGCTGGGCCCCACAGGGCATCTCCTACATAAGGCCACCTCTCCAAGAGCAGGAAATGTAACCGACCTACCTACTACATAGAAATAAACACAGGAAATTAGGCAAAATGAGGAGACAAAGGAATATGTTCCAAATGCAGGCACCAAACAACACCTCAGAACAAAAACTAAATGAAGTGGAGAAAAGCAAAGCAATCTACTCAAGAGTTGAAGGTAGTGATGAGAAAGGTGCTCAACAAACTCAAGGAGAAGAGTGGATGAACACAGTGAGAATTTTAACAAAGAAAATGTAGAGAAAAACCATACAGAACTGAAGAATACAATAACTGAAATGAAAACTACACTAGAAGGAATCCACAATCGATTAGATGATACAGAGGAACAGATAGCAAACTGGAAGACAATAGTGGAAATCACCCAGGATGAACAGAAAAAAGAATTAAAAGAAATGAGGATAGTTTAAGAGCCCTCTGGGAAAACATCAGATGTACTGACATTCTCATTATAGGGGTCCCAGACAGAGAAGAGAGAGAAAGAGGCAGAGAAATTATTTAAAGAAATAATAGCTGACCACTTAGCTAACCTGGGAAAGCAAACAGACATCTAGGTCCAGGAAACACAGAGAGTCCCAAACAAGATGAACCCAAAGAGGACCATACCAAGGCATATTTTAATTCAAGTGGCAAAAATTAAAAATAAAGTAAGTAAATCTATCGATCTGTGTAACTCTCAACTACCAGAAGACTAAAAACGAATTCTTTTTTAAAGAGCCAGCCTCCTCTTTTTCTTTTCTCAGTATATTGAACATATTGAAAACTAATGTATATAAAAACAAAAACCAGGCACCTTCACTTAGAAGCTTGCATGGCCGTGGCTGGGGTTTGGTTCCTGATTCTTATCTCTACCTTGGTTCTGAATCATGTTTCAAGGTCTAAGTATAGAGATTACTGGTCTTTTATTCAAAAAGAGGGTCTTAAAGATCAATGGAAGAGAAACTGTGATATGAGACTTGATTTTATCTTGTCCCCACTGATAATCAGAATATCATTTCGCCTAGTAGTGAGTTACTAAGATTATCTCATTCGGAAACAGATATTAAAGCTACTGAGAACCCTCAACGAATGATTGTGTCGAAGTGTCCCCTCCATTCCTCAGCCCCAGGGAAAGGGAGAAGCGACAGCAGTGTATTTTGACGAGGAGTCCTCGTATTGTCTACCCACCAAAGACCTCTCCATATTTCCCTCTTTCTCTAGCTACTTCTGACTTTTTAAGGTTTTCATTTCCTCCATTTCTTGTTAAAGTCCTTTCCTAATCTTGCCCTTCTTCTCCCAGCAGAGCATGTTGTAGAGAGAAATTCTTTTCATCTTTAGGACCCCGCAATCTGAAAAGAGGGAAAATCTTTGTGAACATTTATACCAATCCTTTCATTCTTCAGATGAGGAAAGAGGGTCAGAGCCAGAATTAAAATTGGGTCTGGGACCTCCAGCCCAATGCTTCTCCTATTAGCTACATCTGTGAAGTTAATGTTTAAGTTATGCATAGTTAGTTTTTAAGTTAACTGTGGTCTGTAATGCCAGCCCTGGGGCAGTCTGTCTGGCCTGGAGAAGTCACACCCACTCCAGCAGCTGAGCCCTCTTACTGATGGCTGTGTCTACATCTGATTAAAAGTGGGGAAGTTCCAGCCAGTGGCTGCTTGTCCCAGGCACCCTTTCCCCATCTCACCCAACAAAGTCTGAACCTACCATCTCCATTCCTAATCGTCTACAATTCCTGCATTTCATGACTGGTAATAGGGGAACGTATATTCCAATGAAAGGCTCTATTGCAGTGCTTTGCAGTGCTTTGCAGTGTTTTGACAACAAGCATCTTTGTTCAGTGTATTCTCCTCAGAGGACATTAGAATTTACTTTATTTGAATTCTCATGACATTTTTTTGCCTCTCTTAGAGTATTGGGTATTTAAGAAAAGCATTATTTTAAAATTAAGGTTTTCATTTAAAACTACTATTTATCTTTTCCTGTATTTTTTTTTTTGCAGCAAATTGTGACATTTTCCTATTATTGTAGCAAGACAAATTCACTTTGGGAAGATAAATGTCACATTTTAATGAAAACCAGCTTCCAGTGTGGAGAGGGAGAGTGATCCTAAAAGGGGAAACAATGTGCGTACACTTTGACATTTCTCATTCTTCTTAGCCACAACATTAAGATTTACGTTTATTTTTTAATATTGGAGAAGTTACCCCATAAATCCCATCAGGAAGATGAGTGGGATACATTTGGAGCTCATTGACCCTCACAAACTAAATCCAGAAAAAACTTCCTGACACAAGAAAAATTTGCAGTGAAATGGGAGATGAAATAAAGCAAATGAGAATTGGAACAGGGGGATGTTCTGGAAAGGGGCCACATGAGCATGCCATATAACACAGGAGAGCCACTTCTTCCATTTGAGGTTTGGGAGAGGAGTGGTGAGCCCAAGGTTAAGCTATGTGGGAATTTTACCTCCGTGCATTGGCTCATGTAAGGTGAGCTACATGCCTAAACGAGTCTTTTTTATACGCATAAACTCATATCGTTCATAGTGGACATTTATCTTTTCTTTTTTTTTTTTTTAGCTGTACAGCATCTGAACCTCCTCCTTGGGTCTGAGGAATTTCTTTTTTTTATTTAATTAATTTATTTATTTATTTTTGCCTGTGTTCGGTCTTCGTTGCTGCGTGGGCTTTCTCTAGTTGTGGCGAGTGGGGGCTACTCTTGTGGTGCGTGGGCTTCTCATTGCGGTGGCTTCTCTTGTTGTGGAGCATGGGCTCTAGGCGCGTGGGCTTCAGTAGTTGCAGCATGCAGGCTCAGTAGTTGTGGCCCACGGGCTTATTTGCTCCACGGCATGTGGGATCTTCCCAGACCAGGGCTCGAACCCGTGTCCCCTGCATTGGCAGGCGGATTCTTAACCACTATGCCACCAGGGAAGCCCTGGGGAATTTCTTATACTGTGAGTCATGGCTGAAAGCAGGGCCTGACCCCCACTACAGAAGCAGAAAAGAGTAGATACCACCAGCTTTTCCCATTCTCCAAGGAAAAGAGTACAGGTGTGCTCCCCTGGCTTGTTCAACCAAGTGGTCTCACTCAGGTCTCGGAGGCAGGAGCAATTACTGCAAATAGGAATTCAGTCCAGCTTCAGGGACTACAACACCCAGTGTCCAGTAACAACAGGGGAAGCTGAGGGCATGCAGCAGCTAGTGCTGGGGGCAGTGAGGTTACCAGAGGCCCAACCACTAGTGGGCAGCAGCAAGCATCCTTCCCAGACTCATCCTGTGGTTGACACTGGGCTGGGAATTTCCATGCCTCTCATATCTCCTAAGTTTCTGCCCAGTTTCCCAGCTTGATTTTCTAGAAACCCTTGCTACTGAAAGTGTGGTCTGGGAACTGGTTGGGAATGCAGAATCTGGGCCTCACCCCAGAACCACCCAGTCAAAGTATAAAAGTGTAGTATAGGGCCTTGCACATAGTAGGGCCTTCATGGATATTTCTAATGTGTTGAAATTGGGTTCAGCAAGATCAATCTGAAATATATTTCTTCAAAACATATGTATGTGAACAGCCCTTAACCCAATGGCTGTACTCCGGAAAAAAACATGAAGTATTGTACATAATGAATTGCATTTTAAATGCATTTTGTTGATATTTAAGAGAGTCTCGTGTAAACTCATTATGCCTTTTCAAAGTGGATAATCACCCTTTCATTTATCTGTGTTGTTGACTTGTATTCTTTAAAGCAGGGCACACCACAGTAAAGATTACTGCAATGAAATAAGTTGTTACTGAGATGACCACTGAAATTCTCTCCATGGCCCTCATTATTTAGGTCCTTGTCTGTCTTTCTATGGGTTCCCTAAAATGCCAGCTGCATGTGATCTTGGTGTGTATCCACACCTAGCTGAGCACCCACGATGGATACATAAAACAGTTCTCTTTCTCTCACTGCACAGGAGACTTCTGGCAAGGTCTGACAGCTCTTCCAGCCTTCCCAGCTCCTTATTTCGTTTCACACTTGCACTTTCTCTTATAAAACCTCAGCACATATAATCCTACTTTGATGTCTGCTCTTGGAGGACCCTAACACAGGGGGTTTGCTGGAGGCTTCTAGAAAATAAGCCTCTTTGCTCTTCTTAAGGGGCTGGGAATGCTGTTCCTTCTTTCTCTGGATTTCATGAATGTCATGTAAAGCCTAGAATTGCTCTGGTCGTTTTCCCAACAAGAGTTCTCTTCTCCAGGTTAAATGTTGCTAGATTCTTCATCATCTCCTTATATTAAACGGTTTTTAGGCCCTTTAACTATCCTGGGCATACCTAGAGAACAAAACTGTCTAGGGAAAACAGAAAATACAGCAAGAGTGTATTCTCCCTTGCTTCTCATATTGCAGCATTATATGGCTTGAGCTTTTAGAGAAACTGTATGTATATATTCTTAGGAATTCGGTAGCCACCTTGACCTGTTTGAAAGACTGACACATAGAATGCAACTATCAAATGCTTATTAATTCGCTCTTCGGTAAATGGAGCAGCAGAGAACACAGACTCCAGATCCAGACTGAGTTCCAATCCCAGCTTTGCCTCTTACAAGCTGTGTGTTCTTGGGAAATTTAAGTAACCTCCCTGAACCTCCAAAACCTCCTCTGGAAAGATAATTACAGCACCTACCTCATAGTGTTCTATTAATTACTTACAAAGTATTTAGAGTAGTCCTGTACATAGAAAGTGCAAAGTGTTAAATAATTAAATACTTTAAAGCACCGATCTTTGCCACCAGAACTAGAATTCACAAAGGTCAATGACTTAAGCAACTCTCAACTGATTTGACTATTGTTCAATACCTTCTTCTTACCCCACATGACTTTACCTCCTGAACTCACACCTATAAATCATGATGGAATGTATTAGGCATATGTTCTTGTTTGGAAGGGAAATATTTGAAATTTCTTGTAGGTAAGCACCATAAGTCCTATGAATAAATATACATTCTTTTCTCCACTTCCCCAGCTTCCAAAGTGTTTCTAAAATTCTCCTGGGATCTACTGTTTAATCTAAATGAAACATACATTCATTTTCTTAGTATATATTTTGGAAGTGTTTTGCACTTATAATCAGCTTTGGGTTTAAAAATTGAAAAAGAACTCTCAGACCTTATCTTTACTCTGAGTGTAAGGTACAGTGAAGCAAGCAAATGCATCCAAGATATTTGGATACCATTCAATTCCTATTTCTCTTGTGACATAAGGTGAAGAGGTGAGAGGATGATTTACATACTCAGATAAGTGAAACTGCTAACAAGACAAAGATTTTTGTGATTTGATTATCTGATGGTTTGCTTACAATGAGTAAACAAAGGGGTTGATTCCCTACCATTCACTCCTATTCTTTTGTTTAAGCAGTTTGTAGTCCCAGAGAGTATAACATATAAATGATGCAGACTAGAGAACTAAATGCATACTTCTACACCAGGTCAGCACTGGGCTTTCTCTTGCTATGTTTTCCTCTCAAATGTCTGCAAAATGAGTAGTGTAAGGAATAGTTCTAGATTAGGAGAATTTTGCAGGAAATTATCTTTACCTGTCTACAAAATCACACACTACAATAGTAATTGCAAATAGTGACTGATTCAGGTACCTCACCTTAATCATCTCTGGAAATATTTCTTTATGCCATTTATTCTTAATATCTGAACCCACCTTCGGTAATGTAGTATGCAAATTTTTGTTGATAAAAACGAAACCTACATCATAGCATAGACTATATGTTTTTGCTACCTTTAATTTAAGCCAAAATATCTAAAATACACAGAAACATAGTTACAAAGTAGTTTCCAGACTAATGTCCCATCAGGGACATTCCTTCCCTCAGGAAGCTTGTAATTTTTTTTTGTAACCATCTTTACAATCTACTGAAAAGAAGAAAAGAAAAAAAGCCAGTTCCATTCCATATACACAGCAAAAGCCAAGCTGTTCAGAATTCCTTCTGGTTGACTGAACACCTCCCACACACACACACTTCCTGACCTTCTTCAGAAGCAAGTTTCAAAGCTTTCAGGCTGAGCTGTGCCTTTTCCTCAAAGATCTAGCCCCTTGAACTTTTCTAAGGATTGAGTCTCTCCTTCCCCCATGCTTGGTGCTCCACCAAGGAAAGTCTTGATATCTCTGGGATAACTTGGCCTTACAATGAAAACTGTAGACAAGCTGATAAATAACAGCATGAGGAGACTTTAATTAATTCACTTTCTCCCCATCAGGCACTGACACATGGAGACTGTACTACAGCTAAACTCTAAATAACCATGAAATATCAGAAGAGAGGTGTAGCCTCCATGTTCCCAAGATGGCATGGTGCCGGAGGAAGCATCTGGCTGGGTTTTAGGAACCCCGTGTTCCATTCTCCCTCTGCCACTAACACACTGGTGACTTGAGGTGGATCCCTGATGATGATGTGCATGGCACATGTTCTTTGCACACCACCTTCAAATCCATCAGTACATTCAGTCAGAAGATCGCTTCCACTGGCCCATGTCCACACCAACCCTCCCTCACCGCACACACCACCATTGCCCCCGTTTTACTCTATCTTGCCATCACTCTGAGCAGAAGATAATAGCATTTTTTTAAATTGCAGTATAATTGCTTTACACTGTCGTGTTAGTTTTCTGCTGTATAGCAAAGTGAATCAGCTCTGCGTATACGTATATCCCCTCCCTTTTGGACCTCCCTCCCCCCACCCCATGCCACCCATCTAGGTCATCACAGAGCACCGAGCTGAGCTCCCTGTGCTATACAGCTGGTAATAGTGTTTTTAAGCACTCTTGGTTCTGGGGAATATTCAGAGCACCTGCCTACTCTAAAGCCCCACCATTAATAGGTGTTTACCTAAGCAGATAAGTTTTATTTTTAGCTAAAGCTGACTATAGTTGGAATGGTAAATCTTACAGTGCAAAAAAATAATTCACTTTAATGAAAATAACCACAACTTATATAGCCTTTACTATATGCTATCCGTAGGAGTATTTAAGGTTACCTCCTTTGAAACAATATTCTAGTGAGGTAGGCATCACCATCTAAGTTTCACAGGTGAGACCTGGCGCTTACATTACTTACATTACTCTAAGTCACGCATCTTCCTAGACATGGAGCTGGAATTCCAACCTGGCTCTCCTGACTTCTACACCAGCAAAAGCACCAAATGCCTCTTCTGTTTTATTTTCCACACTGTGATTTTATCCTTCCTTTCACCTTCTGTGCCCACATAATTGTTACCTCTTCCTTAAATATCCACTCATCTCCAGGTGAGAAATTGTCTTTAAAACTTAAGACTATTTAAAGCAAATGCCTCCATTTTGAAATGGGTGTGAAGTAAACCCTCTTCCCACTTCCTCTGCAGGGCACACCTGGGTCTGGTCCATACTGGGTGTGTCTGGACAAAAGGGAGGCAGGGCGGAGATTGTGGACAGCTGTACCTTTGTGAGATCTCTAGAAAGGTCAAAGTCTGCCTTCTAGGATTGTGGGCAGAAGGAAGTAACGTCCATATGCCGATTACACAGTGTCCGATTACACAGTGTCCTCATTCCGTCATCCCATGTGGAGTCACCAGACCTGCCCGTTTTCTACAGGTTCCAGCTGATCCATCCCTACAGGGATGGTGGGTGTCTTGTGAAAATAGCATGTGCTTTGGTTGCAAACAACCCTGGGTTCGACACCACTTCTGTAAAGAGGTGACTTCTGCACTCACCTCCCCTAGTCATTTGGAGGTTACATCAAATCACATGGAAAGCGCATTGCATATGGTAGATGTGTGATAAACATCCATGGCTTTGGCCTCTCCTCTACTGACAATTCAGCTTCCTTCCATCTTCCTGATGTCAAGGGACAGTGGGACCCTCTGTGCCTTCCCCTGAGGGTGGAACCCAGCCTCCCTCAAGCCTCTGAGGCTTCTGAATCAGCCTCTTGCCCCTCCTGCTTAGGGCTCCCCGCCTTTCCTAAGTCCCTTTCATCTCTCCATGTCATCTCTTTATTCAGTTCGCAACAATCATCCAACCTCAGGAAGCTTTGCATTGTTGCAAACCAGCAGAGAGCCCTAAATCTTATAGTATTTAGTCTGAATTGCTTGATGATTCATCACACCATGTTGTTTTCTGCTTATCTTTCTCTAAGACACCCCGTGCCCCCAACCTGGTGGCACTTACTGCATCCTCAGTGCTGTGTTAAGTGGGGCCACTTCGAATGGCCACTCATAGGTGCTTGTTCTTCCAAGGTTACACAATGCGACCCGCTGATTCTGTATCTAATAAAAACATATTAACTGGACTGGAAAATTAGCCTGACTCTGATTTCCCATGACTTCAGACTGCTATGCATGGCTTCTGAGAAACCAGACTTTGGGAATTGCCCCCTTTTTTTGCAGCAGAATTCAGGTGGAACTCAGGGAAAAAGTTAATGCTCACCCACCAACTCTGTGGTCGTCAGCCTCCAAGATATCCCCCAATGATTCCCACATCCTGATATTCACACTCTTCTATAGTGCCCTCCCACACTATATCAGGGTTGGTCTGTGCTACGGTCTGAATGTTTGTGTCCCTGCAAAACTCATATGTTGAAGTCTTAATGCCAATGTGGAGGCATTAGGAGGTGGGGCCTTTGGGAGGTGCTTAGGTTAGGAGGATGGAGACCTCATGAATGGGATTAGCGTTCTTATAAAAGAGACCCCGCAGAGATTCCTTCTCTCTTCCACCATGTGAGGATGGTAAGAAGGTGCTGGCTATGAATCCAGAAGACAGCCTTCACCAAAACCATGTGGTGACCATGCTCACACCCTGATCTTGGACTTCCAGCCTCCAGAAGTGTGAGAAATAAATTTCTGTTGTTTACAAGCCACTCAATCTGTGGTATTTTGTTATAGCAGCCAGAATGAGGTAAGACAGTTTGTGTAACCAATAGAATAGAGGAGGAGGGACAGGATATTGCTCTAGAGGCTGGATTATAAATGTCACTGTAGCCTCTGTCTTGCTTTCTCTGGATCACTCGCTTGAGTGGAAGCCAGCGGCCATGTCTTAAGGACACCAAGCAGCCCAGCGGAGAGGCTCTCATGGAGAAGAACTGAGGCCTCCAGCCAACTGCCCTGAGAGGGAGCCTTCTTGGAAGAAAATCCTCCAGCCCCAGCCAACATCTTGCCTGCAGCTTCAAGGGAGACCCTGAGGCAGAACAACTTTGTTAAGTTGCTCCCAGTTTCCTGATTTTCAGAAACTGTGGAAAAATAAATGTCTGTCTTAGACTGACATGTTTCAGAGCAAAATTTTATGCAGCAAGATATAATACAAACTCTCTTTCCTGTTTGCTACTACCTCTCTCTGCCTGCAGAAGTGCCCACCACCCCATCTGAGGTAAACCACGTTGACTTATAATTGAAAACAAATTATATGTACTTTAAAATTATTTGACTGTCATTTTATTACCAGATGACATAACCCAACAAAGTCAACCTAACAGATATTCCTTAACAAGAATATCTGGTTTGTAATATCCCAGTATTATAATTGGGAACAAAACATAAAATACATTTGCAGTTTTTTCCCTAGAGAGTCAGGGTTTTAATGGGATACTTTAAAAGAACTTGAAGAAAGCTGCAACAACTAGTATTTTGAAAGTCAAACACCCTTAGTCATTATAAGACACAATAAAGAAAGTAAAGTCATAAATCACCCCCTAAGGATGCTTTTGTCATCCAAAGAGAACGTCTCTCAGAACAGACTGATACCATGCACACAAGGTACACACCTTCCACCACCTTCTATTCAGTACCTTAATATGCCAGGCATCAGGGCAGGAATATACAACATATTTCCTCTGGAAATTCAGAGAGAAACAATCATTGGGTCACAATTTTGTATTCTGCTTTATCTAGAAAACACACACACACACAAACTATGTATCAAATATAGACTATTTACATAAAAAATGTTAGTTTATAACTACTTGCTCCATAGAGGTGCTCAAAGCAGATGATTAGGAATGAAGTAAACTCCAAGGAATTTTAAAGTCGGGCATTTATTTATAAGTTAGAAAAACATGACAGGTCGCACACTATTTGTAAGGCTTAGTACAAATAAAAATGCAAGCCCCTTGTTTGAAAATCATTAAAAACTTCAGGATAACCGCAGAGTGTTAAATTAAGCACAGGGTACATCCTGAAGACAGGATACATTTTGTAGCCTGTTAAAGAGCTTTCTCAGGAGTTACGTACTAGAAGAAAAGAGAGTTAGGACCAGAAGGCATCAGTGGACGGCTTACTGAGTGACACAGAGAAGCGTTTACTGGTGTAACGGTAACTAATATTTCTGTCATCTTCGTAGTTCCCAAAACAATTCCCCCAGATGCAGTATCTCACCGAATTGCAGCAAGAATTCTGTGAGATATTAACGTTATACCTCTTGTATAGAAGGCAAATTGGGGTCGTCCAAAGGGGTCAAGCGACTCCTTCAAGGCCACTCAGCCCGCACAGGACCTAGATGCATGTCGCCTGACTACAAATCCAATTTTCTTTCCACGAGATCAACACAGTCTTGTGGGTTACAAAGAGGCTCAGAACTTCATGTGTGCAACCCAGCCACTCACTAGCGACAGCTGGGTGACAGGTGGCACTGACAGACTGCGTGGATCAGGTGTTTCCACACCTGTGGGTCTGACCCAACTTGATAGCCAACACCAGACCAAATTCCCTATTCCTGACCCCTCCTCCCCACCCTCTAACAATAGCATCAGACCTCAGCCCTCCATCAGTTTCTGGACTGGACAAGTAAAGTGCCGGTCAGCTGAGCAAGCTCCCGCTCAGGTTCGCCTTTTATAAGATCTAGGAATCTGAGGCAAATGTCCTATGTTTGACTGTTGCACAGTCTTTTTTAATGTAATGCATGACTATTTACCGTTAATAGCAGCTTAAAGGACTCTCAAATTATAGATATCATTCTAACTGATCTCTCGTCTCTTCCAAAAAGGTAGATGAGAGCCAGAAGGAAACATGCCAGCATAAATCTACACTTGAAGAAAACAAAGTTAATAGTCACTCTTAAGCTCATTTCATTCTCTCCATTCTTGCGCTAAAACCATGACAATTTATGTGGTTTTTGGACAAATTTTAATTATGAGAGATCTAGAAGCAAATTATTAAAACAAAACCCACAATGTTCTTTATTAGTACTACTTTTAAATGACATTACTTATGAAATATTAGCTTTTAATTGGTGAATATATAAATGTGATTAAAATATTTCCACAACCCTAATTTATAATATTTCCTTCTTGTTTCATGTTTCCCGCTGCAGGAAGTCCAATGTTGAGTATAAGGCTTTTCCCTCAGATTCCAGCTTTATTTCTGACTTGCTGGAAGGCACTGGCTCAAGCTCTTAACCTCTCTATATTTCAGTTTTCTTGGCTATAAAGTTGCGAGCACACAGTGCTTGCCTGGTTTGCAGGGATGCTTGGGAAATTCTGGCTCTAGGAGTGCAAGACACTTTAAAAGTACAAAGTATCATTATGTTTACTCTCACAACTTGCTTGAGTGTATTATAGCACAAGTTTCACTGTGCTATCATACAGGAAATACATATTTCAAAATAATGGTAAAATGGAAATTGTACAGGTTTGGGAATGGGTGTTCTGAGATCCAGCAAGAGTCAGAACGTCTTGAAAAATATTGTGAACCTTCAAGTGCCAAGATAAAAATCAAACCCAGAGACTTCATATCTTACAATAAAAGAGAGAAGATTTTCAAGAATGGCATATGCTTAGTCTCCACTGTGAAGCCAATATTAATATACATTAAGATATTATGACACATATTATGTAATAAATCATATGTAATAAGACATAATATATAATATATTATCATCCACCTTTGTTTTATTGCTATTATCCCATTTCTTGTTCCTTACTGCAATTAGGTGAGGAGTATGAAATATCAGAAGCGACCAGATAAGGAAGTTTCATAAAAGAATGGGAAAGCACAGCAACAAATGAAGAGGATGTAAAAGTACAGGGATGAGAACTCAAAGGATGGAGAAAGAAAAACAGGGACCTTCTTGAGAGGCTTCCCGAGGTATTTTGTCCACTCCTGTTTGGGGTCCTTCTCTGTTGTGAGTGGTTCTTCCTGGTTCCCCCTACCCCCCACCAGGGGCCAAAATCCCAAGAGGGATATTCCCTAGCATTAAACAGAGGAAAGGTCAAGGTCCAAGCCCTTGAATAAGATGCTTTTCTAATGAATGATTTAACACTCCTCCCCTGACCCCAGCAATCATGCAATGCTATGTGTCTGACTGGCTTTTTCTAAGCTCTCTGTTTTCAGACTTTATTTCTGCAGGGGGGCAGTGGGAGCAGTTTTAGGTTCACAGCAAAATTGAGAGGAAGGTACAGAGATTTCCCATATCCCCCCCGTGCCCACACATGCATAGTCTTCCTGACTGTCAACATCCCCCAACACAGTAATGAGCTCTTTTTTTTTTTTTTTTTTTAGCATTTTTCCCTGGCTTGTCCCCAAGTAGCCACTTCCTCTCAGCTCACCCTGTGTTTTTTCCCTCCCTATTTCCCTTCATTTGTTTTTCTTGTAGTTCTCCTACACTTTATTTTATTTGTCTTCTGAGCCATCATATCCTCTATTAGCTGAGGTTATCTCTGGGGCTGGCTCGCATCTAGACAACATTCATTTTCTTCTGATCCTACTTTAGAAGGGAATTTCAATTAATTATTCATGCATTTTTTTTCTCCCAAAGGGGTGATCGCTCAGATTGGCTAAGGTCCCCGCCTGTCCTACACTGTTACAGAGTTTCATCATCTGGAGGCCAGCTGTCAGGTAGCACGCAAGCCCACACTTCCCCTTATTGAAGGACCATCCCACTCCCAGGGCTGACTATCCAGCCTGCCTCCGACCTCATCCATACCTTGGCTCTATTTTTTGCAGCTCCTTCCTTGATCACTAGGTATTGTCAGTTGCAAATTCAAGCACGTGAGAGAAGAAAGTACCCTGAACTCCATTCCATCCCAGGACGCTAAATATTATCAAGATAAGCTCAGCCTTAATCCTATGGTAGTATTAACTGAAGGCGTTTAATTTCATTTTCTGCAGATGACTTCTTCTATAAAGCTGTGTTCATTCCCAAGCTGCTGAGGCAGACCCAGGAGCAGCCATAGGAGAAAGTGTGTGAAGGTAAAGGGACTATACCTCAGACATGTTTTCTCTAGGGACTGTCTCTTAGCAGCTTTTCATAGTAAGTGGCCTTATGAGAATTTCTTCTGCTTCCTCCCCACCTTTAAAACAAAACAAAACAAACAAACAAACAAAACTACTATCTTCATTTTCCAGCGTACATGCACCATTTTAAATAGGTTAAGGAAATTTCCATGGCACCTCTTCTTAAGAGGCTGCCTTTTGTTCCAAGAGCTTAAAGCATCTAAAAGATGGGATCCTGTACTTAAGGTGAAGGAGAAATGCCAGGATCAGGGAAATTGGAACCTAGAGAGGGGAAATCACTTGTTTCACAAAAGGACTGATGGGGAAGTTAGGATTAGATGTTTAGCTGTTGTTTCTTTCTCCCTAATGCCCTGTCCATGTGCTCAAGGCTCAGGGCCACTAATGATAAATTACAGTGGCTTCTACAGAAAACAGTGGACTTCTTGAACCAGAGCTTCATAATATTCCCTCTTATAATAGCACACTGTGTGGTTTTTTTCTTTCACAGCTTTATCACAATTACAATAAAAAAAATGTATCTGTTATTACAAGTGATATCGAGTAACTTGCAGCAGACCAGTACTTCTGTCCAACAAAACAAGAAAGGTCCCAAGATGCAGAAATCATCTGTCTGAAGGCAGTGGAGAGCAGCTGAGGGGCTGGGATGGGAGTGAGTAGAGTCAGAGAGGTGAGATGACTCCAACAGCTGCTCGCCACCCCCCAGGATGTTCACCCATCTGGGGTCCTGGCAGGACCTGAGAATCTGGGGACAGAGAAACCAGAGAATTTGTAGTCGAGACATGGGGGGGCCTCCAACACACAGCTGGATTCCCCTTCAGGACATTTCCTGAACTGGGGGTATATGAGGACTGGAGACTAAAAAGCAGAAGCAGAAAGCCTCTGAAAATCATCTCAGTTTTCAGCAGCCTCGCAAGAGGAGAATTGGAGTTTGGGACCTGCCAAGAGGAGGGGCCAGGTGAAGACACCAGGCTCTCAGGCCAAGGTTGGACCATTATCTGGCCTCACACCAAACCAAAAATTAAATTGAGATGGAGCAAGACCTCAATGCGAAAGTGAAAACAGTAAAACTTCTGAAACAGGAAAAGATCTTCATGACCTTGGGGTAAAATTTCCTTTTTTTTTCCCCAATTAAAAAATATGATGCTCTATTTTGCTTCTCAGAACATTGCAGCATTCTGAAAGAAATCAAACCTTTGTATTAGGAGTAAGGATGGAGGTTACCTGTGGGGGTAAAGGGGCAGCTGTAACTGGGAGGGGGCGTGGCTTCTCATCCTGGGTGCTTGTGTTCACTTTGTGAAAACTCATGAAGCTCCACGCTGGCTAGACATACACTCTTCTGTAGTATGCATTGCTTCAATAAACACATTTACATGAAACGGAAGTCTTAGCTTTCTAAACATACAAAATGAAAAGAAAAAGAAAAACACAGAATGCTGCAAATTGTGTGATTAAAGTCAGAAGGCACTTTCCTTGAAGCAGTGGCTATCCACTGACAATGAGGAGTTTCTGACAATGAAGAGTTTTTCAGTTTGTTCTCAAACCACCAGATTTAACTGAAAATAATCAGAACACTTCTCATGCCAACCGATGTCCCTTTTCCATGGATAAGAATGTCAGCAGAATGTTAAGTCACTACAGTATACAGGAAAACAGGACAACCTGAAGCGGGGCCAACAGATTGGGCCTCATCCCTGAACTCGCTATGAAATGTGCTGCCTGAATTCCCTGGCAGTCCAGTGGTTAGGACTCCGGGCTTCCACTGCAGGCGGCCCAGTTCGATCCCTGGTTGGGAACTAAGATCCTGCAAGCCACCCAGAGTGGCCAAAAAAAAAAAGGTGCCACCCGCCACAGCATTACAATACTGTGGGGTATTGTAATGGCCACAAGGGTTGCCCAGTTTGTTTTGTCCTTTTTACAAACTATAGGTATGTACCGTTGATAACTCAGGATTTCTAATGGATAACACTACGTTACAAATAAATTACAAATAATTTTAAATTCGAGAAACATTTTAATTGCCCTCTCGTATGAATATCTAAGTTGATGGAGTAAAGACAACAAGAGTGTCTTTTTATTTCAAAATTATTTAGAAATATGAACTTTGATAACATTTCTAGGTGCTTCTGACACCCATAAACACTTCTTGGAAACCACGTGCAATTTCTAGAGCGCTTCAGAAACCACAGGGTGATCATGTTCCAGTTGTGCGATTAAACTCAGAGCAACGGATACCTTCTCAAATGGAAGGTGGGTTAATTAATGCATTTGTCCTACATGTAGTCACATAATTAATACAGTCAGCTCTATTAATTATTCTCCTCCTGATCCTCTTCATCCCCATCTCATACTCCTCATCTTCCTCCTCCATCTTCTTTTTCCAGAAAATGTTAAATGGACCCTTTATCCTATCACTTTTCTTTTGATCATAGTTGGCGACATCCTTGTCATTCATCTCTTTCAACTCTGTTGCCTTTTTATAAAGTGATTTTTCACTATCACTCAAATTATTCCATGTTTTATTTTTCTATCACTGTGTAACAACTTACTACGATCTTAGCTTAAATCAGCGTCCATTTATTAGCTCATAGTCCTGTAGCTCAGAAGTCCAGCATGGTGTGACTGGGTTCTCTGCTCAGCGAATCACAAGGCTGAAATCAAGTTATCAGCCAAGCTGAGTCCTCATCTGCAAGCTCTAAGTGGACATCACTTCTGGGCTCATTCAGGTTGTTGCCAGAATTCAGTTCCTTGTGGTTGCAGGACTGAGGACCCTGTTTTCTTGATGGCTGTTGGCCAGGGTTCTCTCTCAGTTCTTTAAGGTGGCCTGAATTCCTTTCACATGGCTTCCTGCATCTTCAAGTCATATCCCCTTCATTCTTCATATCTCTCTGACTTACTCTTCCATCAACTGGAGAAGGCTCTCTGCTTAGAAAGGTTTTGTTGATTAAATCACACCCACCCAGATAACCTATTTTAAGGCCAACTCTGCCATAGAACACAATCACCTGAGTGAGTGATGTCTCATCCCTTTTATAGGTTCCAGGAATTAGGGTGAAATATCTTTCACCTGGGGGCATTTTATTAATTTTGCATACCATACCATGTCACCAGCTTTTTGGCCACATCTGCAGTGGAAATGTCTGGGTTTGTGGATTTGCTCTTGGGCAGAGGTCTAAGTAGAAGAGGAAGAAGCCAGATGGGTTATGAGGGTATTTGGATATTGTGATCTTTTTTTCTTGCCTCCCTTAACTCATCTCCAATCCTTCATTTCTTGATCAAAGTGCACTTTCCCGTTTCACCAAATATGTATTTCTCTTTCCCACACATTGTATCACACCTCAGAGCACTTGGAAATTGCAAAGTTCACTGGATCTCTGGATTTTTCTCCACAAAGATGGCATGAGCGGACATCTCACCTTTTGGTTTCTTGGGGTCTCCTTTGCTATCCTGACTGTATTGTTTGCTAGTCCAGGCAACACAGCACATAAAAATTTCCCAGCCTTGCACTAACTGCTGCCACAAGAACTGCCTCAGGCAAAGATTTCTTAAGACACAGAAAGCACTAACCATAAGGGGAAAAATATTGATCAATTGGACTACATTAAAATTAAGAACTTCAGTTCTTCAAAACCATCAAGAGAGTCAAAAGATAAGCCACAAATTGGAGGAAGAGAGTTTCAATACTTATGTCTGACAAAGGACTCTTCTCTGGAATACATAAAGCAGTCCTTCAAATCAATAAGAAAAAGGAAGAGAACTCAATAGGAAAATGGACAAATGTCAGAAAAGATAATTCACAAGAGAAGATATCCAAACAGAAAATAAACATATGAAAAGGCATTTGATTTCATTAGTCATTGGGGAAATGCAGATTAAGATCATAATGCAGATACCACAACATACCCTCCAAAATGACTAAAATGAAAAAGACAGACAATTTAGAGAAACCAGAACTTTCATACCCTGCTGACCAGAGTGCAAACTGTGACTACTTTGGAAAACTGTTTACTAGTATCAATTAGAACTGAATATACCCATAGCTTATACTCAACAATTCCACTCCCAACAGAAATGCATGCATGTATTCAACAAATGGCATGTACAAGAATGTCAACTGTAGTATTATTGTAGTATTCCCAAACAGGAAACACCCCAAATGTCACCAACAGTAGAGTGGATACAAAAACCATGGCATATTCATTCATTCAGTAGAATAATAGGCAAGAATGAGAATAAGTAAACTATAACTCACACACAAAAAAGGATGAATCTCACAAACCTAATATTGAGTAGAAAAAGCCAGTCGCAAAAGAGTACATGTTATGCTTACCTTTTTATAAAGTTTAAAAACAGGCAAAAGTAATCTGTGGTTTTAGAAGTCAGAATATTAACCCTGGGGTGGGGGGATTGTGAGTGGAAGGGGGCACATGGAGGTATCTGGAGGAGCTAAGAAGATTCTTGATCTGGGCATGAATTATAAATGTGTGTGTTCATTTTGTGAAAAATGAGCTGTACACTTATCATTTGTGCACCTTCTGTATGCGTTTTCTACTTCAACAAAAAGTTTACGTTATGCAAAGCAATTTATGTATCTATTATCTTTCCTACCCATGAGTGTGGAACCACATCTGTTTTGTTCACTACAATATCAGCAACCCCTAGACAGTGCCTAACACTGTTTCTTATTTCTTATTCTTATTTTAACCCCCCTCATCAGTGGAGTAACATTTACCTGTGTTTTACCAAATACCTTTAGATATTGCAAGGCAGGTGTTTCAGATCAACCAGCTTGCAGAGGACAGAATGCAAAGCAAAATGCAGTAAGGAGCTGGAATTTAAGCTCCCTGAGGGCAAGAGCTTTTGTATTGCTTGTTCACTTGTTCTGATAACTTCATGTGTATAAGTCATTTAATCCTTACAACAACAGGCGAGGTGCCTCACAAATGAGGTAACTGATGAGAAAACTGAGCCTTAGAGAGGTTCAGTAACACACTGAACCTCTGAAACTGCCAAGACTCACACCCTGAATATGAGCTTGATCACAGCACTGTGTTGTTACCTCTGGTCATAGTAGTCACTTGAAAAGCATTTGTGGAAGGCATCCATAAAGAACCTCTCCAACATCCCTATTTTTCTCCTCCCACTTCTCCACACAGTCGTCATTACTTACTAATAGTCGGGTCTCAGGGTGGGCTTGGGGGCTGAGCAGCTGGGGGAGGGAGGGCAGGAGAGCCTTTTAGCCCAGCCTCCCAGTTTAGAAAGTCTCAAATACAGACTTTTGACATCATTCCCAAATAAGCATACACATGGCAGTAACATTCATTCTTTTGACTGGAAGGAATGGTCCATCACACCACCTTAAACGTGCACCCCACTCTCTACAGCCCACCCTACAGAAGTGTTGCTTATAAACAGTGTAATCTTTGGAAAAGCAAGATCACTATACCATGCTTATGTAAGGGCACGTGTTAAAATTACTAATTTTTTAAACATAAACATTGAAAAATGAACCGCAATGTTTGTAATTCTGTTTTGGCCTTTCACGTTTTAACCTGCCAGGAATATTAAAAAAGAAAAACTGGAAGTGGCTGAGGCACTGTGATTTGCGGGGAGACCTGGCTGATGCGCAGGCGGGTTCTGTGTGCACAGTGGCATTGTATGTCCTGCCAACCCCAGGGGTAACCGCCGCTACACAGGAGAGACAAAAGGGGAGACCTCGGGCTAATCTGAATCACTAAAACCCACAGAAAACTGAAAGCCTCATTTAGTTTCAACTTTCTACCCTGCAAGTCTTGTTCTTAGGGTGGCTTTTAAATAGCAACAAAAATGCTTGATTTTCCTTTCACTTCCTTCCCTCCTCATCTCCAGCCCCTGGTAGAGGTTCTCCTGAGGTTTTGCTGACAAAGGCAAACAATAATAACAGCTTCCACTGACAAAGGTTTCTCAACAGCTCACAGACCCTTTCCCTTCAGTTCCCTTCTAGCCTCTCAAGAGCCCGGTCAACAGCAATTACCAGCTTGTTGACGGTCGTGGTGACTGTCACCCCGCCCCCCAAAGTAAAAGTGACTTGTCCCAGGTCACAGAACAACTACACGGCCAAGCATGGATCTCACCCCGCAGATGGGGAGAAAAAAAATATAATACAGACCATGGACCGAGAACTTTAGTATTGCCTTAAAACTACCCTTTGCTTATCAATGCCTTCACCTTCAATTACAAGGAAAATACAAAAAAATTTTTTAATTTCAGTTTGGCAGTTTTACCATTTTCAACTACTGGAAAAATTAATCCACTTCAACTTCTTTTAACATGCACTCTAAGCCTGTAGAACTGTCTGTGTGAATTAGGAGAAGGAATTAATTTTCACATGTTGCAGAAATCAAAAGGCGGAAGACATATTCGGCAGAGGATGAAGCCATGCTATTTCAAAAGGGGGAAAAAGAAACGAATATAGCATAAAAGGGAAAATATTTCAAATTTGTAAGGAAAAATATTTTTCACTAGAAAAATTTCCTCATGCTCTCATTTTTGTTTGGCTTTGCCTCCCCATGGCATTCCAAGCAATCTGTCTCTTAGCACCACAGCTGTGAAGTATATACACTTAAGGAGAGTCAGTCGGTTCTAACCCCTCCCCCGATTTTATTAGCCTCCAGGCTTTCACTGGGTTTCATTGTAGGCAGTGTCTTGCCATTGGCTCGCAAACTGTGCTGTCTAAACTGTTTCATAATTCTATTTTACAGAATAACATTTTCATCTAATAGAAGTCAACACAACTGGTAACAATCAGATTTACAGTCACAAAACCACATCGCCATCTTTGAACAACAATTTATTTTGTAGACTATTATTCAGGCCATCCTAGAAGAATGGGCTAGTTTAAGAGTAAACTTAACTACAGACTGTATATCAGAAATTTGCATTTGCTAGATTAGGAGTCCACAAACTTTTTTTTTTTTTTTTTTGTAAAGAGCTAGAAAACAAATACCTTAAGCTTGGCAAGCTGTACAATCTCTCTCTCTACTACCCAACTCTGCCATTGCAAGGAAAGCAGCCATAGACAGTACACAATAGGTAAATGAACGGAAGTGGTTGTGTTTTAACAAAATGTTATTTACAAAAACATACGGCAGTCAGATCTGTGACATGGAGCCATAGTTTGCCAACCCCTGATGTGGGTGACGAATACGTTTGCAATTGCCATTCAAAGACTGACCCTAGACTCTAAGTCTTAAACATCTGTTTTGACAACTTACCCAGAAAGGTGTGTTTATGTGTGTTTGGGGGTGGGGGTTAAGTTAGAATTAAAATGAATTTTCTCATGAGAAAATATTCAAAAGAGTAGGTACTTTCCAAATATGTTGAAGGATGCATTAGTTATTTTTCTATATCACAATAAAATTCATATAAAATAGGCTACTGGAATGAAAAGAATGTTCTTGTGTTTTTTTTAACATCTTTATTGCAGTATAATTGCTTTACAATGGTGTGTTAGTTTCTGCTTTATAACAAAGTGAATCAGTTATACATATACATATGTTCCCATATCTCTTCCCTCTTGCATCTCCCTCCCTCCCACCCTCCCTATCCCACCCCTCTAGGTGGTCACAAAGCACGGAGCTGATCTCCCTGTGCTATGCGGTTGCTTCCCACTAGCTATCTATTTTACGTTTGGTAGTGTATATATGTCCATGCCACTCTCTCACTTTGTCACATCTTACCCTTCCCCCTCCCTATATCCTCAAGTCCATTCTCTAGTAGGTCTGTGTCTTTATTCCCGTCTTGCCACTAGGTTCTTCATGACTTTTTTGGTTTTTTCCTTAGATTCCATATATATGTGTTAGCATACTGTATTTGTTTTTCTCTTTCTGACTTACTTCACTCTGTATGACAGACTCTAACTCCATCCACCTCACTACAAATAACTCAATTTCGTTTCTTTTTATGGCTGAGTAATATTCCATTGTATATATAAAGAATCTTTTTAAAAATGCTGGGATCCTGATATCGATACACTGAATAAACTGACAATACCCAACTGAGCCTTGAGCACCACTGGCCTTGACCTTCAGCTTTGCCCAGGAGCAGAGTCTCCCTTCCAGGAATTCTAGCGCACAAAGTCAGCGGCATGGGTTTCGAGGCCTAGCTCCTCCTTCCATCTTGGTGGCACTGTGGGCGTTATACTGATTGTGCTTTCATCCAGGCAAAGCACATGGCTTGTAGAAAGCTCAGCATGAATTTTCCAAGACCACTCTTACTTTCTGATTTTTGTCAGTGGTGATGGTCCTTTTCTTTACTTGAGCGTTTTCCTTAGATTTTAACAGACACTTCCCAAGGAGGATTTTTATGTATCAAACAAACCAGTGAGTTGAAAACATCTCGTGCCAGGCGGCACACGATGGGGCATCAGTGGAGAGCAGTGTCATTCCCTTTGCTGCAGAACCTTCCTCTTGCACGGAGCTGCCAGCCTTAGGCGTAAAGCTCTGGCAAGCAGTTTAAACGATTGTTTTACAAAATCAGTACTTGTGTACTATTATAACTTACTCCAAAATATGCAAGTAAATTGCATATACATCAAAAGGGAGTGTCTTGTTTGGCCTTTAGCCATTTTGTAGGCTGCCCTGCAGAGTCCCAGGATAACAGGAGCAGGCCTGCCCTCTTCTTTCTCAGGAAACAGGAGGCAGCATCTTGGGGTGGAGCAGAGGAAAGGTCTGTCTCTGAATTCTTTCCCTGGCTGAACCTGGCTTAAAGATCTTTCTTTGTCTCCAACTGGGCTTTTCCAGTGGCGTAACGACCATGGCACCTATTTTCTACTACTCTTTTGTACTCTGCCTGATTGCAATATTATTTTCATATTTGTCCCTCCTCCTTGAGGTGTTCTTACAAAGGGAGGGTGCGGGAAGCTCATCCTTTGTCATTGTCAACATCTCCCAAATAAATAAGTGGATGAGATCTTCCTTTATTCATTCTCTGACTCCATGATGCCTTCTGTCTACTAGTCAGTGTTCCAGGGCTGGGGGTAAGCAGTAAACAAAACAGGCAAAATTCTTCCCCTTGTGGAGTATACATTCTAGTGGAGGGAGTTGGAAAATTAAAAATAATATTAATTTAACAAGTGGTAAGTTCCGTGGAGAAGAGTAAAATAGGAAAGGGAGAAAAGGATGCTAGAGGAAGGGCAGGGGTATGATTTTGAATATGGTAACCTAGGAAGGCCCCACTAAGAAGGAGGCATTTGACCAAAGACCTGAAAGGAGAACTGAGGGAGAGAGCTGTATGGATTTCTGGGGGAAGAGAGTTCCAGGTGGAAACAACAGCAAGGGTCCCATGCAGACTGCGGGGAGCAGCCCCAGGCACTGAGGCTGGACCAAAAGGGAAGAGGATTAGACCATGAAGAGGACATGGGCATTCATTCTAAATGAGACAGACCAATTACACTTGACCCTTGAATAACACGGGTTTGAATTGTGCAGATCCACTTACACGGGAATTTTGAGGATGAATGTCATCATCATCATCATTCCGGGAGGACAGGAAACTAGAAGCAGCCCTGCATCTCCCGACAGGGAAAGATAAAAGCAGGAAAGACTTCTTGAAGAGAAAAATCGTCATAAGAATTCATTTTAAAAGCGGCTGATGGTATGATTATGCACTGGGATCCAATTTATTGCATGAATTGGGATAAGCCTAAAGGGACATCTCTTCAGCAGCAATTTAGATCCCTAGGAATTTGGCTCAGCTCTGAAACAGTATTTATCCTGGAGGAGAATATACATCTATAGGAAGAGAGATAGAATTCTGGAAAAACATGGTGATGATTCCACATGAAAAACAAATATAGGAGACCTTGGATGACTTGGATAGAAACTGTAATGTATTAGCAGTTCCAGGAAAAGCAGAAGACAGATTTGTAACTGAGCAATGCAAGAATGAAATAGTGCTATGCCAGGGAAGAAGGGATTGAGTTAATCAGCTGCCAAGTGCTTTTCCATTTGAGACAGATAAGGTTTATAGCAGGCAGCAGGAACAGTCAAAGACTTGATATACATGAATCTCATAAAATTATCTGAATGTATTCTGTGCTGTAATGGACATCTGTCACTTTTCTTGTTTGTCTGGCATCCTTTACTGCAGAGAACGGCCCCTCTCCAATCCCACATGATTCTCTTGAGTCTGTCAATCAAGGGGCCCTGCTACCTGTGCCACAGGGATAGACTTGTGACCCAGGGTGTTCAATCAGGATATCCCATTTCCTGGGCCACAGTGATTGGTCCAGAGGAAGACACATGACCTAAGCATGACCAATCAAGGTTTTCTGGGGGGATTGGTACGGATGCTGAAAGTCTCTCCTTTTGAGATTTCTGGCTGTCAGGACCACATAAACCTGGAGCTTCCTGGAGCCCTGTTGTTACCATCTGGAACAAGACTAACAAACCCAAACCTAGACAAGAAGAATCAAAAGAGAAAGAGGGAAGGAGGGAGGGAGAGAGACACAGAGACTGAGATTCCTGTTGATATTATTCGATTGTTTGCACCCCTTGATTCAGTTATAACTGAAGCTGCCACTTCTTGGGGCTTTTCAGTTATGTTAGCTGATAGTTTACTTTTTTGCTACTTTTGCTGCTTTCAGTTTGAATTAGAATTTTTTCCATTTACAACCGAAGAGTCAACTAAGAAAAGTTTGAAAGAAATGATGAATTTAACCAAAGGATAAAGGCAATTTGTGGCAAACTAAACTGAAGTACATAATTCAGTCTACCCAAAAAAAGATAAGACATGTTTAAAGACGTTATGAAAGATTCGGGTAAAGATGTAATTTGGGGTTAAAATGGCCAGGGGACACCTTCTGCCAAATCAATCCCCAAAAGGACAGGAGCATGGCTCCCATGGACATGGCAGATAGAAAAATCCTCAGTGTCTGTCTGTGTCTTGGGCAGAATCCTTCTAGAAGTTTGTAACCCCTATGACCCATGTCCTGGTCTTGAACATCTGATAAATAAGGAACTATATCACAGCCCCAAATCTATTAACCCAGTAGCCTCAGCACACCTGAGATAGTACAACTGCTCCCCTCCAATGGGAAATGATTTTACAATTACAGGAGGCTTAGAATTAAACATAGGATCATGAAGTAAATTGGGCCTGTAGTATTAATACTATTTATTAATAGGTTTGGGAATAGAAATTATAATTTGTGTGTTTAAAGTGTTAGTAGTGTTTAAGAAAATCTGACATATTAGAGAATCTAAAGAATTTAGCTTCATGATTTCAATTTGAAATTTATACTTAATTTATTCTCATTATCTTAAGTTGCAAAGTTCTGATAATTTGATAAAGTTTGTATAGTCTTTGAATGTTTTGACTCATTATGTTTTTAAGGGCCAATTTTTAGAATTACAAGTACTTGGACTTTGCTTGTTGAGGTTTAAATCAGCCTTGTCAAGCATCTGTATTGCTTGATATATTAAATTGTAAATATTGTTAAAACCTTAGGGGAATTTAATTGATGGTTTGTTAATATGACTAATTGTATAGAGGATTTTAATCTGCTAAAATTGAATTAAATAAGTGGAAGGATAGTTGTAAATTTTATAAATATTACTTGGTTTATAAGTAAAATCAGAATTGCAAAGTGATCTTAAAGGCCTAAGAACATTATAGTTTTAAATTTGTAGCTTAAGTTAATATTATTTCAATATTCAAATATCTATTTCCTTTCTGTGCACAAAAGCCCTCGCTTCTCCCAAATTGGAAAAAAAAAACGCATCAACACACATGGTAAGGAATATCATTATAGATGCAAAAGCCATAGATGAAACAGCACTTCTGTAGAGAATGAGAAACACAGGGCCTGTATGGGGCCTGAGATAAGGCAAAGGATATAAAAATATTCATAATAAATAATGATGAGCCAACTGGACCAGCTAACCAGGAAGTAAAAAATAAGATCAAAGAATCAACAACTCAGGTGGTAATAACCCAAACTGATTCATTCATTCATTTGTTTTTATTCAACATATATTTACTGAATATGTACTACATGTCAAGTTCTGTTCTAGCAGTTCCAGGATATAGACGAAGAAAGGAAAATACGGATTACAGTTTGGATGTGAAAAAGACAAAAAGAGAGTAAGTGAAGTAATTGGAAATGGAGGAGAGATGCCAGCAGAAGATTGCTTGGAGAGAGGAAAGAGCAGGTTGTCTTGTCTGAGATTTCTCAGCTTCGCCTGATGTCAGTGAGCGTAGGAAATAAGGAGCAAGAGCGTCTCAAGACATCCACAGATGACAAAAAACAGTTCAAAAGAGAAGAAAATGAGGGTAACACATTCAGTAATAATAGACGCCAGGCACAAAAGAGAAAAGGCTGGAAGGGAAGGTAACCGAGACAAGTGGAAGAGGCAGCCGGCACAGTCGTCAATGAGAAGAACGAGGGAGGTTCAGACCAAGGCTTACAGGACTAATTAAAATGACACAAATACGGGTTAAGCACAGCAGAAAGTAGGGATGGGCAGTACAAATAACAGGAAGGGGAAAAAAACAAAACAAAACCGTGAAGGGCTAAGTCTGTGGGACTCTGAGAAGAAAATCTGGAGATGAGCTGAAGCACAAGAAACAAGCCTGAAACCAGAACAGCTTGTTCCAAAAGACTGGGGTTGCGCCACACGTGGATCTGGAGAGGGAGGGAGACACATGGTCCAAGGACTGCTCAAGAAGAGAAGCCTGTGATCACGCTGTAGAGAAAGGAGGGTGAGCTTGTTCCTGGGCCTTATTGCTCCCGAAAGAGCAAGACTTTGGAAGGCCTGCTGACGACCCGTAGGCAGACAGCCAGAAAAATGGAATAAGTAATGTAAATGACGATTTGGGGAAGGGCATAATTTTGTTCCGATTATTTAAAAAATATTCCCCAAACATAAGTTAAATATAATCATTCTAGAAGAATGAGAAAACACAGATAACCAAATCAAGTATGAGAAAAGAAAAATCGCCACCCTGAACAAGACAGTGACATTTCTGAGGGAGAAAGGGCCCCTGACTTTTCTAATTAGTTATTTGAAATTTTCTGTAGGAATCGCCAACCCATCCTCACCCTGAAAGTTGGTAGTGATGGTTCATACCCAGGAAAGGTAGTAAACAAGATTGCCAAGTCCCACTCGAGAAAAAAAGGTTTTAATCAACTAATCTGAAATATTCCCTTCAAGTTCCTGTAAAAATATGGTGACAAGAGCTGTAAATGGTTCCTTTCAAGCATTCATCAGACTACTGGTTAGCACACAATGAGGAAACAGCGCTCCAAGACCAGGGAAAGAACCATCCTAAAGGATTAGAGAGAACAATATCAAGTGCTCACATATGCCTTTTCCCACCAGACAGACTGGAAAATTTCATACTTCATGGGTGCTTGAGTAGAGAGCTCAGAAAGGCCTTGCCTCAGTAGTGGGGTAAAGTTAGTCCTAACCTCAATATTGCTATGGTCCTGCCTAACAAATCTTAAAGGTATGACCTGAAAGAATCAAAGTGTTTCCAAGTAACTCAGCTGCATCCCCAAACAAAGGTCAAGAATATTTATAGGAATAATAATTTTTTAAAAACCACTTAACAGGGAAAAATACCCAATGTCTGGTATACAATAGAAAAAATTACCAGAAAGGCAAAGAAGCAGAAAAATATAACCATCATGAGGAAAAAAAAAATTGTAAATTGAAACCAAACCAAAACTGAGGCAGATATTAGAATTGAGAGACAAGGATGTTAAAACAGCTGTTATAGCTGTATATGGTATGTTTAAAAAGTTAAGTAGAGACATAGAAGATATTAAAAAGATACAAGTCAAACTTCTAGAACTGAAAAAATATGTTTGAGGTGAAAAATTACACTGAGTAGGATTAATGGCAGATTAAACATTTCAGAAGAAAAGATTAGTGAACCTGAAAACACAGCAATAGAAACTATCCAAAATGAAATTTATAAAAATATGACATGGGAAGTAGAATACCATCTCTTGAAGGTAGACTGGTGTGTGTGTGTATATGTGTATATATATACATACTTTTAAGTGAGTTATAGGTAATAAACCAACAAAAGGATATAAAATAGAACCATAAAAACAATTCAGTCAATCCAAAAAGAGGCAGAAAAAGAGGGAAAAAATGAACAAATAATAGATGGAATAAACAGAAGGCAGACAGCAAGGTGATAAATTTAAACTTTAGCATATCAATTATCACAGTAAATACTATTTAGGCATCCTAATAGAGATTTTCAGGATTCGGTAACAACAACAACAAAAATCCAACTCTATTCTTTCTGCAAGAAATGCACTTTACATACAAAGAAACAACTAAGTTGAACATAAAAGGATAGAAAAGATACACCATACTATTACAGACTGAACCGTGTCCCCCGCACCCCACAAATTCCTGTGTTAAAGCCCTAACTCTCCATGTGAATATATCTGGAAATAGTGCCTTTAAGGAGGTGATTAATGTTAAATGAGGTCATAAGTGTCGGGCCCTAATCCCATAGGACTTATAAGAAGATGAAGAGACACTAGAGGTATGATCTCTCTCTCTCTGCGCCACCCCCGGCACACAGAGAAAAGGCTGTGTGAGGGCACAGCAAAAAGGCAACCATCCGCAAGCCAGAAAGAGTGATCTCACCAGGCTTCAGCCTTGCTGGTATCTTGATCTTGGACTTCCAGTGTCCAGAACATTAAACATTTCTGTTGTTTAAGCCACCAGCCTGTGATATTTTGTTGTGGCAACCTGAACAGACTAATACACATGCTAAGATCAATCAAAACGAGGCTAAGTGACTATATTAATGTCAGGCAAAGTAAATATTAGAGCAAAGGATAGCACCAGGGACAAAGGTCATTTCATAATGATTAAGAAGTCATCATCAAGAGTACATAACAATAAATGTCTGTGTACCTAATAAAAACAATTCAAAATATGTGAAGCAAAAACTCATAAAACGCCCAAGAGAAAGACAAATCTGCAACCAAAATGAAAATATCAGTACCCCTCTCTTAATAATAGAACAATGGAGAGAAAAATCAGTAAAGATCTAGAAGACCTGAACAAATCTATCCACCAGCATGACCTAATTGATATTTATAGAATACCTCACCAAACAACAGCTGTACATACATTCTTCAAGTGTACTTGTAACATTAAACAAGATAGACCGTGTCTCAATAAATGGAAATGAATTCAAGTCCAACAGAGTATGCTGTCTAACTAAGATGGAATTGAATTAGAAATCAATAACAAAAAGATTTCTGGAAAACTCCCAAATTTTTGCAAACCAAATAACACACTTCTAAATAACCCATGGATAAAAGAAGGCAAAAGGAAAAGCAGAGAGTATTTGAACTAATTGAAAATGAAAAAAAGAACATAAAAAAATTGTGGGATGCCACTAAAGAAGTATTTGTTTGGGGTTGGGAGGGATTTGTAATACTGAATGACTTTATTAAAAGAGAAGAAGTATTTCAAATAAATGATCTCAACTTCCCCTTAAGAAACCAGTAAAAGAACAAATAAACCCAAAATAAGCAGAAGAAAGGAAATAGTAAAGATCGGAGTGGAATTCAATAAAATAGAACTCAGAAAGACAATAGAGAATATCAGTGAAGTTGAAAGCTGGATATTAAAGATCAATGAAAATTATAAGACTCTAGCCAGATTGATCAGGATAAAAAGAGGGAAGACACAGATTACCAGTATCAGGAATGAAAAAGGTGACATCACTACAGATTCTAGATATTAATGGGATAATAAGGGTATATAATGAACAACTTCATGCCAAAATTATCGACAATTTAGATGAAATAGAACATTTTTTGAAAGACACAAACTATCAAAGCTAATCCTAAAATTCACATGGAACCACAAAGACCCCGAAAAGTCAAAGCAATCCTGAGAAAGAAGAACATAGCTGGAAGCACCACACTTTCTGATCTTAAAATATATATTATAATACAATATAATATATTACAAAGCTATTAAAGCAGTATGGTTCAGGCATAAAAACAGAACACTGGAACAGAATAGAGAGCCCAGAAATAAACCAATGCATATGCAGTCAAGGGTGCCAAGAATACACAAAGGGGAAAAGATAGTCTCTTCAACAAAACCGGATGTTCACATGCAAAAGAAAGAAATTGAACCCTTATCTTACACCATACACAAAAATCAACTCAAAATGGATTAAAGACTTAAACATAAAACCTGAAACTTATAAAACTCCTAAAGGAAAACAAGGGAAAATGTTCATGACATTGGTATAGGCAATGATATCTTGGATATGACCCTAAAAACATAAGAAACAAATCACAAAGAGACAAGTGGGACTACATCAAACTAAAAAGCTTCTGCACATCAAAAGAAACGGTCAACAGAGTGAAAAGGCAATCTACAGAATGGGAGAAAATACAAACCATGTATTTGATAAAGGGTTAATATCCAAAATATATAAGGAACTCCTACAATCTAATAGCAAAAAAAGAAAGAAAAAAACTGATTTTAAAATGGGCAAAGGACTTGAGTAAACATTTCTCCAAAGAAGACATACAAATGGCCAACAGGTACGTATATGAAAAGATGATCAATGTCATTAATCAACAGGGAAATGTAAATCAAATCCACAATGAAATATCTCACACCTGTCAGAATGGCTATTATCAAAAAATGAAAGACAACCAGTGTTGGTGAGGATGTGGAGAAATTGGGACTTTTGTACACTGTTGGTGGGAATGTTAAAATGTAAAATGATGCAGCCACTGCATCAACAGTATGGAGGTTTCTCAAAAAATTAAAAATTGAACTACCATATGATTCAGCAATCCCCCTTCTGGGTATATATTCAAGAGAATTGAAACCAGAATCTCAAAGAGATATCTGCATTTCCAAGTTCATTGCAGTATTACTCACAATAGCCAAGATATGGCAACAATCTATATGTCTATTGATGGATGAATGGATAAAGAAAATGTGGTGTATACATACAATGGAATGCTATTCAGCCTTAAAACAGAAGGAAATCCTGCAATATGCAACAACGTGGATGAACCTAGAGGACGTTGTGCTAAGTGAAATAAGCCAGTCACAGAAGAAGAAGTACTGCATGATTCCACTTATATGGGTTATCTAGAATAGTTATACTCACAGAAACAGAGAGTAGAAGGTGGTTGTCAGAGGTTTGGGGTCAGCGGGAACAAGGTGTTGCTCTGTTGGACGGTATAGTTTCAGTTATGCAAGATAAATAGACTCTAGAGATCTACTGTACAGCATTATGCCTATAGTTAATACTGTACTGTGCACTTAAAAATTTGTTAGGAAGGTAGATATTATGTTAAGTGTTCTTACCAAAATAATTTGAAGAAAGAAAGAAAAGAAGATATAACCTGAATAGCCCTATATCTATTCAAGAAAGCTATCAAATCCGTGAAACTCTTCCAAAAAAGTTGAAGAGGAGGGAACACTTTCCAACTCATCCTATGTAGCCAGCACTATCCTGATACCAAAACTAGACAGAGATGAAAAGAAAACTATAACTTCTCTCATGACAGATGCAAAAATTCAAAACAATGTTTTAATATATCAAATCCAACAATACATAAAAGCTAGTTCACAGTGATTAAGAGAGACTTATCCCAAGAATGCAAGATTGGCTTAACATTCAAAAATCAATGTAAGTCATCATATTAACAAATTTTTTTAAAACCCATATGATTATATTAGTAGATTCATACATGAATGTTTACAGTAGCTCTATTTGTAATTGTCAAAAACTGGGGGGAAAAAACAAATCTCCATCAACAGGTGAGTTTGTTCATTGTGGTTTATCCACACAAGGAATGAATTATTGACACACACCGTAACATGGATGAATCTCAAAATAAGTATGCTGAAAGAAAGAAGCCATACAAAAGAGTACATACTGTATGATTTCATGTATCTAAAATTCTAAAAAGTGCAAACCAAACTGTTCTCACAGAAAGAGGAACAGTTGTTGCCTGAGACAGGGGGAGTGGTGAGAAGCAGGAAGAAGGGATTGCAAAGGGGCAGGAGGACACTTCTGGGTGTGATAAGTGTGCTCTGTATCTTGATTATAGTGATAGTTTCACGGGTGTGCACATATGCCCAAGACTTATCCTCTCTACCCTTCTCTTTAAACCTCCGTTCCAGAATACTATTGTTTTTACATTTGTTCTGTAACTACAATTGTTTGGATGCACTGTCTATAAATTCATTTTTTAAATTGAAAACTAAAAAATAGTATTCATAATAATGTTTATGGAAATACTGTTCACTGCAGAACCAAGGAGTACCATTAAGCCTGTAGAGGAGATGTAACTCTTGTCAATAAATCTTTGCTGTTGGAAATAGAAAATAACTTTAAAATTTGGAGAGGGTTAGGATGGCACAATGTCATAATGACCTAATATGCCTTTGCCTTGTCACAAGATCACCCAACTTCTTAATCATTGTATTTGTTAGAAGAAATCCATGTTCTACCGAAAGGGATTCTTCACAGAGCCTCTGACTTCTGGTTCTAATTTGGACTGAAGGCTTTCTAGCCCTGCCTCAAAGTTCTCATTCTGGAATTACTTTTCACTACAATCCTAGGTTAGATCCACTGCTCCTTGGAGCCTATGACTCTCTCTTACTTGGATTCTCTTTGTTTTGCTTGAGTAATTCTTTCAAAAATAGGCTGTGGGTGGTAAATGGTCTGTGCTCTTGCATGTTTGAAAATGTCGCACTCTTGATTGATATTTTGTCTAGGTACAGAATTTTAGGTTCAAAAACATTTTTCCCTCAACATTTTGCAGACATGCTGCTTGTTTTTTGTTTTGTTTTTTCCTATCCTCTAGAGTTGCTGATGACCTGTCCACTGTCCACTGGATCCTCATTTCTTTTTGAGTGACTTATTCTTTTAGCGTTTAGAATCTTCCCTCCATTTCTAGTGTCTAAAATGTCACAAGAATATGTCATGGGGTGGGTTTGTTCATTCATCTTCTGCATTCTCTAGGCCCTTACAATCTGAAGTCCTATTTCTTCACACTTAGAAATTCCCTCTTGTTCTTCTCTGTTTTGTGTGTTTTCTCATTCTGAACATCCTTTTGGATGTTAGAACTTTTAGACTGTTCTCTAACCTCTTCATTTTTCTCCCATATTTTCCATCCCTTTAACTTTTTGTTGTACATTCAGAGATATTTCTTCCATTCTTTCTTCCACTGAATTTTTAAATTTGACAATTTTTTTTTTCACTTTAAGAACACTTTTTGGGTTGGATTGTTCTTTTCCTTAGTAGCCTATTTTTGCTTTACAAATTTTTTTTTTTTTATTAAATTTTCTCCTGTGAGGACACAAAGTAGAATTACTTTAAAGATGTCTTCTATTTCCTGAATTATCTATCTCCTCCAGGGTCAGTTTATTTATTTCCACCTGCCTTTCTGTCCTTATTTTTTTTCAAATTTTTATGATCCTTGGGCTGTCAATTCATAGTTATAACTGAGGCAGACCAGCTTATTTAATACAAATAGCTCTCCTTGCCTCAGTTGGTCTCGCCTTGTCTCCACGTGGGTGGGCCTTTTGACTGGTAGACTTTGCTTTAGACCTTGAGGGGAAAGAGGAGGACGAGGAGGATACCCTCCCAGCACCTCCCACCTCCCGGCCAGAAAGAGGAGAATTTTATTCAGCGTGAGCATCACCCCTTCTAGGGCTACATTGCATGCAGACGCTCCTCAATTACTTTAAAGATTAATCCTCTGGTTTTAGCCTGAGCATGTGACGCAGGGAAGGAGAATGTGGGCTGTGACTCACAGTTATTCCACAGTTGACTTCTGTCCAACTTTCCTCTCATACTCCAAGTTCTGAGCCTCTGTGAGTCTGCTGCCAGGAAAAAATAGCTCCGGCCCCGACTGCAGCCTTCTCCTGTGAATGCGATTGAATCTGTTAATACAAGTCCAAGTAGTTTTTACTTTTAAGAAGTGTGTCTACATCTCTACTTCCCAGATGCCCCTTCTCCTATGCCCAGGACTGTCTTTCATGTATTATTCTCTGTTCCTCTTTACTGATATTTCTATGGGATTTGGGAGCAGAAAAGAGATGTATGCCTGTGCTCTGTCTGCCATCTTGAACAAGAGTTCCTCTTGTATCTTTGGACACCTTTGTGATTTCTTCCCGATTTTCCTTCCTTATTTTTAGGCAAAAGACTCCTTAAAGCTTCCACTGAGGGCCAGCCACAGGACCACACAAGCAAGGCTGAATTTCTACTTATCAGCTCTCAAAATATTTGAAACTAGTTTTATATCCTCCTATCCTCTCCAGATCAAATATTTCTAGTGTTACTAACCATGCCTCTTTGAATTTTTTTTTTTAACATCTTTATTGGAGTATAATTGCTTTACAGTGTTGTGTTAGTTTCTGCTGTATAACAAAGTGAATCAGCTACATATACGTATATCCGCATATCCCCTCCCTCTTGCATCTCCCTCCCACCCTCCTTATCCCACCCCACCAGGTGGTCGCAAAGCACTGAGCTGATCTCCCTGTGCTATGCAGCTGCTTCCCACTAGCTATCTATTTTGCATTTGGTAGTGTACATATGTCGATGCTACCCTCTCACTTCATCGCAGCTTACCCTTCCGCCTCCCCATGTCCTCAAGTCCACTCTCTACGTCTGCATCTTTAGTCCTGTCCTGTCCCTACGTTCATCAGAACCAATTTTTTAGATTCCATATATATGTGTCAGCGTAAGGTATTTGTTTTTCTGACTTGCTTCACTCTGTATGACAGACTCTAGGTACATCCACCTCACTAAAAATAACTCAAATTCGTTTCTTTCCACGGCTCAGTAATATTCCATTGTATATATGTGCCACATCTTCTTTATCCATTCATCTGTTGATGGACACTTAGGTTGCTTCCATGTCCTGGCTATTGTAAATAGTGCTGCAAAGGACGTTGTGGTACATGTCTCTTTTTGAATTATGGTTTTCTCAGGGTATATGCCCAGTAGAGGGATTGCTGGGTCATACGGTAGTTGTATTTTTACTTTTTTAAGGAACCTCCATACTGTTCTCCATAGTGGCTGTATCAATTTACATTCCCACCAACAATGCAAGAGGATTCCCTTTTCTCCACACCCTCTCCAGCATTTATTGTTTGTAGATTTTTTGATGATGGCCATTCTGACTGGTGTAAGGTGATGCCTCATGGTAGTTTTGATTTGCATTTCTCTAATGATTAGTGATGTTGAGCATCCTTTCATGTGTTTGTTGGCAATCTGTATATCTTCTTTGGAGAAATGTCTGTTTAGGTCTTCTGCCCATTTTTGGATTGTGTTGTTTGTTTTCTTGATATTGAGCTGCATGAGCTGCTTGTATATTTTCGAGATTAATCCTTTGTTCCTTCGTTTGCGACTATTTTCTCCCATTCTGAGGGAAAAAAAATAAGACAGAAAGCCAGGTGGAAATAAATAAACTGACCCTGGAGGAGATAGATAATTCAGGAAATAGAAGATATCTTTAAAGTAATTCTATTTTGTTTCCTCACAGGAGAAAATTAAAAAAAAAAAATTCAATTTTCTTAAATTTACCAAGGCTTGATTTGTGACCCAAAATATGCTCTATCCTGGAGAATGTTCCATGAGTACTTGAGAAGAAAGTGTATTCTGTAGTTTTTGAATGGAATGTCCTATAAATATCAATTAAGCCCATCTTGTTTAATGTATCATTTAAAGCTTGTGTTTCCTTATTTATTTTCATTTCGGATGATCTGTCCATTGGTGAAAGTGGGGTGTTAAAGTCCCCTACTATTATTGTGTTACTGTCGATTTCTGCTTTTATGGCTGTTAGCATTTGCCTTATGTGTTGAGGTGATCCTATGTTGGGTGCGTAAATATTTACAATTGTTATATCTTCTTCTTGGACTGATCCCTTGATCATTATGTAGTGTCCTTCTTTGTCTCGTGTAATAGTCTTTATTTTAAAGTCTATTTTGTCTGATATGAGAATTGCTACTCCAGCTTTCTTTTGACTTCCATTTGGATGGAATATCTTTTTCCATACCCTCACTTTCAGTCCATATGTGTCCCTAGGTCTGAAGTGGGTCTCTTGTAGACAGCATATGTACGGGTCTTGTTTTTATATCCATTCAGCCAGTCTATGTCTTTTGGTTGGAGCATTTAATCCATTTCCATTTAAGGTAATTATCTATAAGTATGTTCCTATTACCATTTTCTTAATTGTTTTGGGTTTGTTTTTGCAGGTCTTTTCCTTCTCTTGTGTTTCCTGCCTAGAGAAGTTGCTTTAGCATTTGTTGTGAAGCTGGCTTTGTGGTGCTGAATTCTCTTAACCTTTTCCTGTCTGTAAAGTTTTAATTTCTCCATCGAATCTGAATGAGATCCTTGCTGGGTAGAGTAATCTTGGTTGTAGGTTTTTCCCTTTCATCACTTTAAATATGTCCTGCCACTCCCTTCTGGCTTGCAGAGTTTCTGCTGAAAGATCAGCTGTTAACCTTATGGGGATTCCCTTGTATGTTATTATTGCTTTTCCCTTGCTGCTTTTAATACTTTTTCTTTGTATTTAATTTTTGATTGTTTGATTAATATGTGTCTCGGCATGTTTCTCTTTGGGTTTATCCTGTATGGTACTCTCTGCGCTTCCTGGACTTGATTGACTATTTCCTTTCTCATATTTGGGAAGTTTTCGACTATAATCTCTTCAAATATTTTCTCAGACACTTTCTTTTTATCTTCTTCTTCTGGGACCCCTGTAATTCGAATGTTGATGCATTTATTGTTGTCCCAGAGGTCTCTGAGACTGACCTCAATTCTTTTCATTCTTTTTTCTTTATTCTGCTCCCTGACAGTTATTTCCACCATTTTATCTTCCAGGTCACTTATCCGTTCTTCTGCCTCAGTTATTCTGTTATTGATTCCTTCTAGAGTATTTGTAATTTCAGTAACCGTGTTGTTTATTGCTGTTCGTTTGCCCTTTAGTTCTTCTAGATCCTTGTTAAATGTTTCTTGTATTTTCTCCATTCTGTTTCTGAGATCTTGGATCATCTTTACTATCATTACTCTGAATTCTTTTTCAGGTAGGTTGCCTATTTCATCTACATTTATTTGGTCTTGTAGGTTTTTACCTTGCTCCTTCATCTGTAACATATTTTTTGTCATTTCGTTTTTTTTTTGCTGGGTGGTGCTGTATTCCTATCTTACTGGTTGTTTGGCCTGAGACGTCCAGCACTGGAGTTTGCAGGCAGTTGGATAGAGCTGGGTCTTGGTCCTGAGATGAGGACCAACAGGAGGCCTCACCCTGATTGATATTCCCTGGGGTCTGAGGTTCTCTGTTGCTCCAGCAGTTTGGACTCAGAGCTCCCACCACAGGAGCTCGGGCCTGACCCCCGGCCTGGGAACCGAGATCCCACAAGCTGGCAATTTTCAAGGACATTGAAGAAGATAAAACATGTGGCAGGTGAAGTAATGGTCCCCCAAAGACATGGACATCCAAATCCCTGGAACCGCCTGGCTGGTGCGCGGTGATGGGGACCCAGAGCCACCAGAGGGGCAGGGCAGTGGCCTGAGGTGCACAGGGCAGCCTGGTGTCCTCGGGGTCAGAGCCGGGCCATCTGCGCCACCCACGCTGCCCGCGTGCCAGGGACTCCCCCTGGGCTTGACAGGCGTCTGCACCCCGGATTCACGTCCGAGGCCCCGGATTTATGTCCATGACCCCGGTTTTATGTCTCCCTCTTTGAATATTTAAGTCTTCCTATCATTCTGATCATTTCCTTCTGAACTTCCTCCATCTCTCTAAAAGAATTCAGTGCAACGTCTAGGGGAGTAAAGCTGGAAGCTAGTGCAGAGTAATCCAGTCTTTCCCCCCCACAACACACATCCACATTGTCCAGTTATTGTGCTGCCCTAGACACACACCACCAGCACCTGCTGGAAAGACTCTCTATAATGGTAATATATTTAAAAGCCATAAAATTATGGGAAGACACCAAGAGGAATTTCCATCCAAGAATTTCCAGGCTCTCTAGCCCAGCTTCTAATTAGTACACAATTATTTTATCACTTAAACAAAGGTCATTTAAAAATTCTTAATTTTAGTCATTTTGTAAAGAATGGTACTATGTGCTGAGGAAGATACTTGGGATAAATTGTTCCAAAATTGACTGACTCATGCAACTGAACTCACCATATAGTTTTTCAAGTATTTGAAATGCAACTTCAAAATTCCAACACATTTCTCATTAGCAAAAATGAACACTTTTCTAAGAGCTTCAGATTATTGTAAAATCACTACTAATTAAAATATATATACAAACTTAAAAATCAATAAAAAGAAGATAAATACAAGCTTTGTACCATTTTAAAACATCACAGCTATGGTGACATCCCTTTTTAGCAGACAGAGTTTTAAAATTTAAATAAAATATTGTCTGACAAAATTACATGGTACAGTTCTCAGCTAACACAAATATTTTTCTGATATGTGTACCCTCCTTGGAATATTCCCTGCCCCCATTTCCTTGAAGAGCACATTTTAAAACTATAAAAGAAAAGAAGTTTTCCAAGTTTATTAATATATCCAAAAAATTTATTAACCTGATGAATTGAAAGACCAAAACATTTTACAGGAATTTTATAGAAGTTTTCAAAATCTATTTGTTTGTTTGTTTGTTTAAGAGAGTTATTTAGGAAACTACTATGTGCTAGGTATTAGCAGTTCAATAATATACCAGAAAGATCTGCAGTCTCTATTTTCATGGAGTCTATTTCTTCAGAGTTATTAAATTTATTTTCATATTCAAATTTATTAAAGTGCCTTTTCTTCTACAACTTTGCTTAAGGAAGATGGAATCAGATGTAAATGAAGTGATGCCACCAGCCTCTAGAAAGCAAGAATCTTTTCCATTCTTTAGTATCTTTTCCATTCTCTGGGCCAAGTGGACTATGTCAGTAACATTTGTGGAATGTTGACGATGAGGAATCAGAGCTGAAAAGTTGGCAGGAAGCTAAGAAGTCATCTCAGGAAAAATTTATTATCCCCCCCTTGCTTCCTCTGATCAATCGTTACTTTCTTCAGTCAGTGGGAATTTGGGGAAGGTATTCCAGTTTCTACAGGTGTGTAGCAGCACCTGGCATTACCTGGCACTGATGGCCCTGTGGGATCCCCCATCTTTACAACTGGCTCGCCAACAACTTCATAAAACACATGCTGCGCTCTTGACCTGGACAGCTATTTTTAGTTCCCTGTGTACACCATGCTCTCCCATACTTCCTTTCCTTTGCCCGAAATGCCCTTCCTCTCCTCCTTCACCTGGAGTCCTCCTACTCAGGTTTTGGGGTGCAACTCAAACGCTGCTTCCTCTGGGAAGTCTTCACTGGCCCCCAGGCTGGCTCGTCTGCTTAGTGGTGTTGTAGAACAGCTGTGAGAAAAGATAGACCAAGAAATGGATCTGGGTTCTAGCTTTTACCAGGTGTGGAGTTGTGTAAACTTTCTAAACATTTGTTTTTCCCATCGATAAAATACAAGGGCCTTCCAGGGCTGTTTTGAGGATAAAATACAATGGTGACAGTAAAGACCCCAAACAGAGATCTTGGCACACAGACAGCACTCAGTAAATACTGCCTTCCATACCTTCCTCTCCTGTCACACCTGGGAATGGCATGAACTTAGAATCTAATGCTAGATCAACCGTAGTCCTTTTTTTGAAAGTCACTAGGATTATAATAATATAAAGTTGCAAATTAAAAACAGTGTTTTTAATCAAAGCTTATTAAAGAGTTTCCAGTTACAAAGATCCTTTGGGTGAAGAATGACTATAAAATAATTAGCATGATCTTTTACTTGAAGTGCATGCGTGCAATACTTTCAAAGATCCTGATCAAAAGCCTCAGCACCGTGTGTTCCAGGCCTATAAATTTTACATAGAGGTCATTGCTATATTCTTAGCAATCACATCTGCTCTTGTACCTATTTTACAAACTCAGAGCTAGGCCAAGAATGCAGTACATCGATAGCAAAGATTTCCAAAAGACTATGACATTATAAGAGCAATAATTATTATACCTAATAAGAATTTGCTTTTTTTCCCCAAGTCTTTCACCCATGCCTTAAGCATATTACAAACATTCAGTCTTCCTCATGGCATCTTCTGTGGCAAGTCAGTGGTCCTGGGATGACTGTTGTCCCAATTTCCAGGGCTATGTGCAGAAGTCCTTCCACATCAGTGTAGCAGAGCAATGCTGCGTGTGTTTTTTGAATAGGAGGAACCAGATGAGGAATATGAGTCCTCCTAAAGAGGCCAGAAAGTTTCATTTTTCCCGTCTAGTTTCCAATCTGTTTTGAGATATTTGGGAATCCTTAATGCCTTACTCAGCCACTCACTCAGCAACTATTGGTTAGAAACACAGAATCTGGGCTCAAATTCCTGCTATACCACTTACAGCTATGAGGCCTCAGGTGAGTAACTTCCTCTATGGTTTAGCTTCTCCATCTTTAAAATTGGAATAACAATAGCACCTACATCATAAGACCATGGGGAGGAGTGCCCAGCACATAATTAATGTTCCTAATTATTGGGAACTATTAGCGTTAACTTTTATTCCTGTCCTAGACACTGAGATGCAATGGTAAACAAAGGCACTCAATAAATGCTTACTGGATGAATAATGCAAAACCATAATAGAATGAAGCTATAAATATCATTTTGGATACCCAGGTGGCTTCCATCAATGGCTGATGTCAGAGAACAAAAATTTAAACATTCATATGATTAAGTCTCAGCAACATGCTCATTTGCCCAAGAGCAGAAATAGAAAGATATAATGAAACTATCCACCTGACGTCACAAAAGACAGACCAATGAGAATAAGCCAAGTAGCTCTGTGCACAAGTATTCTATTTTTAACTTGGCTGTAGTATGATTTTTTTAATAAGCTTATAAATCTTATTTAATTTTTAGCCACATACATTGACTCTCCAATGAGGTCATGTTTGGAAATATATGTATCAACATTTAAACAACTCAAAACCATAAGAAAATCTTAAGTACTTCAGCCAAACTCTGCCTCAATACTGAAATAAGTGAGATGTGAAAATTAGGGGAAGGCGTATTCTCAGTTGGATCATTGTTTTATGCTACCCTTTATATATGAGTACAGAGTAACGGCATTTCAGGATATTATCATTAAAACTGTTTGCAGTTATAAACCAGTTCTAACCACAGCCAAACTTCCAGCACTGCTTAAAATTACTCAAGAGAGCAGAACCACAATATTTATGTCTGCCTACAAGCACATAATCATCTTCAGTCTCGATTTTAAATACTGATGTTTTCTTTTAAAGTTCTTCAAAATGTATGTTATGTGAGAAGGAGAATTCTAAAAACATTATCTAAAGCTGCAGAAGAGCTAGAGGTCTTAAGGAAGAAGGTGTGGAAAGAGTGACTGCAAGCAATTGATACAAATCAAAAATGGTGCAGTGGGCCAAAGAACAGAGATGGCTGGAAGAAGACAGCATACTCCTTCCAATTATTGAGAGCAGGAGAATGTGTATCCCCATGACCAGGAGTGCTTGCTTTTTTTTATTTCCCCAGAGTTGATGAAATATTAGGAACCAGGCATACTTAGAAAGTTGGCCTCTTGGAGATCAGCATAGATGTAAGGATTGTTGTTGTTTTTAAACAACTAATGAAAACAGATTACTACTGACAAGAGGGAATAGAAAGCCAGAAAGAATGGGGAAGCCATCCTTCAAAATCCAGTAATGGGAAGCTGTCTTCAGTAGCTGTGCACCCTGAAACCACAACTGGTCCCTGAGGAGTCACACACACTCTCAAAAGTAATGATTGCTAAAGGACAGAATTAACTCTTATTCAAAAGTGCCTATTCAAAAGGCAGGTATTATGTTTCCTTAAATTTTGCCCTATTTATGGGCGATTGGGATTGACATATATACACCAATATGTATAAAAAAGATAACTAATGGGAACCTGCTGTATAAAAAAATAAAATTAAATTAAATTTAAAAAAAAATTTGCCCTATTTAAATAGTGAATTACATTTAAATAGAGAATCCTTTAATATTTTTGCTTATTGTGAGTTTTAGTTTTGGCAAAGCAGGTAAGCTGGAAGAGCAATGTTTATACTCCTTGGTTCCATTTACTGGTTCTGTCTTGAACCCAAATAAGCAGCAGTTTATTTGGGTTCAAGACAGAATACAATTTGTCATTTTATTGTTCTCCACATCAGGTTTTTTTCCAGGAGGAAATGAATCCCAAATATACATGTATATCCAAAATATAATTTTAAAAGTATTAATAGATATTATGTCTTAACATGCTTATACTGATCTTCTCTAGGTGTTGCAACAAATTACCATAAATTTCATGGCTTAAAACAACGCAAATTTATGATCTTACAGTTCTGGAGATTAAAAGTCTGACCCGGGTATCACTGAGCTAAAATCAAAGTGTCAGCAGGACTGCATTACTTTCTGGAAACTCTAGGACAGAATGCATGTCTTTGCCTTTGCCAGCTTCTAGAGGCTGCCTGCATTCCTTGGCTCGTGGCTCCCTTCCTCCATCTTTAAAGCTGGAGAAGATTCTTCTTTATATCTCTCTAAACTAATAAACAATAATTATATCTATCTTCCTCTGACTCTTTTCTGCCTCTTTCCGTTTTTAAGGACCCTTGTGATTATATTGGGCCTACCTGGATAATCCACAGTAATCTCCCCATCTCAAGATCAACTGATTAACAACCTTAATTCCATCTACAACTTTAATCCTCCTTTGTCATGTGTATTAGTCTGCTCTGGCTGCTGTAACAGAACACCACAGACCGGGTGGCTTAAACAACAAAAATTTATTTTTTTCACAGTTCTGGAAGTTTAAGGCTAGGAAGTCCAAGATCAAGGTGCCGGCAGGATTAGTGTCTAGTGAGACCTCTCTCCTTGGTTTGCAGACAGGTGCCTTCTCACTGAGTCTTCACATGACCTTTCCTCCATGTGTGCAAAGAGAGAGAGAAAGCTCTGCTATCTCTTTCTCTTCTTCTAAGTACACAATTCCCATGGCATTAGGGTCGTACCCTCATGGTCTCATTTAATGCTCATTACCTTCTCAAAGGCTCTATCTCCAATGCTGTCACACTGACAGTTAGGGCTTACCAAAGAAAACTGTTCCTCTACTTCCAATACTTCTTCTACCAAAAGGATGGAGTTTTCCCCTTATGAACAACCAATTCTTCAACTCTCCATACACTAACTAGGTGTCTGCAACTTAATTCAATTCTGACACTAGCTCCTGGAGGCAGTGCAGACTCCATAGGTTAAGGGCTCAGTCCCACAAGACAGCTCCCACTTTAGACACCAGTCATAAGTCCCAAGTTGTCACCTGTACTTCGGACCAACCTGCTATAAGTTGGGGGTTCCCACCACTCCCTCCCCAGGTTCAATTTGCTATAAAGGCTCACAGAATTCAGGGAAACACTTAAGTTTGCCAGTTCATTATAAAGGATACTATAAAAGATACAAATGATCAGCCAGATGAAAAGGCAATAGGGTGAGGTCTAGAAGGGTCCCAAGCACAGAAGCTTCTGTTCTTTGGAAGTTAGGGTGCACCAACCTCCCTGCATATGGATGCATTCACTGACCCAGAAGCTCTCCAAAGCCTATAGTTGGGCGATTTTTACAGAGGCTTTGTCACATATAGGCATCATAATTTACTAACTCACTATCCAGCCACTCTCCCCTCCGCTGAGGACAGCGGGTAGCCTGAAAGTTCACACCTTGGTCTTGCCAGTGACCAGCCCTTATGTTGACACCATCTAGGGGCCCCTAGTCACCAGTCATCTCATTAGCATAAAAAAGACATTCTTATCACGGTGGGGATTCCAAGGGTCTTAGAAGCTCTCGTGTCAGAAACTGGAGACTAAGACCAAGGACATATTTCTTATTTTATCACAATATCACAAGTTCCAACATGTGAATTTTAGGGGGAGGGGGACACAATTCAGTCCATAACATCATGTCATCTAACATATTCACAGGCTCTGGGAATTAGGACGTGGACATATCTGGTAGAGCCATTATTCTGCCTGCCACAGGGCTGTCCTTTGAATCGCAGCCCCCCATAATATGCTCCTGAGGGCAAATGAGGGAGCAATGGTGGGTGATCACAGATAGGACTGGGAAGAGGAATGACTCTGTGTGGGACAGTGGCTCTTTGGTCTTTTTCCCCAAAGTGGTTGTCATTGATGCTTGGGCCGCTTCCAAACAGAGGACCGGCTTTCCTTCCTCTCTGGCACTGGTTCAGGGGAAGATCAACGCGAGCACTTAGAGTAAAAGGTGGAGGCGGCAGTGGTGTCGGGCCCTCTAGACCTTGGGGCTGTGATGGTTGCAACACTGAGATGACTCGCGGGCACCCAGGGGTTAATCTGAATACTGTTAAATGGTGTGTGCCGAGCAGACCCTGGGGAAGGGCCTGGGGGTCAAGCACTCTGTACCGGGTTTTAAAATCCACGTTTCGAGAGCGCATGATGCATGAAAAAGACAAGAAATGAGCACAGTACACTCTGTTATAAAGGAGTGTGCCTCTGAAAAGTCCAGGGAGAAGCTGATTCCCAGAGCAGGCAAAACCTCCCATGTGCATGTCTCCCTTTTATCGTTCAGGAAGGTCACTGGGTTAATCAGGCCCATTATTCATCATTTGTGTGTCAGGACACACAAGGACGTGGCCATCTTGATAAAAGGCCTTACTGTTCTCTAGAGGAAATAATTAGCTCAGGGAGTAAGAAATTTGCAGATCCCAAGCCTAAAAGGAGAAAGCAAGTATCTGAAAAACGAAAATATGCAGCTTCCTCCCTGTCAGCTCTACTAGACCACCTCTTACTGCTGGCCAGAGGCTTGGTAATAAATTTTTACCCAGAATTAGCTACCATTCTCATATCACCCGAAAGATCCAACAATGAAAGTCTAAAAGAAAGGAGATTATGGCAACAAGGAAATACTTTCTTGTCCTTCTCCTATCCCACTGAACACACACACACACACATACAAATGTCTTATTAAAGAACAAATTAGTAAGCTGTACTGATATAAAAGCATTTATGCCCTTCCTGTTATGTCGGTTCCTAAAGGAAAAGAGAAAACCAAACACCTATACATTAAGTAAGATCTAGTCTTGGCCGTGTCCTGAACACAATGTCCATGCATCAAGACAAGAATTGAGGCAATGCCCAATGGAATACAGAAAAGTCTATTCGACTCTGAAACCTTTCCTATGGCCATGGCAGACATTGCTAATCAATCATAGCATTATTTCCTATGAACCCAGAGGAAACTTTACAGTCCCAGGGCAAGATTCTAGGTAGCCACTATCAAGCATTCAGGGTTGGCGTCAAAAATGATACCTATTTTCCTTCCTGACCTGTAATATTTCTCATTTCTCCCTCTCTACCGTCTTCTTCCTCACTTCCTCCAAACATACATAGACCTTATTCTCAACAGCAAATATTTATGGAGGACCTATTTTGTGCCAAGCACCATTTAAGGCAATAGGAAATACAGAGATAGCAAGAACTAGCATGATTTTTAGTCTAATGTAAGTAAGTTGCACTTAATGAGGGAGACAATAAACAATCATTAAACACACAAACAAGATAATTCCAGGTACTGATACGTGCTTTATAGAAAATAAAATGGGGTAGTGCGATGGAGAGGGACTGGGGGTGGGGGGGATGGGCATTGGTAGGGTAGTCAGGGAAGTGCTATCTGAGCAGGTGGAGTCAGAGCTAACCAATGGTTAGATGTGTCAAGCATCCCACAAAGAGGGGAGAAGTATTTCATCAGAGGGAGCAGGAAGTACAAAGTCCTGAGGCAGGAATGAGACTGAGACATCCGGGGAGAACAAGAAGACAGGTGGGGCTGGAGCATATTGAGCCGGGGAGAATGGAATCAAATAAGGTTGGAAAGAGACAGGAGCCAGGTGGTGGAGGGCTTCGAAGGAATGTCAAGGAAATTGCCCACTTTATCAGTATGATGAGAGGGTATTGGAGAATTTAAGTAGAAGAAGTTGCCATAGTCTGATTTACTTTTGCCTACTTGGAAAAAGATTCTCATTTGATCCACCTTTGCTAATCACCTTTCTCTGCGTCTACCCACATTCACCACCGTCCTTTGGGAGTGGATCTGCGCCCACCACACCATTTCCTCTCACAGGCTTCCTCCTTAGCCACTTGATAAAACACTCCATTTCCTGCACTCTCCTGAAAGCCTGTGCACACATCTCTCTTTGACCCTCTCCAAGCACTTTTACTTACTCAAGAATTTGTATTGAGGCCCCATTTTGCCCCAAACTCTATACTTGTCACTGGGGATACCGTGGTAAGCAAGATAGACAGTCCCTGCCCTCATGGAACATAAAGGCTAATAGTCAAACCAGTGCTAACAGTGAAGTTGAAGGTCTGTGAGAGCAGGGCTTGTGGGTGCTTACGGGATAGCACAGCGGGAGCAGAGCAGCCAGCCCGGGGAGGCCTGAGTGAGGTGGCAAACAGGGCGGGTAGGGGAAGCATGGCCACCTGACACCGAAAGACAGCAGGAGTCAGCCAGGCCGAGAAAAGGAGGAGAACTACATTCCAGGTGGTGGAAACTGGAGGTGAGAAAGAGCACAGCAAGTGGTAGGAGCTGCAGTGGTCCAGGGATGGGTCAGTGAGACCAGACGTGACCTTCCTCCCCGTGATTAAAGTGCTCACTGGGTCCACAGCCATCTTCCTCTTCTTCTTCTTTTTTTTTTCTTCCTTTACAATTTTTTTTTCTTAATAACATATTAAGTTTAAAAAATATTAAAATGCGAATGCTCATTGTGAAAATTGATGAAAAATATCTAAAGGAAATTAAAATTAAAATCAGCTCCCTGTTAAAACACTCATCTACTTCCCTTTGTTTTTCCTATGCCATCTCTCTGCCTCTGCCTCTTTTGGAGGAGAGGGCATTCAGTTTTGTGTCCTATTTTATTTTTGGAGGGGAGAGTTTTTGCCCTAATATGTCAATGTGAACTTTTTGTCCATGAAAACATAAATTTCTCATACTTTATTAAGCAATCCTCTGTTGATGGATGCAAGTTTTTTTCCTTAGTTTGTGGTACTAGATATAATTATGATTATCCTTGTGCACAAATCTTTGTTTACATCATGGATTATTCTGAGATATACTCCTGGAAGTAGAATTGTCAGGTAAAAGCAAGTGAGATCTTCTAAAGCTCTTCATGCAGGTCGCCAAGTTGCCCTCCAGAAAGGTTCTGCTAATTACATTCCAGAAGAAACAAATGAATGTTTTGTGCCATCCCACACCCTTGCTAGCACGGAAGATTGTTGTTTTATTAATTATTGAAACTTCATGGGTTCAAGAAAAATAATTCATTGCTTTAATTTACACTACTTTGAGTCACAATTTTGAATTTTTTGGGGGAGGGTCTATTTAATTTCTCACATAAAATTTTCAAACATGTCATTTGTCCACTTATTTCACTGGTTTATTAGTGTGTTTTCCTTAGTGACTTAAAAAGTCCTTATAGATTAATTAAATTGAATCTGTGCACCTTGAGATTTTATAGTCAAATAGTCCTCTCTCAAAGTTGTCAGCGAAAAACCTTTGACTTGTCTGTAATTTTTATATAGTCATATTTTTAAATACTCATTTTTTTTCAGTCTATGCTACTCTAATTATAAAAATAACAACACAGATGGTACCTTCAGAAACCTGCATGGTCTTCAAACCCCCTAGAAGTTAGGGAGTCACTTCACTCCCTAAACAGAACCCACGGTGTCAGGCCATTATTAATCCTATCACTCTCTCAGGCAGTTAGGGCTCCACTGTCTCATGAAGTCTCACCATTTCCACTTGGCTCCCCTCCAGTGTTTTTCCACAGGAAATCTGAATGACTGTTTAAAAATCTGCTTTAAATGCTTCAATGGCTTCCTGGGGCAAATCAGAACAAATTCCCAATTCCTCAACGTGGTCTACGCTGCCTTCTCCCAGGCTGGCCTAAGTTTTTTGGCTTAGCTGACCTCCATAATCCCCTTTTCCCATCTTTTTTTTTTTTTTTTTTCTTTTTTACAAACTCTTTTTTAAACATAAAATTCCTGAAAAAAATTTAATTGAATTAATAAATGAAATCTGACTCAAAGGCCTCAAGTTTCAGCAAGAGATAGTTTGCTAGTACTTTATAATAACTCTGTAACGAAAGGCGTTTTCACCTTTCTCCTTTCTCCAACAAATCAGAGGCTGTAATTCCTTTTGATGCAATGTAACAAATCAGACACTAAAAGAGCAACAGCTACTTTTTATGCACAAAGAAACACCACTATTATTTCTACCTTAATATTTCTGCATCCTAAAAAGTCCTCCAATCCGTCCTCTTTCTAAATCTGCATTCCTGCCCTTTGGTCTCATCTGCCGCCTCTTGCGAACACTTCACATTGGTCTTCCTTCACCTACTCTGACCCTTCTCAGCACATTCTGCTAAAGACAGCCAGGGAGCATTTTCCTCCTTAATACCCCGTGCTTGCTTGCACATAGGATAAAGACCAAAACCTTTGCCAGCACCTACAAGGCTTGGCATGGCCTGGGGCCCGACTAGCTCCCCAGCTTCGTGTCCCACCAAGTTCTCTCATTCTTGTGGTTCTTGCGAGTGCCAGCTGCAAGGACCTACCTCTAATCGCTCACACACCCCTTACTTCCTTAGCCCAGCGTTTCTGTCCATGCTCTCCTTCCTCAGCTCAAAAGCTCTTTGTTCACTAGGGAAGCCATTCTTGATCCGTACAAGACAATGCAACCTCCCCCCTTCCATTATCCACACGCGCAGCACCACGTGCTTTCCCTTCACAGCTCTTATTACATTTGCAAATATGTATTTTTTCATATATTCTTGTATAATGCCTTCCCAACCAGTCTAAAAACTGTAAAGATAGTACTATGTCTGTTTTGTTCACTAATATATATCATTAGTGCCTAAATAATACCTGGCATGTAGTAGGCATTTAATAAATATTTGACAAGTGAATGGAATCTACAATAGATATTAATAAGATGGATGCTACGGGTGTTTTGGTTTTGTTTTTTTAAACTTAAGCCTACTCAAGCCAAAATTTCCAATGAATTGAATTCTAGGGAAAGGGGAAATTAGGTTGGGTATCCCTCTTCAGATAAAAGGATAAAAAATCAGCCCAAACTTACCCACACACTTACTTCCTGTACATCTACATAAATTGCTTGCGCACTAATCACATTTTCCCCCCAAACAACTGAAAGCAATTCAATAAGCTCTTACTTTAAATGACCTAAGCCTGCTCATGCGATTTTGTTTAGCAAATAACACACTTCATTTTTACAAGAAATAGTCTAGATACTTAAAACTCCTCAAACTTACGAGGGGAAATAATTTGGGATAAAAAACAAGGAAAGACACAATATTTTTGTTTGTAAAATTGATTTATTCACAATTTGGTATTTTAAAATTGTATTTGGAATTTTAATTTTTATATATTTCCCTGGCCGGCATTCTATTTTTCTTAAAGAGGGAGGCAAAGGAGAGGAAGCCTGAGTAAGTTTGAATTTAAGAGATTTACCTGCTGCTACAGTCAGTAAAACTTAACTTTTAATCCCTGAGATTTAGTAACAAGTCAAAAATATTTTCATATATTCAAATGTAAAAAGCATATTTTAAGAACAAAAAACTAAAGAATAAAACCACTGCAGTTAATTAATCTCCCCACATATGGCAATATAAGTCCCTCTTTCTTAAATTAACTGAGGGGTGTGTACACAATGCATTTTAGTTATTAGATGAACCAAAAGAGACTATGATGCTCTAGTCCTCAGTTTTTTTGTAGTTTCTCCCCTTTTAAAGAATATTCCTGGAAACCGATACAATTTATTCAAATAATAGAAATGCCCACTGCTAGCTCAAATTTTCTCCCCTTTCTAAATTTTTGGTTGTGATGTACAATTAGGGATTTTCTTTTACTGTCCAAGACCAAAGTTCTTTATCTGATTGCAACCTGAGGCCCAGACTGCTTTTGCAAGGTCACTTTGGAGCAAGTCACTTCAGTTTCCTCAAATATCAAATGAGGGTAATTATAGCTCACAGGGATGTATGTATAAGGCTGAACTGATGTTCATACAACACCATGATATCTGGGTAAGCTTTCTTCATAAGGAGCAATGCCCTGGAACACATGAGAGTTATTATATATCCAGCTGCTCCCTATTATAGATGGCTGCTTAATACTCCTAAAATGTCAGCTTTCCTCAGAGGAATGAATATTAATTCATTAGTTTGCTCATTAAACTTCCTTGAGATGCAAAGGAATGGCAATTATATCCCTTCCCCCCATATACATGAAATGTAGCACAGATATTAAGGATGTGACCACGGTAAAACACTAAGTCAAAGTCAAACCGAATAAACCAAATCCTTTGCAGTAAGATGCTGTTTTCTTATGTATGTGTAACACACTGGCAAGTCATTTTTCATTTTGGAAGGTGTTAAGCATCACTAATGACAAGGGTTTATTTGCCTAATGGCCCAAAGGAAACGCAGTGTAATTCAAACTTATTTAAAACAACAATGAAAGTCACAAATACCCTTTCTTCAAATCTCTCTCTCAATGCTCTCTTTCCAAAACAGAAAAGAAACTGATTTCTCTTTTCTCTAAAAGACCAAGACCAATGCCAGCTAGGAACATCTGCCAGTGCTAGTTTGAAGGCAACTTTGAGGTTCCAAGAGTATTTATTTGTGTAGTTATTTATTCCAAAAGGGAAGATCACAGAAATTCAAATAGAATGTAACATATATCAATTTAAGAAAGCGCTTTGAGAAGATCTGGTGATAGAGAATGAGTGGGAACTATCATCTGCTCTGTCAGATCTGGACAATATTTTAAATTTAAATTGCTGCTTTAGCATCAACTTTCAACTTATACATAATGTACATCTCTTAAAAAATTACATCTAAATATATTGGGTTTCTTGGTTGGTTGGTATTTTTTCACTGGGTTAGAACTCTGAGAAGGGAGAGAAGCAATTATGAAAGTCTATGACCTAGGCTATGATAAGACCGAGTCTGGGATTGGCAACTCCTACAGTATGCCCTTGTTTTAGCAAATCCCACTTCTGCTGCAGGAAGCCACAGTAATTCCTTGACTGTTGGTGGCAGGAGGGGCGTAAATAAAAATGTGAGGTAGTTCTTTCCACAAGTGGGAAATATTTGTCTACATAATATCCCTGCAACGTCTGACAAATTACCAGAGCATCTGCTTGTTGTCATCTGAGAGTAAACTCTTAGCTTGGTATTAACTGAACTTGACAAATCATGAGCTAGCTGCAGTTCACAGGCCTTATTTTCTGATCCAGCCATGACTAGAGGAGCCACTAAAACTCCCAAAAATGTGAACCAAAGAGACCACCAAGTATAAGAACTGCAAAAGCATAAGCATTAAAAAGCATATGGGGGAGCTGGTGACAGCACAGAAGAGTAATTTCCCAGGACTTGTGTATAGGAAAGAATGAAGACTGGTGGGAAATAATTTAGACTCTGCTCCCACAGCTTAACTATCAACTTGAAGGTTTAAAAAAAAGTGTTTTTTTGAAGTTCTAGCAAGATACTAGATACTAGATCTATATGATAGAGAACATAGCAGAGGCTCGATAAAGGAAAATTAACACAGAAATACTCAAGGTAGAAGAACAGAATATGCTGAGAAAAGAAAGAGTTACCTATTAAAAACTTTAGTCTTTCTGACTTGGAATTTGTACATTTATATTGAACTAATAAAAGAAAATCAGTGATTGCTGAAAAATGTTTGTATTCTAAACTCTCTCCAGGCTACCAGACCAAGACTGATACCAGAAATAGATCAGGAGTAAAATTATAGTTAGAAAAGGGGAGAAAAGTAAGGTAGGACATTAAAATTTTATTCTGAAATTATCTCTGGCCACGACAATAAAAGTTAACAAGTATTCACTGAACAGTCTTACTCCTGTCATCAGCTGTACAATACATACAGTATCATAGAACTGGCCACTAGGATTAAAATCCACTAGAACATATTTCATGTTAAGTGGCAAGAGCAGCATCCCACAGAAATGTTTACATACATATAAACACAGTCCACATTCAACCATTTTCACATATTTTCAGTACACACAGTTGCAGCATATTACAGTCACGTGTCTAAGTTGTTGCTCGATAGAAACCCAAGCCACTGCCTAGACATAACTGTAGCAGTTGAGCTGAGTATAGTTTACAATTAATTTCATCTATGTCCATAGCAGAGAGATGTACAAGCCCCTAAGAAACAGAGAGTTCACAAATACTATTTTTTTTTAAATGCTACCACAGCATTATGTTGGGCGATATTAAAACCTTTACCAACCTAATCAGTTTTTTTTTTTTAAAGTCTTCTGCTTACCAGAATATTCTTGATGAAAAAAATTACAAAAATGAATGCTCTCTTGAAAATAATTCACACTTTGAAGATTCCAATATGGCCCAATGCTACTGATGCCTAAAGTGTTTCCTAACATTCTGATGGAGTCCTTCCACATGACTCCAAACCACCTAGTAAGTTTAAAAGTGGCTTAAGTGCCTTGCACCCAAATTGTAAAAATCCCTGGCCATCCTTACTAGAGCCAGGCACATATAAAAGGAATGCACTTTGGTTCATACCAAATGCCCTGGGATTAATCACACTATAAAATTAAATGGTTTGAGGTAAATTTTTACAAATACAGTTGATTTTTGTCTAGTGTTAGCATAACAAAAAAAAAATATCGTTTAAAAAATCAGTCTGATGTTAAGATACAACAAAGACCATCTTTAACCCCTTAAACATAGGAATTCCCTGTGTAACTAACCAGTGGTTACCTTTTTCGGTGCCTGACGATGACTCACGCCTTATGGTTTCTATTAAGGCCTGTAAGTAACTGGATGTTTAAGACAGATGTATCTTTGCAGAGGTGGGTTCCATCTAGTATTCAAAGAGTTAAAGAGGCCAAAAAATGCATGCCCTACAACATGGCATTCAGAACAAAAGGCACATTGTTATCACTAAGGGCACAATTTCTCCTCTACTGTTAATCTACACTGTCTTGCATCACTGTTGTTCCACTGTTGTAGCAATACACTTAAGTGGTAATGCACGCTCTGGGGGTGCAAGAAACGGAGCCAGATGAGACCGCAACCAAAGACAAGACCACACTGTGCTCTTCCTAAATCTGAAAACAGCTCAGACATCCCTAGACAATGGTAACCTGTGAGACCAAGGACTGTTTCCAAGCCAACTCCTAGTAGCCTATCGGAGCCCTTCATTTGTGTTTTAAAATCACAACGATGCAACAGGTATTTTTTTTTTGACATCATAATTAAGCTAGAATTAAAAAGCAGCTCTATCACTAAACACTGAACATGGCGGCTCTTGTGAATAAGGGAAATTTCCCTGTATTTAGGGGGTGTGGTGTTGGGGGAGCCCCAATAGTGCTGCACATTATAGTTTGGCTTAAAAGTTTCCGGTTACATTTGTGAATAAAGATAGTCACAAATGCATTGTTGGCATCTTAAGAACCAGTTTTGTGTGGTGAGGGAGAAGACAAGCAGTATTAGCCCATTTATAAATTTTCACATGGATAATCATTTTATAGGGATATTCATATTAATGGCAGGCTCAGGTTCATATATTTAAAACTAAAAGTGAAAATCTCGAGAGTGGATACGATGGAAGAGGAGCGCTGGAACGGGAAAACAGCCTTAATGTTTTTGTTTATTTTAATGACTTAAAGACGCTAACCATCATTAAGAGGCTTGCGGTTTTACAAAGCCACTTCTTATGCCTTTAAGCCAAAATTTTAATAATAAATACACAATCTTTAAATTCTAGAAGCCACTGGTTGGGGGGTATCATCACATGAGCATCATTTAAAATGCAACTTACTAACATTATTGCACTTCCACAGATTACACAGAAATGTGTACAACAAGCTAAAGAATTTGACTAGGGGAAAGAAGCTATAATTTCTAAAAACAGAAGTATAAATTAATTTATCAGTGACACCCTTAAATAGTAAAGCAAATATCAACACCACTATCTTATTAATAAGCTAATCTTACTACTGATTTTTTTTGGCAAATATCTGTAATAGTTCCTGAGCATTTTTCTCCACCATCAACTGACAAAGCCTCAAGATAAGTGAAGTGTTTTGTTCAAAACTACCTTTTTTTTCTTAAAAGTAAGAGAAACTGTAGGATTAATATTAAAAGAACTTAACCGGAAACTTTCTTGGCCTCGCTGGGGACCATGCTTTAAGTACTTGTAAATCAATTTACAGGCAATCAATACAATAATATCTGTGCATATAAAAGAGTATTTATCCTAATTTATACTACCCAAAACCTATTGTCCAAACAGGCAGAAATCTTTCTATATTAAATTGCACATACTAAAAAATTTTTTCCACGTGCCTTGAAATTGATATTATCACTGCTCATATATTAGTGATAAAATACTGAAATTTTCACTGTGAAAATAATTATTATTCAGAGGAGAAAATATTCTTTTACCTAACTCTCACTTTTCCAGGTAAAGTGTCATTCCCACAAAAACAATCAGTGCAATCCAAACGAAAGTAAAATAAAACAGAGGAATGCAATGTCTGTGGTTCTTCTAATGATGCATAGAGTAAATCAAACCATTTAACTTGAGGCTGAACTTTTCCTCCTTTGAATTTGTTGTTAAAATTGGCCTTGCTGAACAAGCACAATGACTTCTGTTCATGAAGAGGATTTTCAACCCTCTCTCTTTTTAAAGAGTTGATGTTTTCCCAGGCTAAGAGAACCTTACTGTGGCACGTGAAAAGTGTGAACTCAGTCTAATCTGCTAAACCGTCTTTGGAGCTATGGAAATCCCCACCTTAAGTAGCTAGGCTGTTCTTTTTTAAACTGGAACATGAAAAGATGGTCATAATCACAGCTAAAATGTCTCTCTTCTGTATTAGGAGTCTGGGATATATATTTGAAGGAAGAAAAAGAAATTAAATGTAAGCAACAGATGTGTGGTGAAAGAAGAACAGTAGGGAGAAAAGCGAAGAGAAGGGAGGAACAGTTCATGTAATACATTTCTAAATTTAGGTGCAAAACCAATTTTGTTAAACAAGGCTTCTTTGCAAAACAGCTCGCTGATCACACTGGAGAATCTGGAGGAACACACGTTTCCATTCATCCACCAGGTCTGCTTGGCCGGCCGTTAGAATGTCAGAATGCTAAGTGGGCATTTCAACTGTGGGGATTTGATTTTGTCTTTGAGCACTATTTTAGGGAAAAATCTCTAAGGTGCAGTTTTTCTTAGAATATCATTTTCATCCTGACCATTCTCCTCCCACCATCACTACCACCTGGGTAACTTATGGCAAACGGAAGCGGGACAGGCTGCACCTGTGCATGAACCTGAAGCGTGGAGAGAGAAGGGGGGCCTTACGGAGGCAATCACCTTGGGGAGAATATACTATGAAGCATGAACACGTAGTGAATGTCTTTGACACCAATCTGTAGATGCGCGGCAGTCATGACGTAATCAATGGCCTGCCACTGATGTTTATTACTCTGCCACACTAAACACAGTAAGGCTCATCGTACTTTTAGAACACAAAAACAGTTTCAGAAAGTATAAAAACTTAAAGCATTGTCCCCATGTATTTTATAAAAACAAAACAAACAACTTTCTTACATTAAAATAAGTGCCAAAAAGATACAAATGAGTCGAGTTATTGAGCAAATAAAAACAGGTCTGAGCTACTCCTTTTCAACCCAGTAAGGCTCAGCAATGTCGTATCTTTCAGAATTACCAGCATCGGGGGGTACTGAGCTCAGCTAACAAGTTTTGGCAACACTGTCCTCTGCTGAATATTCCCATTGGCATCTGTCATCTGTGCCAAATTAGTCCTCAGTTTGGAAGCTGAGCTGGAAGGTGGAGGTAACTTTGAAATGGATGTGATAGCACCAGTGCTCTCGGTGATCCTTTTCACTGACGTCTTCTCCCCCGTTGGAGGCTTTGGCAGCCGCCTCCTCAGCCAGGGATGCCGCAAAGCCTGGCCAGGGGTCATGCGAACCGCAGGATCCCATTCCAAACACTGTTTCAAGAAGTCAAGGAAAAGGGGATCGTCACACCCCTTCAGTGCATTCCCCCACTCTCTGCTCTCCGGTGGGCCCCTCAGTTTCCCCCTCCGGGAACGGCCTCCGTTGAGAACCACGGAGCCGTCTGAGAGAGTCGTGACGGTGCAGTAACGGGGATAACCCTTGGAGCTCACAAAATTTTTGGCTCGTTTGGATGCATCCAGCAGTTTCTGGGAGGGCATGCCCAGCAGTTCAATCATACAGGCCAGCTGGTCCCCTTCATCTTCCCCAGGCAAGAGGGGGTATCCAGTCAGGAGCTCCGCTAGGATGCAGCCCAGGCTCCACATGTCGATGGGCATGCCGTACCTGGCGCCGAGGATCACTTCCGGGGCCCGGTAAAAACGGGACTGGATGTACGTGTAGACCCGCTGATGCTCGTAACAGCTGGAGCCAAAATCAATCACTTTAATCCCGCTTCTACCCTGCTGCTTCAATAAAATGTTCTCGGGCTTCAAGTCACAGTGAATTATCCTGTTTTTGTGCAAAGCATCCAGGCACTGCAGGATGGAGTGGGCGAACTTGCGAACCAAAGGCAGGCTGAAGCCCTGGAACTTGTTCTTCTTGATGAGCTCGTAGAGGTTCATGCTGAGCAGCTCGAACGTCATGCAGATGTGGCTGCGGAAGGTGAAGTTCTCCAGCATGTGGATGACGTTCATGGCGTTGTCCTTGTCCTGCTTCCGCAGGTGCTCCAGGATGCGGATCTCCTCGGCCGCCTGCCGGTGGAAACGCTTCTCGTTCCTCACCATCTTCAGGGCCACGTGCTGGTGGACTTTGTGGTCGTAGGCCTTGACCACCTGCCCAAAGCTCCCCTTCCCAATGACCTTGAGGACCTCGTACCTGTAAGCCACGTGATCGTGAGGCACCTGCACGTAGGATCCCTGGTCATCGTCGTAGCCACCGTTGTTCGGCCCGCCTGTCATGCCCTGGCGCTTCTTTGCGTTTGGACCCAAAAAGTATATTTCAGGGTAGCTGAAAATCTCATGGTGTTCAAAGCTGCTTAGTTTCTGCATGTATTGCTTCATCGCTTGCTCAGGTGTCATGGGGGTGGCTTTCACCTTCCCCATGCCTTCCAGAGACTTCAGAGAGGTGGAGCTCCCCTGCCGCCTGTGGATGCTCTCCAGCTGCCGCTCCGGCACCGCCGGCAGCCCCGTCTTGCCCACCGCTGTAAGCCCATTTGGTTGTGTTGTGAGCACTGTCCGCTTGTTACTGTTATCCTCAAACAGCTGCTGAACCTGGATCTGTCCGTGGCTGTGGCTGCCGACGTGTAGGTGGTCATTCATCGTGTGCTTACTGCCGCCAATCTGTAATTCAGAAAGGGCACATCAAGAGAATGGAAGACGTCTGTCTGTTCGAAAGGGATCTTTTATAAATCGGCGCCCACCCCCACCTTTACAAAATCCAATTCGGTTTGAATTTACAGCCAGAATCGGGTTTCTTAAATGGAAAGGGTTGCGCACGCAGGAGGGACCTCACGCACACGCCGGCAGGGAGAGGGGATGTGACGTGGACAGCCTCAGACAGAAATAAAGGCAGAAGAGGTTGGGGGGCTGGCTGGGGAAGGCTATCCAACTTGGGATCCGGAAGAAAAAGACCCCCATAGCTGCTACACGTAACAAAGAGTCTGCTGTACGTGTTTTCGGGGCTCTTAGAGTAAGTCCTCAGGGGAGGCAGAGACCATGCTTCTTGCTCATCATCCTCTACCTAAGATTTAGCACAGGGCCTGGGATATCATAGAGGTGCCATGCAGCCCATACTCGATATCAAGATGAAAGAGGATGCAGAAAAAGCACGAACACGTCGGCACTCTACTGGCTCTCCCGCCCCCAGATCGTAACATTTTTCACACTTCACTTAGTAGCTTCTTTATTACCGTGAGGGCAGGGACCAGGTCGGTCTTGTTTACTACTCCTTCTCCAGTGTTTAGCTCTATTCTGAGAACACTACTGTCTTCATTCTCGGTCTTCTCCACTACCTGAAAATCAAACTAATTACACCTAGGAAAGTGCATGATCCAGAAGCAAAGAAAATTGTACTTTTAGGCTGGAAAGTTTCCCATGTAGATGTGCACTCTGTAGCATCTTGTAAACCCCAAACCTATTTTTAAGTTTCTGGGCTTCACTGGCTGTGATGACCATTTAAGGCCATTCAGCCCAACAATCCAGCCGCCACCCTCTTATGGGCCTTCCTTTGGTCAATGGCTTGGCTCTCTCAAGACATGTATTTCTCCTGGCTGCTGGGATACTCAGCTTTCTGACAACGAATACAAAGTAGCCATTTCTATTTCAGGCACACATGCCATCCACAAACATTCCTGTCTGAACAAAACTGATGGCATAAGCCAAGGGGCCCCAGCCTTCCTACTGAGAATCTACTTGGGATTTCTTTCAAGCATTATTATGGCCAAGAGGTGAGGGGTAGAAGTGGAGTAGCAGCCAGGATCCCCTCCCAGTTAGGAATTCCTGCCAGCCTCAGACAATCACTCACAAGTCTTAAAAGCATCCCACTAGATGATTTTTATATGAAAGCTTAAAGATCAACTTGCCGTTCACAATCCATCTCATTCATTCAGCCAGTGTTAGCTGAGGTCTAACCACACATGTGGCAGAGTCCCTGCCCTTTAGGAGCTTACAATCAACTAGCTGAAGTCCTCTACTGTCAGTATTTTTCCCATCATCTCCTCCTAAATCCTACCTCTTGGGCTTTACGTATCACTAAATGCGTAGAAGTGCGCTGTATATGTAATATCATAATTCAGGAAGTGGTTTGGGACTACCTAGATTATAAAATGAAATTCCAAGTCCTTCTTACTAGGAGACCAAGACCTTCAAATTTTCTTTAACTGACACACAGCATGCACAGGACTATCTGAGGTATGCACTTTCTCTCTGCAATCTTCTAAAACAAAGTAGAATATAGTATAGTACTTGGGCCTGTCTGAAGTATGACTTCATTGACTGAGAGATTTTATTTCTCAGATTTCTGGAAGACTTCTAGTTGAACCCTTTCATTAAACTCACAGATGATATTCCATGCTAAGTGAACTTATCTTCTGTCAGGTAGCTGGACAGGTTATTTTATCCTCATTCTATGCCAAAAGCAAAGCGGTTCATAAAAAGGCATTAGGAAGTCCTGGGTATATACACAAGTAGTACAGGCTTGTCCGTGGATTTTTGTTCCCAAGCCTCACTCTCTGAGCCTCTCCTCCTCTCCACTATGGTCTTTCAAGCACCAGGGAATAAAAGGACCTGAAATTAGAAATACATGTCTCCTAGAGAACCACTCTCTTCAGGGCAGCTTGGAGAGATTTCAGAAGAAAAACCGACGTTACCAGTATACATGCTACAAAAAGCAAGAGGCTTCACTGGGGACAAAATTAACGTTGGGGCTTTAGGAACTCCTAAAAGGAGGACAAAGTAAAACGTTCTGAGCTTCAGAAACCAACTTCAGTTTTTGCAAGAGCAATCTTAATATTCTGCATAACTCAAAATATCATCAAAAAAAGCTGAGTGACTAGAACTAAAGAGAGTTTGCCAATTAACTGGATCACCGCCTGTCTTTCCAACTACCTTCTCTTGGTCTCCTCCACAGCAGCAACGAAGGAGGGTTCCAGAGTTCCCCAGGGTTCAAGCCTCAAGTCGCTGGTGGCTTTTCACTCCCGTAACTCTCCCTGGTCGACTGTGACCACAGCCGGGGCTCCAGCAACCCCCCAGGGGCTGACATCCGCCACATGTGCACCTCTAGCTCAGAGGAGCCCGATCTATGTCTCCCGAGCTCAAGACCCCCCCTGTATCCGACTCCAGATCAGCTACCTTTCCCACAAGCAACTCAAACTCAACTCACGCTTTTTCTACCAAAACCATTCCCTCCTCCCACAACCCTCAATTTCTGGTCAACAAAAGGCTTCACCCCCGAATAATCACTCTTGTCTCCACATCTCCCACACCTTCCCAAGTCACTGCGGAGCCCCATCATGCCTATCTTATCTGCCCCACTCCCCGCCCCACTGCCCTCCATCCACGCTGCCTCACCTCACACTCCTGCTGTCTCTCACTGGGACAACCGAAGCAGCCTCTTAACATGTCCCCTTGCTTCTAAGTCTAGAATTCCTCAAGTCTCTTCTCTCCACGACGCTTCTGGAGTTACCACTGAAAAGTGTCGCTCTGACACTGCCCTTGCTTTTGCTTAAGGCCCACACAGGCACCCCATTTCCACAGATAATATTAGACCTCACAGGCAAGAACATGAGGTTCTCAAATGTAGAGCCTATAGGACCCGAGTCCTTCCAGTATCACCCACCACTGTCATATTCTCTCCGAGAATAAGCTGGATTCCCCAAGACCCATGGAGACACCATGCTCTTTTACACTCTGTTTTTGGGGAGGTTATGTTTCATAATGGTTAGGTGCCCAGGGATTTTCAATTAGATGCACGGGAAATGAATCCCAGCTCCACCACTTACTAACTGTGTCACCTTGGTCAATTTACTTAATCTCTCTAAACCTCAGAGTCCTTATCTGTAAAAACAAGGTAACAAAGCTACCTCATTAGGGCCATTAGGAGGATTAAATAAGGTAAAAGAGATAGAGTGCTTAGAATAGTACTGAGTAAAGGAGAGCTAGAATTATTGTCCTTTCCAAATGCTGCTTGGAATCTCCTTCCTAACCAGGACTACGTGGTAAACTCATACTCACCCTTCAAAGCGCAGTTCAACTCTCACCTCTTCTGTGAAATGGTCCCTTTCCCTTCCAGGGTGCTTATAGAGCACTGATATATTAAAACACTTATTTCGTTTTACATACCTGTTTTCACACCTGATGTACCCACCTGGCTGTGAACAATTCCAGGGTGGGGTCACCTCTTATCTTTTTAAGTCCTTATTGACATAAACCCAACATACAGTAAGTACTCAGTCAATTTCTGTTGAGTGGAAGAACGCATGTCCATCACTCCTTGTTAACTCTCACCTCTCTGAGTTATTCTTAAGAACTTAATAACTCTTAATAACTCTTGAGTTATTCTTAAGAACTACCTTTGTACCTTCATAAGAAAACATGAAGTTAACACCCAGGGAATTGGGACTTGTCTCCAGTGACCCAAGTCACAAGATGTTAGGCTTGCATTGCATCAGCAGAGACTTGGAAGCAAATGACAGCCCATTAAAGAGTACTTGTAGCAGAAGAGATCAACTAAACACCTAAAAGTGACATGTGGAATCTTAAAAACTTTCCAGATGTTAGGGAGATTCATTTTAGAGGCGCTAGTAAAGGAGGATTTTGAGTCTTAAACACTGTGGGACTCTACAATCACAACCCAGGTCAGAAGCGCAATTAACTGATCTATAAAAAGGGAGGAAAAAAGCCCTAGAAATGCCAAAACATTTCCACAATACATATGCCAGGACGACACCATAAACTTAAGAATGTTTAAAACCTCTCACTCACTTTTTCCTATTTGCCAATGCCTACCTAGCACAGTGCCTCTCAAATTTAAAAATACTGAATGAATGTAATTGTTAGATACCTACAACGTATGGGTTGAAGCAGAGAGACCTCCAAAAGCCCTCTTTGACCATGACACATTTTAGCATTAAAAATTATGTAAGAACAATAGTCTAGTCAATTTGGTAGTTTTAATGTCTTCCAAAAATAAAAGGGAAAACAGCACATACTTCACTGTGCTAACATTTCTGGGAGTTTTAAAACTTTGCTGAAGTCATCTTAGAAATGCTGTATAGAGTTATGGGAATAGAACTGAGTCCAAAAAGATTGGAATTCTAGCTCCTCCTCAAACACATTGATGGTCTGTGTGGCCCTGAGTCAAATGTCTTTTTCTTCTATCAAACATAACTGTTTTTTTTTTTAATGGGAATATTCATTCTTCTTTAACTCCAATTATTTTATAAAGGTAAAACTGGTAATTGGAGAGTGCTTTAAATATTAAACAGTTATGAAAGTGATACAATACTAATATTTCAGAATTTTAAAAATAAGCACATTAATATCTCCCAGGCAACATTAAAAAGAAAAAAACTAATAGGAATCAAAATAGTTATTGGGTACACTTTTAGGACAGAGATAAAATGACTAAGTATAATATATCCACAGAGATAGGGTACAAAAGGGCGATGCACTTTATCTACCTACTACATCATTTACAAGAGAAAATATGGGCAAACACAACGAGATTATTTTCATCTCCGTAATGCCCTTCCCCCTACCCATTCAAAAATAGCTCTTCCTAGTTGTAACTGCTGTGAAATTAAAAACTAAAAGCTTACAAAAATCTGAAAGACATATGGACACATGGATCTGCTAAGGTTCTTGCATTTGTAACAAAACGAATACAATTTCCTAGAATTAACAGTCAAGCAGTGTGTTAAAGCTGGACTCAGGAGGGCCTGGGCTTTAGCTCCAGCCTTGATAGGAATTGGCTCAGGAGTCTTGACCAAACCAGTTCACTTGTCTGACTCCTTCCTCATCTGTAAAATGAAGGAGTAGAACCAGATAAACTCTGTGGTCCTTTTACTTGCCTGTTTGAGGAAGTCTGCAGTGCTGTGCAAATAAAATCAAAACTAAAGAACAACCAAAACCCAAATTCATGCTTTCAAAACCAAGCTTCTAATGATCAACAGCTTACTGAAGTTCAGGTAAGTTAATCACAGGTAAATCTGGTAGATACCACAGCAAAATATACGCACCATCATTAGGAGTCCCGAGAAGCACCCACACATCTTTTCATTTCTGGTCCACCACAGGCTATTCCTCTAGTATCATTTTCTGTCATCTCATTACATATTTCAGTTGTAAAGAGGCTCTGATCAAGCAAAGCCCACCCTTAAATAACTGGAAGCCGGATGCAAACCAAGTAGTATTTCTTTTCCAGGTCATACCAATTCATGTGATTACATTCACACATGGAAAAAAACTGGATGTTTTATTTTCCAAATTGTCAGATGATTCCAAACCAAACTGAAACACCTAAACCCAATGGCAATTTCTCAACTAAAACATCACCGTGACAAGAACATTCAAGTCTAACACACAGAATCAACAGCCTACTGATGCTCTTCCATTAACCACAGCCCAACAGATTGGTTAACTTCTGTGCAGTGAATTCTTAGCCCCTGGGTCTAGATGTGTCAGGAGAGACAGAAAGGAGAAGGAGAGAGAGAAAGAAAATATAAGAAGAAAACATGTTCCTGGGGAACGTGCACAGACGTCCAGGTCTAAGAGAAAATATTCCACTCTAGCCATCCGCTTATAAATTCTCCCCATAAACAAGTTTCCCCATAACACATGACCCTCAGAGCTGCTCCTCTGAAGGCTAGAAATGGCCTTTTCTGCAAGAACTTAACTTTCACTTGGCAAACAAAGCCATATCCTTAGCAAGCACCCCTCATACAGAACCATCTTAGGCAGTTCCTCTGGAAGATCCAATCGTAAACAAGACCTTGGAAGCCATCAACTCCTCCAGGGCACATCTCCCCTAGGCTGTCAGCCACCATCCAAGGGCTATCTCTGGGAGCCGAGAAAAGGTATGTACTGAAGTCCAGTCCAGTCTACGGCCATACCACCCTGAACGCGCCCGATCTCGTCTGAAGTCAAGTCCAGCTTGCTGATCTCTGCAGCCACCAGCCCCGCGCCGAGCTCCCAGTTCCCTCTTGGCCCTCTGAGGGACCACAGCACCTGTCAGGTGCCCATCCCTTCCCACCTCCTTCCGAGGCAAAGCCAGCCCTTTTCTTGTTAATAATATCCAACTGCAGAATCCTACAGGGGTGGCGTGTTGTTTTGACTGCTGCTGCGGCTCTTATTTTTGTTAACGTTAATTACAATTTCTGCTGTGCTCAAACCTGTAGCACTCATAAAACATGCTTCCACACGCGGAGGACAATTGTCGGTGCTCCCTGCTGGGTAGAGCCAGGCCCGGGACGCTCTTAGAGGCATCGATTTTCCGGGCAGGACGGCCTGGCTGTCCCCTAACACATATGTGTTTCTATAAATACCCACTACCCAACGTGGTGGTGGAGGGGCAGGGATGTTTATCGGGTCAGGGAAAAGGAGCTCGAGGAAGCAAGGACGGGAAAAAAAGGGGGAGGGGGAGCGAAGAGAGAAGGAAAGCGACCAGGAGGAAGTTCGGAGGAAGAGGAGCGCAGGGGTGGGCGGGCTCCGGAGGGGAAGTGAGGGGCCCACGCCACGAATCCTCCTTTGTGGCTGCGGCTTTGGGCTCGCTCAAGTTCCAGAGGGCGGCGTCCCGGAGAGGCCACTGGCGTGGAGACACTCGCACTTCGACCTCTCTCCCCTCTCCCGCCCGCATTATCCCCCAAGTCCGGGTGCCTGTGCCCCGGGCCCCTCCCGCCCCTCTCTCCCCGCCGCCCGCGGCCTGGGTCTTACCGTGTGGGCTGCGGTGGCAGCGTTGCTGGCCCGGAGTGGCGGCAGGGCGATGGGGGAGGGCGGGCCGGTCCCCACTCCGCTCCGGGGGGCCCCCGCACCGAGCCCCGGGGAAGCCTGAAGCTGACGAACGGCGCTGTCCCCTCCTCGGCCTGGCAGCCACGCGCGGGAGGAGACAAAAGAGGGTCAAGGGGGAGAAAGTCACCCGGACCTGGTGGCCCCGCCCCACCCCTCCAGGCTGCGGAGCCCGCTCTCCCCGGGGCAGAGCCGGGGACCGTGAACGCGGGCGTCCCGGAGCGGCAGGAGGCCGGGGACGCAGACACCCGGCGCTCCCGCGGGGCGGGGCTCGGGCGGCTGCAAAGTTAAGTCGGGCCCCTGGCGCGCGAGCGAGTTCGCGACCCGGCGGCTCACGTTGCGGGCGGCCGCAGGCCTGGAGCAGGGCTGGACTGCCGACCCGGGCGCCGCCGCCTCGCAGAGTCCCGGGCGGGGGAGGCCCGGGACGGCCCCCGGCCGGCTCGGAGGAGCTTCGGAGCTCGCGTGTAACAATGAGCGGAGCCGAGACGAGGGCGCGCCGTCCGCCCGGGGGACCCCGCGCCGCCCCGCCGCGGCGCAGACTTTGTTCGAGGTCCCGCTGGTAGCGGGAGCCCGCGCCACGAGGGCTGGCCCGGGGGCCGCGGGGCTGCGCGCCCGGGGCGGCGCGGGGCCCGGGCCTCCTTACCGGTCGGGTAGGCGGCGGGAGCGGCGGCCGAAGGTTTCCTGGTTAACATGGCCGCTGGAGAGGAAAATGCATCTCAGGGCTGCCGTCTCCGTCTCCGTCACCGCCACCGCCGCCGCCCGTCCTACTGCTACTTCTCGCGGCCGCCACCGCCGCGCCTCCTGGTCGCCCCTCTCGCGGATCTCCGGCTCCTCCTCGCCGCCTCCCGTCAGCTACAGCCAGACACACACAGTCCGCTGCATCCCCTCGGCCCGGGCCCGCCGCCGCGAGCCCCCCGCTCTCCTCGCCGCCGCCGTCCTCCTCTTCCTCGGGCGGCCGCAGCACCCTCCGGCCCGTGCACATGCCTCGCCCTCCCCGGCGCGCCGCAGGCCTCCCCGATTCCCTCACATAGGGCGCGGGGGAGCTGGCTGCGCCGCCTCGGCCGACTGGCTCGGGAGCCTCCTCCCGGGCCCGCGCACGCGCGCCCCCGCGCACACTCGCCCGGCGCCCGCGCACCGCGCGGCCGAGAAGGGCAGCCCCGCCCCCGCTCCCTCAGCCACCGGGCAGGCCCCGCCCCCGGACTCCCCCACCCCGCCCCAGGCCGCGCCACACACTCCCGCGCACACCCCTCCCCGACCCAGCCGCCCACCGGAGTCCCTCCCACCCACTCCTCCTCCCCAGCACGCACCCCAGTCGTCGGCATGGCCACCCCTCCACTCCCCCGAAAACTCTGCAGCCTCCGCTCGCCCTTGGCCTCCCCCTCCGGCCATCTGCACGGTTCCCCTGCTGACGGCCTTCTCCCCTCCCCGGCCTCGCCCGCCCCTGCAGCACCCCTCCCCTTCCCTGCAGCGCAACCTACCGTTGCTTCCCTCCCACCGAAATCGCTGCAGAGACCCCCCCCCCCTCCCCTTGCGAGCGCACCCCCAACCATATATGCATTTTCAGCTTTCCGAACCTGATGGCTGCTCACAGACAATACTAACCCCCCCTCCCCGCCTTCCGGGTCCCAGTGGCTTAAGCACCTCCTCTCCCCAGCTGATCAGGTAAATAACTTAGTTGCGCCGGGGGTCACCTCGGTAAGGAAAGTCCAACCCTCTGGAGGGCCGCGCCTTAGCCTGGGGACCCCGAGTGTGGGCCAAGGAGGGGGCTGCCCTCCCACCTCCACCTCCACCACACACAGTCCCTCCCCGATTTACTGACACCAAGTGACCGCTCTCCAGTCTCTAGGACAAGGGGATGCAGAGAGGCGCGTGTGGATGGTTGCCGGGGAAGCAGTTGGCTGTGGGTTGCTAGGCAAAAATAAACATCAGAGACGCCTCCCATTTCCTCACAACTCCGAGCCTTTCTCCTGCGCGGCCACTGGGAGAGGTACACCTTCCCGAGCGACACCTTTAATTCCTCTCCTCCCCAGACACAAGTCTTTTTCCCCTTCCCATCCAAGACACGGAGAATTTCCCTGTCCTTTGAATTTGCCATATACAGCCTCTCTTTCCCTTGCAGACTGAAAAACTACTTGCCCATCTCACACCCGCGTCCTGTCGTCTGTGGCACATGCCTTTGTCCAAAGGTCACAGGTTTTGTCACTTCAACGGGAGGGTCGGGGGCGGGGGGGAAGCCCGGCAATTCCGGATGACGGAACCGAAAGTTTGCCTTGCACTTTCTTCCCCAGACGTGCCTGGTTTCTGAAGTTCTCCTGCGGACCTGGGTCCGTTATGATCTGTCCTGTGTATCTGCTGCCCCTGGCTGGACCAAGTGTGCAGGCCTGAGCTAGTGCAGACTCAAATCAGAACGGGGACCGTCGCCTCTACTGTTTGCAAATTGTCATAGCAACCTCCCAGCAAGATCACCCTCAGCTAAATACAAATGCCCCAAAATGAGTGTTTCAGAGTTACAGTGTGGCCTTCTCAGAGTCTCCAGGGCTCCTACAGGGGCATCAAGGACTGAGGGTGTTGGCAGAGGGAACAGGTGGCAAAGAGTAGAACTGTGTCTAGTAATATGTCCCTCTAAAAAATCCTCTTGGTGCCTTCTCCCAATAAAGTAGAAACACAGTGAAACAATCAATCCAATAATAAACCTTTACAAAGAAGAGTGATGACCTGATCTGGTCCCAGCAAGAGATATTCCCCCTTGCTTGTCATCAGAGACTATGACATTCAAATTCACGTGGGGAAACATATTCAGTGTTCAGAATTAACTAAAAGAAAAGGGATTACTTAGCAGCAGAGTTGAAGCTAGAACTCATTTTCTGACTCAGTTTAATCTCACTCTGCTCTCTGTTACCTTGGCTTTTAAGAAACGTCACACCTCTTTTCCTTCCTTCCCTTTCAAAGAATTATTTTCATACTGTCTTCCTTTTCTTAATGAGCGTTCCATACAACTGATGTTCAGATGAAAAATGTGAAGCCAAAAATTCAATTTTAATATAACCGGACCCAGCTTTCGCTCAAATTATTCTTACATTACTTCAACAGAAGCTAAATATTCTCCTGCTTTTTCATGAATAAGAAAAATGCTAACTCCTGGAAGTCATAGTGTGTGAAATCCAAATTAGAAATATTAATTTCCACATTAAACATGAGGAAAAGGAACACTGACTTTTTTTATAAACAAAGGGACACAATGAATCATTAACTTTAGTCAAAGAAAAACTGCTTGTTTAGAGAACTTTTCCTAGTATGTTGTTTTATGACACGATAAGTACAATTTCAATTTTTTATCTTCTGGTTTCTTACCTTGAGGAAAATTTGCAATTAGTCTAATATCTTTAGCTATTTTAATTATAAATGGTACACCTTTCAAAATTATATTCTTGCTGACCTCTAAATTAGTATTTACAATTGCTCGGATTTCTCTCATTTTATTAAATATTGATGGCCTCAACCTGTATTAATGTCAAATAGAAAAATGTACAAATGCACTCCCTGAACTTTCAAGGAGAATGAACTGGATGAATTCTAGTAGGTATTACCCTCAAAATCTATTATTCTAATGCATCATTATCAATTATACTACAGTAATCTCTGTATAAAACCCTTTCACAGATACTCTCATGTTTAATCGTCATGACTCATAACCAGGTCAGAGTTGTGTTGCTGTTAACAGTAACCTCCTTAGGGGGCTCCATTCAGTTAGTAAGAGTCTGGTCTTTGGTTCTTGCCCGTTGTAAAAACTCCATCTGTTCTGAATATTTATAAAATCCAGATTCAAATGACAGGTAGGCAGGATGTAGCAGGATGAGAAAGAAAGAAACTTTGGGGAACTCAGAATGGAGTCTTGTGGATGGAAGGAAGTCGATTCTTCACTGAGAAAAGTACTGATCACAGAGAAAATTGGAAATGCACAAGAAAATTACTGGTTTCAAAACATACTGAATCTCTTTATCCCAGGAACATGTACAAAGAATTCAGTGTGTGCTGGGCCTAGGGGATAGGATGAATCATCAGATGTCGTGGGTGAGGCTCTAGTCGGGCAATCTGTTAGGACCTCATTCTTCTATTCAGTGAAGCAATAAACAGTCAGCACCTAACATATTTTTGACACTATTCGTACTGGGGCTGCATATTTAAATAAATAATCCCTGGCTCTGGTAATGGTTATTAAGAATCACAATCCAGTAGGGGAGGCAAGACCCTTAATGATGTGACGGGGCAGAAATCAAGGCATGTAGGAGGCACAATGGTGGCACACAGGAGGGAGTGATGAGCTCTACTTAAGAGGTGACTGGCCTCGAAAGAGCTGTGATGTTAAAGACACTTGGGAGTTTGCCAGTCAGACAAGCCAGACTAGGACGTTCTAGGCAGGAGGATAGGATGTGCAGAGGCACCAAGTAGAAGAAAGCATAGTGTACTCTGGGAGAAGTGTAAGCAATTCAGAATAGAGGCAGCTCGAAGTGGCAGGGAGAGAGTTGGTACTGCTATCTTTATAAGGTTAGGGATACGGATGATACATTTGGGATAAGAATTATCTGAAACTTTACCAGCTGTGGAAATGTGAAAACAAAGTACAACCTCTTTTAAAACAACTAAGGTAAATTACTAAGGAACTGCCTTATTTTGGGTAACACAGACGTGTAAGTTGGGCCTAACGCCCCTTAGAAGGATCCCATTTACTGATGGCATCTTCCATATGTCCATCACCAAGGTCCAGAACCACCTAGAGAAGAACATCAAGACCATATGGCCTGAAGTCCAGGAATGTAACTCCTCAGATGTAGGGGGCATGGATGCCATAGCCAAATGGCCACTGGTATTTGCCTTTACCTCTGTGGCCACTGCTGGTATGGAAATCAGGAAGAAATGTCTATCAGATCACCACTCGAGAGTTGGTGATCAGAAGTGTCAGGGTAGTTTGGTGGTGTTCTGGTCAGGGTACTTACAGAGCCAGTTTCCTTAATCCTGGGGACGGGGGGTAGGGAGGAGATGCATTTGTCCCCTAGATGAGCTAGGTATCTAGAAAGACTGGGGATATTGTCCAGCATTTCTTGGGGATAGTTTATCTGCTTTTTCCAACTGCATGCTAAAGACAGAAAAGCAGTAAGCAGAGAAAAGAGAAAGCTATATCCTGGATGTGGGGAGTACTGTGCTAAAGAGCCCAGTGGGACCTCTACCTCTGACACCACCAGGACAAATGCCAGCAGAGTGGTGCCTGGTGTGTCCGGGAGCTTCAAAGGGATAAGGAGGGCCATCGCTAAGTAGGGCCCCCAACAGCAGGCCCCCAGGCCAAGGCCTCCCACACCTCTGGCTCAACTCACACAGTCAGCCCCCAGGAGACAGGCCCAGTAGGCTGCGCTGGGAGCAGCCATCCAGGGGCGAGCTGATTCCAGGGCACCAGCCATCATACTGGACCCTGAACCTGCTGGGGAGTGAATGAGTAAAGATAGTACAACAACTCTAAGAGCAACTCTCTATTAGGAAGTTTGCTGTAAGAGAAACAGTGTGCGATTTTGCAAACCAGATAATAGCAGGGGACAGGACCTGTGGTTCCAGGTCTTGGGATCTTTGGTGACACTCTAACCAAAAGTAATGCCATCTAGAAGCTAGGAAGGGGCCAGTGGGAAGGAGAGGTCCGTTCTAGGAGCATCATGAGAGCTGCACTGGCCATTGCTTCTGGCTTACCTTAGCACAGACTCAGTAAAAAACATACGAAATGGAACACTATTTTAGCCAAGGATGGGCTAAGGGCAAATATCCACATTCAAACTTATGAACAATGAAAATGCTTATAAACAGTGAAAAGGGACTCCACTTCTACAAAAGACCTACAAGAGTACCTGTTTTCCTTAACCGAAAGAAATCCGAAGAGGATTTTCATTTTTACAAAAAAGGCGAAAAGCAAAAATCGCATTCAGCCTTTGTTTTGCAGTGAGTCCCGTATAGAGGCATCACACACGCCCCCGAGTAGTGAGAGTGGCGCCACCAAGCTCTTTCCCCTGGAACTGCATCTCCGCATCAAGCCACCGTAGCTTTGAACTTGTCTGTGAGTATCTGTGAGTTATCTCCATTTATTCTGTGCATTTGTTAGCAAGATGAGTCCTAAGGTAATTGCTTCTTTGCTTGACACCATTCCAGCTTATAAAAGGTTTCAAAGGAATGCTGTACTTTCAAATAGTGGGGGAAAACTATACATGTACGTATATAATCAATTATCAAGCTCTTACTGCATGTCAGGCATTGATCTTGGTATTTGGAACAAAGCAAATAGAGTCCTTGCTCCATGGATCTTGTCTTCTAGCGCAAGGAGAATAACAAGTGATGAACAATACATATATCACAGGTCAGAGGGTGATAAGTAAGTACTATATGGAAAATGACATGATGTAAGAGGATAGGGAGAGACGGGAGATGGTACTATTTTACTTAGGGTCATCAGTGAAGGCCTCTCTGACAAGGTAACCTTTCAGCAGACACGAAAGAAGTAAAAAGCACGTGGAAATCTCCAGGCAAAGGGCCCAGCAGATGCAAAGGCTCTGAAGTGGAAACATTTGGGACACAGCAAGAGGGCAGATGGCTGCAGCAGTGACATGGGCAAGAGCTGGGAAGTCACAGGGATAAGGTCAGAGGGACAGCTAAGACCACGTTAAGGAATTTGAATTCTACTCTGAGTGAGTTGGGAAACCAAGGCTTAGATGCTTCAAAAGGTACCAAACCAAGAGTGGAAGGTTACAACCAACCCTGCACACCCTTTATTTTTTTTTACAATCTTAATGTGTATGCATTTTTTACACCTTTCCTAATTCACATTGAGCTAAGCACTGTGGAAGGCAAAGCTGACCAAACACAAGCCGTGGTCTCTATTCTGTGAGTCTCGTTTGGGAGAAAACTCACACTCCAGGAAACCTTCCAACCCCACAGTAAAGAGCACGTGTTGCATGTTTTCCTTTTGCCCCTCAGACCCACTCTTCCCCACCCTGCTCTGGGCCACATGGGGCTTTATAGATGGCATCAATGGGCTCCCACGCCAACGGGCTTCCAAGTGGATTTAGCTAACGGAAGTTTCTGGTAAGAGACCCAAGCCTCGAGGACAATGAGGTCAAGCTCTTGATCTCCCTGGCTTTCCCCATGCCAGCCTGCCGCAGACCAGCCAGGTCCCTTGACCTCAGCTCTTGTCAGACAGCCCTTACCTACAGCTACAGCTTGGAGTTCTGGACAGCATTCAGTTCCCTTGCCCCTTCAAGCCTACAGGTGGTAAGGGTTTCCTGCAGTTGCAAGCTCCATGGTCCTTCATTTTCCCTTGCTGATTTCTCTTCACCCCACCCCTACTCTTGTACATAGTCTTTTAATTAAACTCTGATTATGCCATGTTTTTTTTTTTGCCAGATCCTAACCAATACAGAGGATAACATATATATATATATAAGTCCTATGTAGTGTAGGTTATGGGATCTAGATACCGTATAGCTCTAGAGGGCTAGGAGAATCTGTGTTTGTTGGAAGAGTCAGAATGGGATTCCTGGAGAAGATAGAATTTGATCTGGGCCTCAGAAAATGGGCAGGCTTCTCTTAGGCAGAAGAAAAAGCACTCCCAGGCCAAGGGAACGATTCGAGGGAAGGCAGAGAAGCGGGAATCAGCACTGCAGAAGCAGCAGCCCCAAGAGTAGAGACTGGAACCGAGGGGGACAGAAAACAAGATGGCGGGTGGCAGAGTAGGTGCACCCGAGTCCCGGACTGCAGTGGAAGCCGGACAGGAGAGCTTCCACTTGGTGTGGATGGAAACACCGGACCACTGGAGCTCTCCGAGCAGTGAGTGACCTGAGAAAAGTGCTAAGCAAGGAATGTAGATCAGTTTGGCTGCAGAGTGTTAGAGAGACTGGAGTGGGGAAGAAATAGAAACTGAAACAACCAGTTTGGAGGTGGTTTCCAGAAGTAGCTGAGGGGGGTGCCACGGAGAGGCAGGGGCAGATACTGTTTATTTTGATGCCCTCTCTAGAGCCCAAGAGAGGGGTCTTTGAAATGACGAGAAGCCAGAAGTAATGGAAGGGCCAGATGTTTGCCTTGCTACCTCTGGGTTTCAAAAGTATACACAATTCTTAAAGCTGCTTATCTAAGCATTTTGCAATAAAGCTCATTAAAATGGCCTGCTAAAACTGAGACATAGTTAAGAAATAACAGGTCAGGAAAGCCTGGAATTCCAAAAGATTCCCCCATCACATCCTTTCTTAGTGGTCTGTAGACAGGATTTGTCAATCACTCAAGGAGAAAATAAGGTATAATAAATAAGGAATAAATAGTGTGCTCTGGAGGCCAGCTTTATTAACCGTTGTCTCATCTATGGAGAGGATTGATACACTGGCTTCTGTCTGATGTTGGGTACAGAGTGCTGAAATTCCAACTAAGGAGCACATGTCATTAAAATAAAATGCAAAAATCTGAAGACAACCCTCCCCCTCCCACCCCTTTGGCTTTATTATCTTGCTTTTAAAGAAGTATTATAAAGAGATGAAGGCGAGGGACACTCAGGTGCACCAACAGGGTATGGAATGATCCATGCCCCGGTTCACTAAGTAGCCCTGGACATTAAGGTCCCATACACCTTGGAGGTATGGGCTGTTCCTGCATCTTTGGACCCTGTAACTCCAGGTCTCCGTAAACCAAGTCCTGAGATACAACTTTTGGTCTCCTTTGGATATATCAATAGGTCTGAGACAGGGAGAGTTCAGAGGAGTCTGGGTCATTATATAATGTTCATTATAGCCCTGCTATAATCAGGGAAACCCAAAGATGCTAGACTAACTCTGGTTCTGAGGGCTTCCTAGACCTGGGTTAGACCTGGGGTCTGAGGCTGAGGCACCCTCCCAAAGAATAGTGGTAACACCTCAGCTACCTGAGAACCCTCAAAATAATAGCTAATACTTACATATAAGCAGTATGTCCAGGCAGTATTCTAAGAACTTCAACCCTGTGAACTAATGTAATTCTAACAACCATCTTGCGTGGTAGATACTGTTATTAGTCCCATTTTATAGATGAAGAAACTTAAGCATAGAAATGAAACTGTGGGTAATTATTAGTCAAATCCATTTCACCTGCCTTCACTAATCAAGGTTGTTTTTAAGACTTGCATGTCCTCCAAGCAGCAGTAAAACAATAAGATATTTGCCTGAATTGTTTTAGGGGACTTGGAGTCAGCTGTGTCTAGCTGGAGCTCAGCTGGTTAGGACTAGGTAGGCCCACCGACCCTCCAACTGCGCATGCGCGAGTGTTTGCTGGGTGACCTTTCGACCTCAGAGGGCCAAAAACTCCACCCTCAGGTGGTGCTAAGCACCTCCGTGTTTGAATCTGTAGAGGCGTGGAACTTAGTTGTGCCTGCGCAGAACCACAATTACCGCCCCTTTTTCTAATCATCTTCCCGTACGCTCCCCACGCCTTAGGATCGACCTGCAACTTCACTCCTCATCCCATAAATACCCCGAGCCCCTGGCCTGCGAGGAGGGAGTTGGAATTTTCTCCTTGCTTGGCTGCTGACCTCTGCGACTCAGTGTTTTGGCTTGCTGTGCATCAGGCAAAACAAATCTGGTTCAGTAACAGAGAAGTTAATTAACTTGCCCAAGGTCACACAGGTAAGACATGACAAGGTAAGCACTCTGGCTCTAGAGTCTGTGTGGGTGCTGCTTTCAGCACTGGGTAGAGATTTGACCAGATCGCCACCACGATGACCTCAATCTCATTATTACCATCAATAACATTTCATGAACTAAATGAACATTTTGGGGAAGCCTCATGTTTATATGTTCATCCAGCTCTCTGGTTATCCACAGTAGCCAATAATTCAAGGCAAGCTTATGTGATAGATGAGAACAGTGCGATGAAAAGAGCAAAGTGGCGTGCCCAGAGCCACAGGTAAGTGTAGAGGAGGCACTAGCATTAGAACCCAAGTTTGTCAATTGCTAACACACTTTTTTCCCAAACTATTATAAAATTTCCTCCACTTCAGAGATGAAGGGATAGATACTCCTAAAAGCACATGCCACATAACTGGAAAGTGTTGATACATCGGGACTTTGGGGACAGATTTTTATTGTGGCTTCCCCAAGAATGATTTGAGTCTGTTCTTTATTAAAGACCAGAATTAAAGACTTAACTTTGCCAAATTCACAAAATGTCCAAAGACAAGTAAATTATTTCTTCTTTATCCTCTTGTAGCAAATCAGCCCTTCTGCCTCAAGCAAATGGAAAAGAGGAGGAGTCTATAGCAATAGAATTGGGTTCTCTCCACCAATATGGCCTTCCCATGGTGGAATCTAGACCACCCTAGGTTCCTGGGGAATTGCTTTCCATTAAATCATACATTTATGCATATCTACACACATTCAGGTTAAAGTCTGACTTGACAGTGCTCTAGCTCATTAAGATAGTATAAACAATCAGTGGATCCTCTAAGCCAGAAACCCACTTTTGTCTTCAATTACCTTGGCAAAAGCAAGAGAAATCATTTTTGGTGACTGGATAATTTGGGTAGTTGTTGTTAAATAGTCCTGGACAATTTTTAACACTTTTATATTCCAAAATATCTTGGTTTGAAGAAAAGCCACTTTAAATATCATTACAGACAATACATTGTGCTTGCTAGTTATCTCTCACTACATAATAATGGACAGGCCCATTGTTCACACAGCAACGTTCTCTAATGAAGGTTTTGAAATACAGAAAACCTAAAGTCCAGTAAGCAAACACTTGCATTTAGCACATGTGCAGGTGAATGGCCCTTGATCAGCATCTCCAGCTGGCATAAATAATAAAAATTAGCCAAGAAATAATGACCGACTGGTGGGCAGATAATAACAGATACAGAGAAGAGATTGAAAGGGAGTTTGTTAAGTGGTCAGTAAAAAGAGGATTGCTTTGTGGAGAAAGAAAATATAGTTTTCTCATGATCTGGAAGGGACAAAAAAGAAGGTAGCTGGCAGACTAGAGAGAGTAATGTTTTTAAAGAACAGCAAAAGAGAAGTAAATCATAATGCAAGTACCAGTAAGAATGAAGAGGAAAAAAAGTGGGTGTGAGCAAGAGTGAGAGAGGAGAAGGGGGAGAAACCTTACAGATATTTTTATAAGGAAGAAGAGGGACATGATGAAATGTATGAGGTGAGGCTGAGTAGGAGATAAAAGTGAGAAAACAAAACATAGCCCTGTAGTAGAACCAGAATGCTCGAATCAAATGATTTTCTTATAATACACACAGTTGGGCCTGGGGCTTACCTTATCTCAGGGTTCTTTCTGCTGCTTTGTCTGCCTCTTTCCATTTAGAGCTATCTGTGGTCCCCCTCTCACTGGGGTTGTTCCATTCCAGTTCTCGGATTTCCCTTCTCTCTCCTCTCCCAACAATGCTTCATTATCTTTAAACCTGCCAAATGTTTCGTGTAATACATACTTTAGAGAAAGGAATTCCTCGATTGCTTTCTCCTGGAGCTATGTGTCAAGCTCTGTGCTAATGTTTTGCCTGAACCATCTCTTTAAATCCTGACACAACCCAGTGAAGCAGCTATATTATTATCCTGAGTTAAGAGACCAGGAAAGGGAGGCTTCAGAGACTTGCTAATAATGGACAGTGAACAGATTTGGATTCAGGGAAACCCAAAGCTCACTCTTATCCACGCAGAACGGATTAAGAGGGAGATGGCATATATTTCTCAGACTGCATATTGCTGTGGGGCGTGGAGGATGCCCACACAGCTTCTTTTTTTTTTTTTTTTTAATTTATTTATTTATGGCTGTGCTGGGTCTTCGTTTCTGTGCGAGGGCTTTCTCTAGTTGCGGCGTGCGGGGGCCACTCTTCATCGCGGTGCGCGGGCCTCTCACTATCGCGGCCTCTCTTGTTGTGGAGCACAGGCTCCAGACGTGCAGGCTCAGTAGTTGTGGCTCACGGGCCCAGTTGCTCCGTGGCATGTGGGATCTTCCCAGACCAGGGCTCGAACCCGTTTGCCCTGCATTGGCAGGCAGATTCTCAACCACTGCGCCACCAGGGAAGCCCCCACACAGCTCCTTCTGACCTAACAGTGTCATCTTCCCTTCCCTGCTGGTACTTCTGTACTCCTCTCCATAGCTGGGCAGTGGAAAAGCAGAGAAATCCCCTCTATAGAAGTCCTGCCATCAGCGTGCTCAACCCAAGCAGAATCCAGGGCCTCTTCCTCTTTTGCTGTAGGTCTGTTTCCATGGTGCTGTTTCCCGGCTTGGCCCAGATTTTGCCTTCCCTTGTGCGCCTATCTCAGTTGAACAGAATTGCTTCCTTTAACTACTGAGCTATTAAAACAGCGTTTGGGAAACGATGAAGCAAGACCCAGGGGATTTATGCAAAGAAATGCTGTATCAGGTCTTCCCTGGCAGTCCAGTGGTTGAGACTCTACAACTAAGATCCCACATGCTGCACTGCGTGGCCAAAAAAAAAAACAGAAACAAAATGCTGTACCAACTATGTGAACTGGTAGAGAATTACCCGTTTCCGATGTGATTCAGTCAAGTATCATCTTGTTTGTAAATGAAAATGTTAACTAATAATCTAACTTAGTAGAGAAAGATTATCCAACACCAAGAACCTACTATCTTTTTCAGATCTTTGAAACAAACAAAAAAGTGTCTACCACATGGTATTTGAGTTTTTCCTCCTCGAGAAATAAAAAGTCAACGTAATCTTTTGCTGTAAGCACACCTTTATCTAAAGCTGTTGTGGATTGAGAACACAGTTAGATCTCATTAGATGACTAGACATCCATAACCCAGTTATTTAGCAAGAATAAAATAATACAATGACCCTCTAAAAAGAAATAATATTCTATAACCTGATAAGGCAAGGGAAAAGAGAAAGACACCTCCCTTTCCCCCTTTTTTCAATAAAAGGAGATTCGCATGAAGCTAACTGGTAGTAAAAGGTATCTAAAAGCACCGTTTACAAAGAGTAAATCAGGGGGAAGCACTAATATCCTGAAATCCTACAGGGTTTTACAAAGTGCCAAAGAAATCACTGAGCAAACACATGGCTAGCAGGCATCTGTGCCAGAGCCCACGGCAGAGAACTTCCTTATTTGTGAGAAGGGTCACATTTTCAGCAGCAGCTTCTGACCTCAGGTTTACGCCTTCTTAGCCCTATGTCAGCAAATCTCTCCAAAGTGTGCAAAGTAAGACCTGTTCCATTTACAGGTAAGTGACCAAGACGCATTTGTCAGCTTCCCCTTGAGCCAAGCTCTTCCACTTCACTCTTTCCTCCATAGTTTTCCACACATCTTTTCCCTAGTCATGAAACGTTCTCCTGAAGGCATCTGGGATTATCTACAAAATAGGGGTGTGGGTGAAATTAACTAAAATGATCCTTCCTCTCTCTAAATTCTAAGTCATTTTCTATTTTCATCTGGAGCAAGATACTTTTTTTAAATCCCCACCAAAAACCTGAGAACATTTTGATTTGTCACTGGTGGGACCACAAAGAAAGTGATCTGAAGTCTCCATCTGCACCCTCGCTCTCCTGGGAACCGGAGCTAGCACTAGGCAGAATTAAGTGACACTTCACACCTCCAGTTCATCTCCTTTCCAGACTTCTGGAGCCTCTGTTGTTTCTTCTTGCTCTTGCTGTCTCAGCTCCCTGCCCCTGTTGGGGAAAAAAAAAATTTTTTTTAAAGTCACTCTCTTGCATCAGGTGTTAGTTGGTAAGTGTTTTAAGACATTACCCCACTCTGGGGCTATCTGCTTTCTCAATTATTTTACAAAAAAAAAAAAAAATGAAGACATCCCCGCACCCAATCTATCTGTGTGAGTAGAAATGAAGCCACCATAGGGCAAGAGTCTCTAAGGAAAGTTTCCTGGAAGATAGAACTCTTCCCAGATCTTTCTCAGTTCACAGCACCTGAACACTGGTCCAGCTGTCTGCTTAGGTTAACCCAGCTTAGAGGACACCAGGATCCGAACAGAAGGATTTTAAGCATTCCCCTAAAACTATTCACTCATCCAGTATGCTTGCTTTTTAATGGAAATTTCTATATTGAATGATGGAGAAAATGAGTTATAGGAAAGACTATGAAGACTGGCCTTAATCATAATGAAAATTTCTCCCTCTACTTGTTCATTCCCGTTAGAACCAGTCCTTTCCCATCAGCCTGTATAATTTCTGAAGCTGAACATCCTTAGAAAAATATTTCAGGAGAATCTTTCAAAATGTCAACCTATTTTGGAAGCAGCAGGGCATGACTGTCTTATTCTGCATCATACTTAATTTAATGTAGACTTCAGTTTGAGAAGATTTATGCAAGGATAGTAACAAAAGTCAATAACTTTCATTTTTTAAAAAACCGAAAAGGAATTATTTTTATTATATTGTTATCTTATATTTACTCTTTTGTATTTGAATATGAGGACTTCATACTGAAACAGAAACTCCAGGTCACACACAAAAAAGAATGGTTTCTCCTGTGTAGGAGAAATAATTGTCATAACTATGTTGGAATTTAATGGCTCGATTTAGTCAATAATTAAAACTATTTGTATATAAATGGCAGTGTTAGAAGTTGTGAAGTGGGGGCCTAAAGACCAAAAGCAACTTGCACATGCATTTTGTTTGGCTTACATAGTGCTGTTTGGAAATGTGAACTAAATGCCAACATTTAAAAATCAGGAGATTTCAGGGCTTCCCTGGTGGTGCAGTGGTTAAGAATCCGCCTGCCAATGCAGGGACATGGGTTCGAGCCCTGGTCCGGGAAGATCCCACATGCCACGGAGCAACTAAGTCCGTGCGCCACAACTACTGAGCCCACGTGCCACAGCTACTGAAGCCTGCGCACCACAACTACTGAAGCCCACATGCCTAGAGCCCGTGCTCTGCAGCAAGAGAAGCCACCACAATGAGAAACCCGTGCACCGCAACGAAGTGTAGCCCCCGCTCGCCGCAGCTAGAGAAAGCCTGTGCGCAGCAACGAAGACCCAATGCAGCCAAAAATAAAAATTTCAAAAACTCAGGAGATTTCACATAAATATCGAGATTTCTGGCAATCAGACAAGAGCTTACTGCTCTGTGCTCCCAGTCTTGTATGGCAGTGAAGAAACCCCCCAGCTCCCTTTTGGAGGAAACCTGTACCCAGCTGATGGATCACCACAGTCCCGACCACTTCCTGTTATTGTGCATGTGTGTGTGCACAAGGCTGACTTTACCCATTGACACTACCTGCCTTTCTCCAACAGGCATCTGGGTTTTTAACCTCTACTTTAAATTTTGTATTTCCTGAAATTTCCTCACCGCCATTCCCCATTGCTCCAAATTTCTCTCTTCATTTCTTTTTTCATTTCTTACGCTCCATTTCTTGGTGCTGTTGCCGTCCCTGACAGAGGTCAATTGCAATCTGAGTATTCATGCTGAGGCCTTTCAAACTAGTTTTGTGCAAAAATACATATCTGGCACAGGAAACATTGTTTCCCCGTGTGCTTGAAAATCAAACGAATTTATACAGTACCAAAGAGTGGGGAAACCCTCAAGACCACGGCCTATTTGAGGTCAAACTGCAGTTAAATCTGCTCTCTTTTGCCCTTTGGTGCCTGTTGCAGCTGCTGTAGGAGAGTTAGCTCTATTTGGGACTCTTTCTACTCATCATAAGCATACAAATTATATTCTTCCTGTTAGTGTTCTACTTTCTCTGAAAGCAGCGTTGAGGTTCAGAATTTCTTATAGAAGTTTGTAAACATATTTTATATCAAGTAGCAATTCAAATATGTCTCAGTACTATAGAAGCACTTAGCTGGAAGGACTATATTCAGAATGCAGAGGAATCGGAAAGCCATCTGCTTATTCCACATTGCTGCTTAGATAGCTGATAAATAGGTATCTCGAACTTAACGTGTCTAATATCGCATGTCTAATTCCATCTCTCTAAACCTGTTTATCCCAGCAGGTTCCCTATTTAGCAAATGGCAACTCCAGCCTTTCAGTTGCTCAGGCTGAAAACCTTGGAGTCATTCTTGATTTCTCTCTTGCTCTTACACCTCACATTCCATCCATTTGCAATTCCTGTTGGTTATACATCCAAAAATGTCCAGAATCCATCCATTTCTCACTACTGTCATTAATATCAGCATAACCAAAGGCACCATTATCTCTCACCTGAATTACAGAAATAGCCTGCTCTCTCTTGTCTCCTTTAGTTTATCGTCTACACAATAGCCATACTGGTCTCTTTAAACGGTAAGATTGTGTCACTCTTCTTCTCAGAACTCCCCAAGTTTCCCATTATCCAGACTAAAAGCAAAACCCTTAGAGTAGCCCAAGTTCCTATATGATTTACATGCTCTCCCCTCACGTCCTTATGTCTCCAAACTCACATCCTGTTACACCCTACCTTGCTCACTTTGCTCTAGCCAGACTGGCTGTCCCTCAAACACGCCACACATGCCCCACCACAGAGCGTTTGTGTCTCTGGGTCCTTTACCTAGAATGCTCTTCCCCTAGAAAACCCCCATCTCCTTGAGGTCTTTGCTAAATGTCCTCATGGTGAAGTCTTCCCTGATGACTCTATTTAATGAGTTTTCTTTTTGTCACATAGTGTATTGTCCTCACTTGTTTTCTCTTAGTCTCTCTTCACAGTGTATACACTCCATTATGTAAACACTGTGCAATATATACACTACACAATGAATGATTTATGAGGGCAGGGACTTTTCCATTGCTCTTTTCAGTACCCAGGACAGTGCCTGAGACATATAGCTCCTCAATAAGTATTTGATGAATGAATTAGGTAGAAATGCCATCAATCTAAAGTTTTCTATTTTCATTACTAAAGTCTGCAAGGAAGAATGCATGCTTCCAATCATGAGCATATTTGTGTGATCTTTAAAAGAACAGAAGCCAAAATAAAAAGCTTTATTTCTTACATTTTCTGGACATGAGCAGCTATTCCTGGTTTGTCAAAGTTAATCCCTCCTGCTGAATTCCAAACATGTGGAGCTTTAATACCTTAAAGGAAAATTCACCATTTCAAGTTAAGCCATACAAAGGGGTCAAGGATTCCGTTTTGATATTACAGTGACTCTGCTTGCTCTTGTCAACTGCACCAAGGAGTCCAATGCTTCTTAAGTAAGACACTTTGGGGAGGCGTGCTTAGGCTGTTAGGACTGTGGACCATCTTTCTGGGTCTGAGTTCCACTCTGTTAATTCAGTGGCATCATTGACTTCTGCATTTGTTTTGTTCAATAAGGTAAACAAGGAGGCCATTGCACTGAGGTGGCTCTAATGCCTTAGTAGCACACGTACATTAGGAAACCAAAATCTTAGCCTGTCCATCCCTCAAGCTTAAGATGTCAAAACCTAAGGACAACGTACCACAAACAGGAAACTAGGCTTTTCCAAATAAGGCAAGTGCATAAGCTACAGCCAATCAAATAATGTCCTTGCTTTGCTTCTGCATCTTCTCTCTAAAAGTCTTCCCCCCAGCTCCTGTTGGTGGAGTGCTCCTAGCCATGCCTAACTGGGCACTGCCTGATTCAAATTGATTTTTGCTCAAATCAGCTCTTAAAATTTTTCATAGTCTTCCAATTATCTTTTAATAGTTCTAACACCTTAATGTGGGTTCAGACGTTACAACTGTTAGGCCTAAATTATTTAAATGCAGCATGCTTCTTCTGAACTTGAAAAAAATATACCTGCAGGAAAAAGACAAAAACAAAACACAACAGAGAAGTAGAAACAATTAGAAAACAAAACAAAATGGACACAGATTGAACATCTTAAAGTTTCTAACTGTTGATTTGTCAGAGTTAATTTCAACATGGATGTGAATCTTGTTCATTTCATATGCCATTAAATAAGTTAAAACAGGACGTGACCAATTGTCCAATGCGATTATTAATTCTGGAGTTGGTATTCACCTATTTCAGGGAATTTTTTAATGCTGACTTTTCTTCAAAGCACTGTGAGACAATGTAAGGCTTGCTAGATAATCATAGATAGTATTTACAGAGCTCTCACCCGGTATGTGCACTCTTCCCAGGGCTTACATATATTAACTAATTGCAATGCTATCAAGTGGAGACTGTCGTACAGGAGGAAAAACTTGTCCTTGAACCTCTTAGAGTCCCTGGCTGGGTCAGAAAATTTAACTGACAAAGACAGATTAATAGGAGTAAAACATATAAGTTTGATTATATTTTTACACTATACGTGGGAGCCTTCACAAGACCTGAAGAAGTGACCAGAGCAGGAAGCTTTAATACATTTTAGACAAAGAAACAATAAATTTGTGAAGAATTGACAAGACAAAGGGCTTGGGCTAGGAGTAATAAGTGGTGAAGAAGTAATTAGGAAGAATAGGTCGAGTTTAACAAGGTTTATTTGTACAGATTTCTTGGCCCCCAATTCCCTGTCTCTGGTGATAAGAATGTCTTCCTTCCTCCTGGTACAGGGAGGGCATCTCTCACGTGGGAGTTTTACAACCTGTTTCAGGGAAGAAGGGCAAGGGCGGGGAGGTCAGAGTGACCTTCCTGCTTCTGCTGTGTTTTAAATTCCTTCAGTTTAAGATATTTAACATGTCAAGGTGCCATATTTTGCATAGCGTGTCCTGAACACTATCACTGTTATTATCTCCATTTTACAGATGAGGGGACTGAAGCAAAAAGAGGTTAAGTAACTTTGCCTAAGGTCACAGAGCTAGTTAGTTGTAGCACCTGGTTTGGACCCAGGTAGTCTGGCTCTAGAGCTCATGCTCTTATCCACTGCTACAAAAAAAGAGAATGATACCGTAGTATAATAAGAAACATATTTGGTCTTTGTCCCTGGTTTCTGGCAGATCTCCTAAAATCCTTGAAATTTCCTGAGAGATAAGAGTTGTCTTTTGCTATTCATAAGGAGCTCCTTTGGAGCACACCTGAGTTTATGTTAATGAAGTGGCTTAGATTTGGTCTTCTAGATAGTAGCAAAAAAGGACTGGTCACCAGAAAGACCAAGTGATTGGAGGGTTTGAACTTCAGCACCACCCACCGACCTCTGAGAATTGGGGGAGAGAGGGCTGAATATTAAACTCTTACCCTGTGGGATCTGACACTGTCTCCACGTAGATAGTGTTAGACCTGAGTTAAATTTGTAGGATGCCCAGGAAGCGTCTGCTGAGAACTGGAGAATTACTTGGTGGTATTGGAAAACACAACAGAAATACAAAAACAGAGCTCAAATAATTATTTATAAAGTCTTATTAAAGGTCTTATTTCTTATTCATAAGAAAGTTCTGTAAATTCTAACCTTACACCTAAAGCAATTAGAAAAGAAGAACCAAAAAAAAAAAAAAAACCCCAAAGATAGCAGAAGGAAAGAAATCATAAAGATCAGATCAGAAATAAATAGAAAAGAAATAAAGGAAACAATAGCAAAGATCAATAAAACTAAAAGCTGGTTCTTTGATAAGATAAACAAAATTGATAAACCATTAGCCAGACTCATCAAGAAAAAAAGAGAGAACTCAAATCAGTCGAATTAGAAATGAAAAAGGAGAAGTAACAACTAACACTGCAGAAATACAAAGGATCGTGAGAGACTACTACAAGCAACTATATGCCAATAAAATGGACAACCTGGAAGAAATGGACAAATTCTTAGAAAAGTACAACCTTCCAAGACTGAACCAGGAGGAAAAATAAAATATGAACAGACAAACCACAAGCAATGAAATTGGAACTGTGATTAAAAATCTTCTAACAAACAAAAGCCCAGGACCAGATGCCTTCACAGGTGAATTCTATCAAACATTTAGAGAAGAGCGAACACCTATCCTTCTCAAACTCTTCCAAAATATAGCAGAGGGAGGAACACTCCCAAACTCATTCTACGATGCCACCATCACCCTGATACCAAAACCAGACAAAGATGTCACAAAAAAAGAAAACTACATGCCAATATCACTGATGAACATAGATGCAAAAATCCTCAACAAAATACTAGCAAACAGAATCAAACAGCCCATTAAAAGGATCATACACCATGATCAAGTGGGGTTTATCCCAGGAATGCAAGGATTCTTCAATATATGCAAATCAATCAATGTGATACACCATATTAACAACTTGAAGGATAAAAACCATATGATAATCTCAATCGATGCAGAAAAAGTTATTGACAAAATTCAACACCCATTTATGATAAAAACTCTCCAGAAAGTGGGCATAGAGGGAACCTACCTCAACATAATAAAGGCCATATATGACAAACGCACAGCCAACATCATTTTCAATGGTGAAGAAATGAAACCATTTCCTCTAAGATCAGGTACCAGACAAGCTTGCCCACTCTCACCGCTATTATTCAACATAGTTTTGGAATTTTTAGCCACAACAATCAGAGAAGAAAACGAAATAAAGGAATACAAATTGGAAAAGAAGAAGTAAAACAGTCACTGTTTGCAGATGACATGATACTATACATAGAGAATCCCAAAGATGCTACCAGAAAACTACTAGAGCTAATCAATGAATTTGGTAAAGTAGCAGGATACAAAGTTAATGCACAGAAATCTCTTGCATTCCTATACACGGATGATGAAAAATCTGAAAGAGAAATTAAGGAAACACTCCCATTTACCAATGCAACAAAAAGAATAAAATATGTAGGAGTAAACATACCTAAGGAGACAAAAGACCTGTATGCAGAAAACTATAAGACACTGATGAAAGAAATTAAAGATGACATAAACAGATGGAGAGATATACCAAGTTCTTAGATTGGAAGAATCAATATTGTGAAAATGACTATGCTACCCAAAGCAATCTACAGATTCAATGCAATCCCTATCAAACTACCAATGGCATTTTTCACAGAACTAGAATAAAAAATTTTACAGTTTGTATGGAAACACAAATGACCCCAGTAGCCAAAGCAATCTTGAGAAAGAAAAATGGAGCTGGAGGAATCAGGCTCCCTAACTTCAGGCTATACTACAAAGCTACAGTAATCAAGACAGTATGGTACTGGCACAAAACAGAAATATAGATCAATGGAACAGGGTAGAAAGCCCAGAGATAAACCCATGCACATATAGTCACCTTATCTTTGATAAAGGAGGCAAGAATATACAATGGAGAAAAGACAGCCTCTTCAATAAGTGGTGCTGGGGAAACTGGACAGCTACATGTAAAAGAATGAATTTAGAACACTTCCTAACACCATACACAAAAATAAACTCAAAATGGAGTAAAGACCTAAATGTAAGGCCAGACGCTATAAAACTCTTAGAGGAAAACATAGGCAGAACACTCTATGACACAAATCACAGCAAGATCCTTTTTGACCCACCTCCTAGAGAAATGGAAATAAAAACAAAAATAAACAAATGGGACCTAATAAAACTTAAAAGCTTTTGCACAGCGAAGGAAACCATAAACAAGACAAAAAGACAACCCTCAGAATGGGAGAAGATAGTTGCAAACAAAGCAACTGAGAAAGGATTAATCTCCAAAATATACAAGCAGCTCATGCAACTCAATATCAAAAAAACAAACAACCCAATCCAAAAATGGGCAGAAGACACAAATAGACATTTCTTCAAAGAAGATATACAGATTGCCAACAAACACATGAAAGGATGCTCAACATCACTAATTATTAGAGAAATGCAAATCAAAACCACAATGAGGTATCACTTCACACCAGTCAGAATGACCATCATCAGAAAATCTACAAACAATAAATGCTGGAGAGGATGGGGAGAAAAGGGAACCCTCTTGCACTGATGATGGGAATGTAAATTGATACAGCCACTATGGAGAACAGTATGGAGGTTCCTTAAAAACTAAAAATAGAATTACCATGTGACCCAGCAATCCTACTCCTGGGCATATACCCTGAGAAAACCATAATTCAAAGAACCATGTACCACAATGTTCATTGCAGCACTACTCGCGATAGCCAGGACATTGAAGCAACCTAAGTGTCCAGCGACAGATGAATGCATAAAGATGTGGCACATATATACAGTGGAATATTACTCAGCCATAAAAAGAAATGAAACTGAGTTATTTGTAGTGAGGTGGATGGACCTAGAGTCTGTCATACAGAGTCAAGTAAGTCAGAAAAACAAATACCTTATGCTAACACATACATATGGAATGTAAAAAAAAAAAAAAAAGGTTCTGATGAAGCTAGGGTCAGGACAGGAATAAAGATGCAGACGTACAGAATGGACTTGAGGATATGGGGAGGGGGAAGGGTAAGCTGGGACGAAGTGAGAGAATGGCATTAACATATATACACTACCAAATGTAAAATAGATAGCTAGTGGGAAGCAGCTGCATAGCACAGGGAGATCAGCTCGGTGCTTTGTGACCACCTAGAGGGGTGGGATAAGGAGGGTGGGAGGGAGATGCAAGAGGGAGGAGATATGGGGATATATGTATATGTACAGCTGCTTCACTTTGTTCTACAGCAGAAACTAACACAACATTGTTAAGCAATTATACTCCAATAAAGATGTTAAAAAATAAGAAAAATAAAATGCAGTCAAACAACCACAAAAAAATACAGATTATCATCTACGAATAGATGTATAAGATTTTCTCAGTAAAAAATTATCCTGATTTCACTGAAAAAAAAGTTCTGATGGAGGTACATGGTAAACTCTCTCTCTTGCAGAATCACTAGCACTGTTATGAATTTGACAGACTTTGAACAGATACATTCAATCAAGAATGTAAAAATCTAACCTCAAGCAACATAAACTCTTCTGGAAATGCTTTTCACCTCCCCACAATCCCCAGCTCTCTGATATGAAATCCTGAAAGTGACTAGAGATCATTTAACATCAGAAAGGTGGAATAAGATCATAGAAGGATATTCTGCCCCAGAGATTTTCTTATTGAGGCCTCTACCATGAGTCTTAGGACACCATCGGATATAGGGAGAGGGTGGCCTGGGGTAGCTCTTTACACCTCAGTTACACACCTGGCAGGATTTGACACCAACAGGATGGTTATCCTTCCCAGCAGAAAAACCCAGGGGCTTGTGAAGAACATAACTTTGCCTCTTTGTAAATTCTAGTCACATGTATCAAATGTGCTTTCAGAGTACATGTCATCTTGCTTCTGCTGCACATTTCTGAAGCAACAACAGTTTTCTGACATTGAAAGTTGTAAATGTATTCCTTCTCAGTCAGCTTTTTGAACATTTTTTTCAGTTTTTAATTTTAAGGACTAAATAAAACTGAATTTCTTTAACTTATTTAATAATTTAGAGAAAATCACTAAAAGGAAAATCAATAATTCATTTCACTTCAAAAGATTTTTATATCTTTTCCATATTGTAATTAACTTTGGAAAAACAAAACTTTTGCAATACCTCTTATTCTTATGCTTAAGACAGTTTACCAATACAGTTTAAAATTTCTTCCCTAGACGTACCATTCTAATTTCCCCCATAGCACAAAGAATGAGCATTTTGATTATTGTAAGCATTTGTTAAAAGGCTTGTTTAACACACCTTGAGAATCAGAGGACAGAGTATTCTTTCTGAGATGTAAATCTGGCCACGTTAAACTCTATTTCAGGGTTTCCATGACTCCCTAATGCTCTGAGTATAAAGTCCAAATTCTGTAGCATAGAACTGAGGGTAAGCAGGAGCCACATCATGCCAGACCTTTGAACATGCTGCCTCCTTCGTTTGAAATGCCTTTTGCACACTCTTCGCACCCTTTCTCCAGCCTCTTCCTGCCTCAGATCTCAGTTTGATGATCTGTTTTTCCTGAACAGCCCCTAGTAGGACTAGGTTGAGTGCACCCCTACGTGCTGCTAGTCTACACATTCACTGAAGATAGAGATTATATTTTCTCTCCCTTGGGTCCCTGGGGTCTAGCACAGTGCTGATACATAGTCTCTGTCTGATAAATGTTTGTCCAATCAATGAATCAACAACATTGATCTACATATCAAAAAGCTGACATGAGACTAAGTTAGGTCATATACTTCTTCTAGATACCCAGACAAATGCCATCCATGGCCCACTCTCCAATAGTATTTTCCTTTAAAAATATTTGTAATTCATTCCACAAATATTGTTTGACTTTGCCAGGTACTATTCTAGGTTCCTAGGGATACATGTTGGTGAACAAAACAAGGATCCCTGCCCTGCTGGAACTTATATTCTAACAAGGAGAGAGAAAATGGACATAAGCAATAAGTAATTATATGTGATGTTAGGTGAGAATTATTATGGGGGGAAAAAAGTAGAGCAGGGCAAGGGGGTTCAGATATGGTAGGACAGGGTGCGGGTTGCAACTTTAAGTAAGGGAGTCAGGTAGGCCTCATTGAGAGGGTGACATTTGAGCAAGTATTAGAAAGAGTAAGCAAGTGTTCACCCCATGGATGTCGAGGGGAAGAAAACCCAGGCAGAGAACAACTGATACAAAGACCAGATCCAAGGTAGGAGTTTGCTCAGCTTATTCCAGGAACAGCCCAGAGGCCAGAAGTTTTGGAGCAGAATGAATGAAGGGAATGGGGGAGAAGGGTGAGGCAGAGAGGAGGTGGCAGCAGTAGGCACTGGATGTGTAGGACCTAAGTTCTACTGCAAGTGAAATGGAGAGCCAGTGCAGGATCCTGGTCAGAGGAGTGGCATACTTTGGCTTACGTTTTGAATATATAAGCCCTATTTGGGAAATGAGCTCTATTTTAGTAAATTAAGAAAATGGTCTTTCTTAATTGATGGTTTCCTCTTTCATTTTCTTGTGCAGCCAATTCTGCACCAAAGAAGAGTCTCCTCCTATATGTCTGAGTCTATCCAGTATTTCTCGGCCAACTTATCTTGGCACACAGGAACGTTATGACCTGTGGCTAGGGTTTTTCCAAAATTCACAGCCAAGTTGATTTTTAGGATGCCATCTTAAAATGAGATATAGAAAAATGTAATTTTAATTCTGATTTTTAAATGTTATTTCAAAATAAGTAGTGATAAGCGTTCTTATAAGAAGTGGCACAAGATTAATGATGCGGTATAAGAATTGATAATTATAGCTATATAATTGTCCTGCAGAATGTTACAGCATCATTGAATCAAGTGCTCTGTGTGGACCTCGGGAACAAAGGCAACATTAGAGAAAGCCTCACTTTCAGATTCTAGTCAGTTTTTACCGTATCAAAAGAGAATGCATACACTTATTGGAGCTGGTCCTAGAAATGTTTTGACATCAGCCCAAAGGAAAAGCCACATAAAGGGTGTTTCCAAAGTGTACTAGAGAAAATATTTTACAGAAGATGACTATAATTGGATAATAAATCTGACAAAAAAATGTTTAACTGCAAAAAAGAATGCAAAGCAATCATGAGGTACTTAAAATGAATTTCAAGGAGAAAAAAAGAGAATATTAGAATATTCAGGTGAGAATATAGGAATTTAGTGAAACACACTCTCAAACTGCTTGGGAGTAAGAACAGAGATATTCTCACACTGTTGGTGAACAGAAAGCAATGTGATACTGTGGATTATAAATCCAAAAATGTATCAAATATATTGGCCTTGTACTTTTACTCCTGGGAACGTTTGTTTAGGAAATAATGCAAAAAAAAGTTAAGTTGCAGTATTATTTTAGAGAGAAATTCTCTCTATATATATATTCCAGTGAAAGTAGGGTTAAATAAAATATTTTAAATCCATATTAAGAAGTGTTTACAACTTTAAATACTTTATGAAAAATTAATGATATAGGAAAATACTTATGATAAGGTTGATGCAGGATGAAACAAGGTTCAGATACATGGTCTTGGCGTATACAAAAATATGATAGAAATAAAAACTTAGTGGAAAAACACTAAACTGTTAATAGTGGTTATCTTTAAAAGGTGATATCACGGGAGAGTATTTTTTCTTGTATTTCTGTACACAGTATTTATAATAAATAACCATGTATAATATTTCTAAAGCTTTTCTATTTTAATATATAAATCTATTTAATATTTTTCACAAGTAAACTTTTAAGATTATTTTAAAATAAAAGTAAAATATATTCAGGGTATAGCTAAGCAATAAAAAAATTAAAAATCTTTTGATCTAGTCAATGGTATAAAATGAATACAGGCATATAGGATAGACCAGAACACCTTAATTGAAGACTCCTACGAATTTTCTAGATGTCAAACCATTAGCTTGCCATCAGCCTGAGCAAAATGAGTTAGTGACAGTCTATTTGGTGCTAACTGTAGGTTTTTTAACATTTACCAAATTATTAATGAAACTGGCTTTATAGAGATTCTTAAGATAGGCCAAACCTTAAAAGTACTGCCATAGATGCACAGGATAAATATTTCATGTAAATATATGTAAATATTTCATGTAAAAATAACAAGATAAGAAATATTTGTGTAAGAATCTAAACTCTATATACCTATAAGTGTCCTTGTACTAGGAAGTGGGGAAGAAGACTGATGCAAATTTGCAACTCTTGATGAACATGTTCAAAATCCTCTACATAGACTTTACGGGTAGAAGAACACTACTGTTTGCTAGTTTGGTATTTCACTCTTCTGCTAGTTTTGCGCAGTGATAGCCCACCTTAGTGTCAGGTTTGATAAAGGAATCACAGCCTCTCTTTTTGGTGAAGGATGCTTGTTAGTTTTTCAAAGGCAAGCCATTTAATTTTGTTACTAGTAAAAACAGGTATTGATTCTTTTAAGAACGTACGCTCTTTGTTTTTTTGTTTTGTTTTTTTAATTAAGTCTTCACTCTTGAAAGTCTGGAAAATCAGCATTTTGAGAGTGCCATTCCATTGTAAGGCAGTTGTGTTTAATGAGTTCAAACCTTGAGAGGTTTTCCTTCTCCTGGGAGTCCTCTTGGCTTAGTTGGTTCAATTGTTCCAAGCCTTCCTCAAAAACAAGTTAAGTGTTTCAGTGTTCAAATCACTTTTCCGACAAAGTGTATTTTCCCTCCAGATTCAAAGCCTGGTGATTATAATGGTGGGAATGCTGAACATTCTCCTGAAATAAAGCCACCCTAACACTTCTGGGACTTAACGCTCAGTTCCCTAGAAAGGCAGTTTCCTAGAAGTGCTCACCAAGTTCCTCCATGTGAGCACTTCTTTCCTCCAAAGCTTGGTTCTCACCGTGCTTCACCCTTTTGGTGCTTTGAAATAATTTGAACTCCCTCTCCTAAGAGTTGGATCCCTTGATACTAACTAGTTATTGTATACCCCAGTTTTCAGTTTAGTTGGGGTGGACATTAGGTTTTCTTAAATATTTAGACTCCTTCATTTGAGCAATGAAGGCCATGGTATGAACCCCACACCAGCTCTAGCAAGACACTCGGCATTTCAGAGCACTCCTTAGTCATAAAAAGACGCAGTGCTATCACAATTTAACACCCAAAATAGGGGGAGGATGGGAGGTGGGAGAATCCTTCTTCTGTTAAATTCCTTACTTAGCCTGGCAATCACTTACTTTCCTAGATTTCTTTTGAGCCAGTCCATAATAAACTTAGTGGAATATGAGCCAGCTGCCCTGTGGGTGAGTTTGGAAGCGGATCCTTCAGCCCCAGTTAAGCCTCAGATCTGCAGCCCCCGCTGACACGGAGATTGCAGCTGCTTAGTTACGTGCTGACATTCTAAACTGCCTTTTAGAATTGCCAGGTCTGCATTCAAGGGGGCAACTTCATGTCACTGTGGCCACCTTGATCTCCCATGGAGAGCAGCTTGCCATGAGAAACGGTTATGGAAATATTCCAGAAAAATTTACTTCTCCATTTAGTCACGGGGAAGAGGTGGGGAGAAGATTTGAGCTTTAAATGTTAAACATTTAGGATTGGAAGAGGTAGTCTCAATATTACTTCTAATTTTATCAAATACTGAGTGTTCTGTGCCAGCCAAGTGTCTACCATTCAGACGATCATCTTGCAGCATGTCTCTTTCGGTGATCTCCTCTGTTTTAGTCCATTTTTTATTTGGTAAGGAATCAAGATACTCGGTGGAATTGAGTTACTCAGCCTACTGAAACGAATGGTTTTGATTTCTAGTCACGGGTGTTCTGCTTGTGTTTACCTGAGTTCCCTCCAGCTAATCCGGAGATAGTCATTTTTAAATTATTTATATATAAGTGACGCACATACTTTAGAGATTGTCATACCGAGAATGTAAGCCTTTAAATTTTTTAATCTTGTAATCTGTGGCAGTTTTATAGAAATCTGACAGTTAAAGCTGGATAAAGAATCACTATGGTGTGGGTGAGTAAAGAAGATATATTTAAGGGGAAGAGATGGCCTTGAGCAAGATTGTGAGCTAGACCCAGGGTTTCTTCGGAGGATTGACAATCTACCTCCCCCTTCCTGACCTCTTCCTCTGGGTACCTGTGATGAATCATTACCCCAAATAAACTGGACTAGCTATTTCATCCGAAACCTCTGGGTGTTAGGTTATTAACATTCTCTTTTTTTTATATATAATAGATAAGAACTGGGGCTTAAAGTAAGATGCCTAGCTTAAAGTTACACAACTCATTAATGACAAACACAGAACTTGAAAACAGGTTTTCTGGATTAAAATTCCATACTTTTCCATATGCCAGTGATGCCTAAACTAACACTGGTTTTTATTTTTGTCTGTAAAATGATCTGTAATTAAGGAATAATTGGCTTTTGCATCTTTTTAAAATTGAGGATGTTTATGGCTATTATTAGTAACATCTCCATAGAGGGTCTACTAACCTCTCTTTCAGAGTCACTGTGAAGGTAGAATGTGATGAGGTCTGTAAGCCCCCAGGTGTCTGGGCGGTATGAGCTCCTTGCATGCAGGTCTTTCCCTTCTGAGCTTAACTGCATGAGCTGGTACCCAGTGACCCCTCCCTGGGATTCCAGGACAAAATTTCATTACGCTGTTATTTCAATGTAAGGCTAAGCAAAAACTAAATGTTTTTTCTAAAAGTGTGAAAACCTTTGCCAATGAACATACAATTTCTGTTTTAATATCAGAACTAATTTACTAACCTCTTGTCAGTAACTAATTTCCTAGGTGCCTTACAATCCCAGTGGTGAACCCACAGAGCATATGCTTCCTTTTCTCGTAATCTGGAATACCCTGGTTCCTTCTGAGAAGGGAAAGGGTATGTAATTAAGTGACTATTAAGACTTCAGTCTTAATCATTAATATGCCATCCCTTTCTTGAGTATATTTTCCTTTTAAAAAGAAGAACCAAGAGAAAGAAATATTTAATGCAAAGATTGAATATGTACTGGTGGAATTTCCAATAATGTATGTGAATAGCACTTGTATAGACTGGAGGAAAGGAGGATATTTTAGGCCTGGAGAGGATGTCCCTCAAATTACCCTAAGAAGAGCTGACTTCTTTGTTTTATATACAGATGATCTTTTACATAATAATTTGAATGGCTTCAGAAAATGAGATAAGAACCTCACGTTTTCTCTTCTGTTTGAAGTGTTGCCCTAGAGTCTACAGATTAAAACTAAAAAACATCATGATGGGAAGCCAAGGCTTTGGGGGCCAGACAAATCTAGATTCACATTCTTAGCCATATACGAGCCATGTGTCCTTAGGTACATTGACAACTGACCCTCAGTTTCTTCCTCTAAAAATACAGGTAGCTCCTTGGAGGAGTGGCTGCAGGATTAAATGAACCGATACAGGGAAAGCATCAACCCTAGCTAGCACTTTGCGTTCTGTACATGATTGCTACTCCATCCCTGTAGTATGAAAGTGTGCTCACAAATTCCTTTCTTTCTCCTCTCCAGATAAAAAGCTGCAGTCTCTTAGATTTATTTCTTAAAACCAGGGACATTTCTAGGAATTGGCAGCAGTTAGGAACATGGGGAATGATTTAGAAACTCCCCTAAGAAGTCAGAAAAAGCAATTCCGCAATAGAGATACTCTTCTGCATCCTCAAAAGTTTATTTACTATTCAAAGGACTACACAAGTTAAAAAAAGAAAGATTCATTAGATCCAAATCCTTCTCTCTTTTCCAGGATCTAAATGAAAAGTCCTCACAGATACCTGTGCGCTGCCCAAGCTGCCAAAACTTGAAACTTACAACCCCCTTGACTTTGTGTTTCAAGAAATTTGATTTTGAGATCTAATTTTAGAATAACAAGTAGTCCTCCACAGAGAGTCTCAAATGTTCCTGGTTCCCAAGGGGTTATAATTTCTGAGCTTCTCTATGAAAATCTAAATATACAATCTTTTATTTCTTTTTTTGGAGGAGTGGGGCAAATCACTTAATATATAAATTCTGTGAGAATCAACGTTAGAATCTTATGCAGAACCATCATTTAATCTCCAATAAGGCAAAATATACTATAAGTACTCTGTAAGGTCTCAGTGATATTTACAAAGGCCAAAATAATTCTATAAAACATGTATGCACATAGACATTTTAATTTTAAACTGGTCTAAAACTGGGAATTCCCTGGCCATCCAGTGGTTAGGACTCTGCACTTCCATTGCAGGGGTCATGGGTTCAATCCCTAGTGGGGGAACTAAGATCCTGCAAGCCACGCCGCACGGCCAAATAAATAAACTGGTCAAAAACAAAACTGCCTTCCTATCTGAACTCTTCACAGAGGCCACACTAATAGTCTAAGGCCAGCAACCCCCTGAATGATCATTTCATCAATAACTCAGTGCTTGGCACTGCGCTCTGCTCAGAAAGCAGCATCCGGCCCACCTTTGGGCACAGTTCAGCCTGTAAGCGTGCTTTTGTATATATAGTTTCATCTTTTCCTTGCTCCCAATTCAAGAGTGAGATCTTACTCCCTGGTTTCAGCATCATCTGTCCTTTACTTTGGAATTTTAAAAAAAACCAAACCAAACAAAACAAAAAACAGGTTGAACAGAATGTGACTTCCTATGCCACAAAGGCAGTCAAAAACCCATATATTTTTCCTGGTAGAACTCCTGACATTCAGATGTTTAGAAACCTTCAGATTTATTGATAGAACTTTTATTCAGTTTTCTCCAGGTTTCTCATGGGACTTACGTTCTGTGCTGGGGGTTTAACTTCTCTACTGTGTTGTTTTCTGGTGTGACTCACTCATTTCACAAGTAGTCCTCTTGCCTCTGCAACAAGATTTCAGCTTCCTGAAGGAGGAATCCACCATGTCTTAAAGTGTTCTTGAACCTCCCACTATGTCTACCACTAAGTTTGATGATTAAAAGACCATCAGTAAAGTTTAGGTGAATTCAAGTGAATACCTGATAATTGGAGCTGTTGATTAAGAAATTCAGTTTGAGACTCACAGACACAGAGAGCAGACTTGTGGTTGCCAAGGAGGAAGAGGGTGGGGAAGGGATGGATTGGGAGTTTGGGGTTAGTAGATGCAAACTATTATATATAGAATGGATAAACAACAAGGTCCTACTGTACAGCATAGGGAACTATATTCAATATCCTGTAAGAAAACATAATGGAAAGGAATATGAAAAAGAATATATATAGATGTATAATTGAATCCCTTTTCTATACAGCAGAAATTAGCACAACGTTTTAAATCAACTATACTTGAATAAAATAAATTTTTAAAAAAGAAATTCAGTTTGAACAAATATGTTTTTTAAAACTTTATCATTATGGAAAGTTTAGAGAGAAGATGTATGATGAACCCCATGCTCCCATCACCAGCTTCAACAATTCTCAACTCATGAACAAAACTGCTTCATACAAGTAGTTTTCTTTTTTTAACTAATAGACTACTTTTTGAGCAGTTTCAGGTTTACAGACAAAATTAAGTGGAAAGTATAGAATTCTCATATATTCTTTTCCCTCGTCTCCCTGTTTCCCCTATTATTAACTTCTTGCATCAGTGTGGTACATTTGTTACAATTGATAAGCCAATATTGATACATTATTATGAACTAAAGTCCACAGTTCACCTTAGGGTTCACTCTTTAGGTTGTACATTTTATGGTTTTAACAAATACATAATGACATATACCTACCATTACTGTATCACACAGAATAGTTTTACCAAATAATTTCTAATATTTAAAAATAGCTATAACTAACTCTTAATCACCACAGAGGGAATTATATTCACACTATTGAAGATGTTTCTATTCAGATTCAATTCACATTGTATGCCTATTATGATTTCATATATATTGTGTCATTTAATTCATAGCAGTCTCCTTTGGTAGGCATTTTTATCCCCATTTCCTAGATAAAGATATTGGAGCTCTGAAAGATGAAATAACTTTCCGCAGGTCAAAGAGCTAGTAAGGGGCAGAGCAAGGATTCTAATCTAGAGAAAGTGGGATTAATTCATGCTGCAAAATTTATGACTTGGTAAATGACAGAAATGCTAAAATTAGTCCTTTCTACCATTTGCGGAGCAATTAAACATGCAGTTGAAAGCAGATCCAGATGGCAGGAGACTTCCCAGGAGTCAGGTTTCCTCTGCTATGGCAGAAGAGTAACGATCTGGAAGTGATGCTGGGGGAGTACTTGGTGCCCCGGAGCACCTCCCCTGGGCTCGTGCATGATGTGTAAGAACGAACAATTGCAAGAGACGTGTTGGGTCCAGGGAGACTGCCAGGTTTCAATCAGGCGATGGAGTGGGCGGTAGGAAGTGTATTTGCCTTGGTATAACGGTTCCATACGGTACAGAGGGGCAACTGATGAGGGAAAAGGGAACAGTGGGAGGATGTGCCCGGGTACAGAAGCAGTAAGCACGGTGGGGCTGAGCACAGAAGCCAGGGAGGCTTCTATCTCAGCTAGTAATTGAGGGAAGACGAATGCCAGGCTTGATGGGTTTAACTGACCACAAGGTTTTCAGAAGCATCCCCCTTTGAAGCCCTGGGTAAGGGTTGGAGTTGGCAATCCCCACTCTGGGTCCAGAATGTCTGCAGTCAAAACCCTGCTTTCCAGTTGCTAAGAACCACGCTGCTTGAGAGCGAGTCTCACGCCCAGCAGCCTGGCCCCTGCACACAGGGTGGTCCCGCCAGGTCCTAGTGGGTGGTGGTCTAGTGCCAAGCATGGCCCAAGTTGACACATGGGTAGGATATCCCATAGAATATTGAGCTGTGGGCTTGGTTTTGATGGAGAGATTACTGGAGATCATAAGGCACGTGAGCAGGGCAATGACAGTGAAAATGGCTTGAGAAGTATTCTGCCCTTTCCAAGTGAGAATTCTCCAGTTCTCTGAAAAATTGTTTCACAAGGGAAGTATACTCTCAAGTTTATAAAGCACCCTCTTTCTTCCACTTTGGTGCCTTCCTTTCTATTCTCTCCCATGATTCCATTATCCGTGCTGCCATGGCCTACCTCTAGAATTTCTCCTGGGCATATTTTCATGCAAACTTGTTGTCTCTCTGTACTCCATAAGAATATACCTGTTTTATGTCTATTCCTATATAAATAGGCCCAACCATTCTTATAATCATGAAATATGCATGTTATAAATCTATTCCAACTACTCATCCTCTGATTAAATGTCTCCATAATACCTCCACCAAAGAGTCATGTCATCTTGAACACATTCAGGGACAGAAAACTCACTACCTTAAAAAGTAGCCTAGGTTTGGATAGACCCGAGTGATAGAAAGTTCTTCTTATTGGGTTAAAATCCTCATATGCCTCTCAGAGTATAATTCTTCTTCTACAGGCCATCTCTTCAAATATCTGCCCTTTCAAATATCTGTCTCTTCAAATATCTTCAAATTATTTTATTAGTGCAGCTGCCGAATCCTATGTCCCTCAGACATTGAACGTCAGTGTCAAAGGGTGAGAGCACAGTTCCCAGATAAGAAATCTGCCTCTTACCTTTTTTTTAAAGCCACATTACACATTTACTCCATGCCAGACTCTGTGCTAATTGTGAAGATTTTAATTTGATTAATCCAATAATCCCAGAAGGGAAGTATTGTTTTCTTTCTGCAAATGAATAAACAATGGCTTAGAGAAAAACATGATTTACCTAAGGTCATGCTGTTCTTTAGGGACAGAGCCAGCGCTGAAGCTCAGTTCCTCCGAGGTCAAAGCTCATTCTCCTGCCATCACATGACTGAGAGTGACCCTCTTCAGACAATGACCAGCCCGGTGTTGAGAAGTCTAGGCAGAATTACATTCCTGAAGCATAATATGTAAGTAGATAATTATCTTTGTTACTCTCAAGGCCAAGGTTAGTGTGATGGGATGGTGTCTTAGTTATGGTAAGACACAGTAGCTACTGTGACAGCAAACCCTAAATCTTGGTGGCTTAACACAAAAGTGTCTTACATAACGCCTAATGAAGACGTCCTTCTTTGGCAGGTGGCCTTCTATGTGGCCTGTTATGGGTTGAAAAACTTGATATGTTGAAGTCCTAAGCCCCAGTACCTCAGAACATGATGTTATTTGGAAACAGAGCTGTTGCAAACGTAATTATTTAAGATGAGTAAGGTGGGCCTCTAATCCAATAGGTCTGGTGTCTTTATAAAATTAGACACAGGTGCCCGCACAGGGAGAATGCCATGGGAACATGAAGACAAACGGCCACTTACAGGCCAAGAGAGAGTCATACATAGGGCAGAGCCTTCCCTCACAGCCCTCAGAAGGTACCCACTCTGCCAACACCTTGAACAGAGGCTTTTAGGCTTTCAAACTGCGAGACAAATGTCTGTTGTTTAACCCACCTAGTTTGTGGTATTTTGTTATGGCAGCCCGAGCACGTTAATACGTGGCCCTATAGGGCCATTTTTCCATCCTCTAGAGCCTCACTGTTCTTTACTGGAGTCTCTGTGTTTGGCCAGTGGAAGGAGGAGAGCATGTGGAGGGGTACACAGGAATTCTGTGGGGCAGGTATGGAAGGAGCATAGATGTCTTCTGCCCGCATTTCACTGGCGAGAAATGAGCCACCTGGCCAAACCTAACTGCGAAAGAGGGCAAAAAATGTAGGCTGGCTGTATGGAGCTGCTATGGGCTGGAGGAAACAGATGCCAGTAAATACATAGTAGTCCTGGCCCCAGATAATTCTGAGTAGAAAGATGCTGGAAGAAAGAGGCCACGTCTAGGAGGCTGAACAGGAATCATCTGTGTCCCACTCACTCCCTCACCCATTCACCAAGTATTTTTTCGATTGCCCAGTATTTGCCAGCATTGAACTTGGTAACTAGGGGTACAGCAGGAAACAAAGGAGACAGACTTTCTGCTTCAAAGAACTTGCACTGTGATAGTCTACGAGAAAGAAAAGGGGAGGTTGCCCTGGGGAGCCTTTTAAATGTAGTCCTAACCTACTATACTTGGTCAGAGAAAGCTTCCTTAGAGGATGAGACATTTAATAAGAAATAAGAATGAGCTACTGGTCTGCAGTCCCTTCTCTGCAATTCCAAAATCCAATAAGGCCTGAAAACCAAGTTTTTTGGGGGAAAATTATTTGGTAATAAAACTTGACTTTATCTTGACACATTTGGTGGAAAAGCCTGATCTGAAGGAGGTTACTTGTAATCTTTATCTATCATATTTGGAGTGAATATTTACAGGTCTTGCTGAGGAAATGTTGCTATGCTTGATTGCCAAATAGATCAAGGAATAGTATTGCTAGGGTGCCAGACAGAATCACTGGGGATTTGAAACACAAAGATGGATTTTAATGAGAACAAAAGATTCCACAGATCTTCTTCAGAATATATTCCAGTCACCCAGGTTTATGGGCATCATTTTTTTTTTTAAAACCCATTAACTTTAATTAATTAATTAATTTATTTATTTATTTTTGGCTGTGTTGGGTCTTCGTTTCTGTGCGAGGGATTTCTCCAGTTGTGGCGAGCGGGGGCCACTTTTCATCGCGGTGCGCGGGCCTCTCACTGTCGCGGCCTCTCTTGTTGTGGAGCACAGGCTCCAGACGCGCAGTCTCAGTAGTTGTGGCTTACGGGCCTAGTTGCTCCGCGGCATGTGGGATCTTCCCAGACCAGGGCTCGAACCCGTGTCCCCTGCATTAGCAGGCAGATTCTCAACCACTGCGCCACCAGGGAAGCCCTATGGGCATCATTAATATTCATTCTCCCAGTGGTTCTAATAATTGGATCATTTCCATATCTCTGACATCAAAGAGGAATCATCAATGGTTCATCCAATACCTGGAGCTGTAGAAACAGGTGAGCGATGCTGGGAGCAGCAAGAGTGGTACCTTTAGTGACCATCAGGCTGGGCCTGTGAGCCACCTTGACACAGAGTGGACTTGGGATCTAGGGTTTCTGTTGACTGGGGACTTGGACAGAAAGGTCATTATTGGGGCCATTGTGATATAAGATTGTCTTCTCCTCAATAACTATAGCATGGAGGAAATAATGGCAGCATTAGTGCTTCCAGAGATGTTCTGCTTGCTCACTTTTCCATAAGATAACACCAGGAACACATGATAAAGGGAAACATTAGTCCTATGAGACTCTCATACACACAAATGAGCAATGAGGAGGCCAGAGCCACCTTGTTCTTCAGGAAATCTGGGAAGTGACTGATATAAAGCACATTGTCCAACAGAGCTCTCTCTGTGATAGTGGATATGTACTAGAATCTGTGCTCTCCAGTATGGTAGCCATGAGCCCCATGTGGCCATTGAACACTTGACATATGGATAATGTGATGGAGGAACTGAATTTTTTATATTATTTAACTTTAAATTTGAAATTAAATGGTCACATATGGCTAGTGGCTACAATATTGGAAAGCTCAAGTGTAAAGAGTTACATTTTTTCATGCGAAAATTACAACATGGTTGGAACACAGGGCTGGGAATCCTGTTTCCTAGCTTTCGTTTCCTTGTAAATCAAACACACCAACTGTGGCACATTTTTGGAGGCACGTTGACACTAAGTTTTAGTTATCACCTCTAGGAGAGTGTTCTAACCTGGCGCCTATTAGGGACTGAAGGAAAGGCTGTCCTTACTCTAAATTCTCCATTCTCAACGTCTTACCTCTATACCTTTAGTCTTCCTTCTCCTCTTGGCCAACTAGAAACAAACAAACAAATGAAAAAGCAAGTAGAGAGCAACCTGAGTACAGTGGTATGTAAACCTTGGATTTGGCTAAAATGTTGTCATTCCACTGTTGGTGAGATTCACTTACTTCAGGCTTTTACCTTTTCCCTGGTGGCCAATAGAGGTGTTCTCTGAAAGGTTAGGGACACACCTAATTTATCCTTGTGTGGCAGTATCTGGGACTTAGCAGGCATTTGATGAACATATGTTGGATCAAATAGCTTATCATAGTCATACAATGCTTAAATTTACTTAGTAAACTTACTATAGTTCTCCAGGTACTTTGAAACTCCTCCTGATGCCACCTAACTTAAGCCAGAGAGTAAGACCAAGGTTATGGAGACATAGCTAAAAATTTTACACTGAATGGAGTAAAGTGAAGCTTATAAATAGAGATGTAATGTGGTTTCTCTACAACTATGAAAGGGTGACGTGGGATCTCCCACTTCACAGATATTCAAGGACAGTGTCAATGACAAACTCTCTCAAGCGTTTTACACTTGAACTTAGAAAGAAGCGCGAGACAAAGAAGTCTCAGTCTTTTCCAGCCCCAAGTTCTTAGGTGTGAAAGCTGAATAAATTTTGCCTTATAAATCCCTAAAACCTTTCCCCATCAAAAGGAAAGACCAAATTCTAAAGAATTTCTCAAACAAATATTCAGTAATTAGACCACTGTGGATTTTTTTATTTTATTTGAGTATTGCACTGAAAACCTATAGTAACTTTTTTTTAGAAAAACTATTAAAATCCCTATCCCTGGAATAAGTACCTAAATCAAAAACAATCCTACAACTATAAACAGCCTTACAGAAATATTCATGCCAAGTGATAGATATAATAGTAATGGCAGAAAAACAGAGTTCTGATTTCATCTTCTTTATTATGTGAATGCCTAATGTGGTAGATTTCTTTTTCCTCAGTTAGCATAGCTTTAATGGCAATCCTTCACAGAGGTGCAGGCTGCTTATTGCGATGCTTCTGCTAATATCCTCTGGATTTACCCCCAAAGACCGTACGGATTTATTCAACTGGGGGCAAAAGTCAAGCTGTATTTATACCCTTTTGTTTTCCACTATCAAATTTGTATTTTCAGAAAGGAGGAGGGAACCTGGAGAAGCTACCGGCACCCTGGAAAATCTGTCATACAATGCTTGAATTTGCTTGGTTTGTTGTAGTCATTTAATGGGACATTAGGACCTCATAACTTTTTCTGTAGGCCCTTTTAGCCAAGGCTGATCTCATCTATTCACACTTCCTGGTTACCTGCTTAGGTATTTCTCTATACATGAGCAAGGTCTTTGCATAGGCTGTGCAAAGAGAGTGTCAGCAAGAGATAAATGGCATCATTTAATGGATAATTTTTGGAATAGTTAATTATTATTAACCCAAAACAGTCGTAAATGATAGAGATAATGCCAAGGTTTACTATCTCATAAAAGAAGGAGAAAGGAAGGTTTTGTGAAATGTCTTAAGCTACCTTGGCCGTTCACAATCTCACTGTTGGTAGCCTCAATCCGAAGAAGGTGGGGAAGTAACCCACATGCTCATCATCAGATGATTGGCTTAAGAAGATGTGGTTTATATATACAATGCAATATTATTCAGCCATAAAAAGAATGAAATATTGCCTTTTGCAGCAACATGGATGGACCTAGAGGTTATTATGCTTAGTGAAATAAGTGAGACAGAGAAAGCAAATACTATATGATATCACTTTTATGTGGAATCTAAAAAATAACACAAATGAATATATATACAAAACAGAAACACAGAAAACAAACTTATGGTTACCAAAGTGAATAGTGGGAGGCAGTGAGAGATAAATTAGGAGTTTGGGATTAACATATACACACTACTATATATAAAATAGGTAAACAACAAAGACCTACTGTACAGCACAGGGAGCTATACCCAATATCTTGTAATAACCTATAATGGAAAAGAATCTGAAAAGGAATATATATATATATATATATATACACATATATGTAACTGAATCACTCTGTTGTACACTTGAAACTAACACAACATTGTAAATCAACCATACTTCAATTTTAAAAAAAAGCATTTTCTCTTAAAAAAAAAAAAGATCCTTCCAGTCTCAACTAACCACCCTTGGAGTATGGATTTCTTTTTTCTTTTTCTTTTATAAAATAGATCTTTATTGGAGTATAATTGCTTCACAGTACTGTGAGAGTTTGTTGCAAACAAAGCAAATCAGCCATATGCATACACATGTCCCCATATCCCCACCTCTTGAGCCTCCCTCCCACCCTCCCTATCCCACCCCTCTAGGTCATCGTAAAGCACCGAGCCGATCTCCCTGTGCTAGGCTGCTGCTTCCCACCAGCCGACTATTTTATTTTATTTTATTTTGTTTATTTATTTTTTTAAACATCTTTATTGGAGTATAATTGATTTACAATGGTGTGTTAGTTTCTGCTTTATAACAAAGTAAATCAGCTATACATATACATATATCCCCATATCTCCTCCCTCTTACGTCTCCCTCCCACCCTCCCTATCGCACCCCTCTAGGTGGTCACAAAGCACCGAGCTGATCTCCCTGTGCTATGCGGCTGCTTCCCACTACCTATCTATTTTACATTTGGTAGTGTATATAAGTCCATGCCACTCTCTCACTTCGTCCCAGATTACCCTGCCCCCTCCCCATGTCCTCAAGTTCATTCTCTATTTCTGTGTCTTTATTCCTGTCCTGCCCCTAGGTTCTCCAGAATCACTTTTTTTTTTTTTTTTTAGATTCCTTTTATATGTGTTAGCATACAGTATTTATTTTTCTTTTTCTGACTTCCTTGACTCTGTATGACAGTCTCTAGGTCAATCCACCTCACTACAAACAACTCAATTACATTTCTTTTTATGGCTGAATAATATTCCATTGTATATATGTGCCACATCTTCTTTATCCATTCATCTGTCCATGGACACTTAGGTTACTTCCATTGTAAATAGAGCTGAAATGAACATTGTGGCACATGTCTCTTTTTGAATTATGGTTTTCTCAGGGTATATGCCCAGTAGTGGGATTGCTGGGTCGTATGGTAGTTCTATTTTTAGTTTTCTAAGGAACCTCCATACTGTTCTCCATAGTGGCTGTATCAATTTACATTCCCACCAACAGTGCAAGAGGGTTCCCTTTTCTCCACACCCTCTCCAGCATTTACTGTTTGTAGATTTTTCATGATGGCCATTCTGACTGGTGTGAGGTGATACCTCATTGCAGTTTTGATTTGCATTTCTCTAATGATTAGTGATGTTGAGCATCCTTTCATGTGTTTGTCGGCAATCTGTATATCGTCTTTGAAGAAACGTCTATTTAGGTCTTCTGCCCATTTTTGGATTGGGTTGTTTGTTTTTTTTGATATTGAGCTGCATGAGCTGCTTGTATATTTTGGAGATTAATCCTTTGTCAGTTGCTTCATTTGCAAATATTTTCTCCCATACTGAGGGTTGTTTTTTTGTCTTGTTTATGGCTTCCTTTGCTATGCAAAAGCTTTTAAATTTCATTATGTCCCATTTGTTTATTTTTGTTTTTATTTCCATTTCTCTAGGAGGTGGGTCAAAAAAGATCCTGCTGTGATTTATGTCATAGTGTGTTCTGCCTATGTTTTCCTCTAAGGGTTTTATAGTGTCTGGCCTTATATTTAGGTCTTTAATCCATCTTGAGTTTATTTTTGTGTATGGGTTAGGGAGTGTTCTAATTTCATTCTTTTACATGTAGCTGTCCAGTTTCCCCAGCACCACTTATGGAAGAGGCTGTCTTTTCTCCATTGTATATTCTTGCCTCCTTTGTCAAAAATAAGGTGACCATATGTGTGTGGGTTTATCTCTGGGCTTTCTATCCTGTTCCATTGATCTATATTTCTGTTTTTGTGCCAGTACCATACTGTCTTGATTACTGTAGCTTTGTGGTGTAGTTTGAAGTCAGGGAGCTTGATTCCTCCAACTCTGTTTTTCTTTCTCAAGATTGCTTTGGCTATTTGGGGTCTTTTGTGTTTCCATACGAAATGTAAAATTTTTTGTTCTAATTCTGTGAAGAATGCCATTGGTAGTTTGATAGGGATTTCATTGAATCTGTAGATTGCTTTGGGTAGTATAGTCATTTTCACAATACTGATCCTTCCAATCCAAGAACATGGTATATTTCTCCATCTGTTTATGTCATCTTTGATTTCTTTCATCAGTGTTTTATAGTTTTCTGAGTACAAGTCTTTCACCTCCTTAGGCAGGTTTATTCTAAGGTATTTTATTCTTTTTGTTGCAGTGGTAAATGGGAGTGTTTCCTTAATTTATCTTTCTGATTTTTTGTTGTTGGTGTATAGGAATGCCAGAGATTTCTGTGCATTAATTTTGTATCCTGCAACCTTACCAAATTCATTGATTAGTTCTAGTAGTTTTCTGGTGGCATCTTTAGGATTTTCTATGTATAGTATCATGTCATCGGTGAACAGTGACAGTTTTTCTTCTTCTTCTCCAATTTGTATTCCTTTTATTTCTTTTTCTTCTCTGATTGCCATGGCTAGGACTTCCAAAACTATGTTGAATAAGAGTGGCGAGAGTGGACATCCTTGTGTTGTTCTTGATCTTAGTGGAAATGCTTTCAGTTTTCACCATTGTGTATGATGCTTGCTGTGGGTCTGTCATATATGACCTTTATGATGTTGAGCTAGGTTCCCTCTATGCCCATTTCCTGGAGAGTTTTTATCATAAATTGGTGTTGAATTTTGTCAAAAGCTTTTTCTGCATCTATTGAGATGATCATCTGGTTTTTATTCCTTAATTTGTTAACGTGGTGTATCACATTGATTGATTTGCATATATTGAAGAATTCTTGCATCCGTGGGATAAATCCCAATTGATCATGTTGTATGATCCTTTTAATGTGTTGTTGGATTCTGTTTGCTAGTATTTTGTTGAGGATTTTTGCATCTATGTTCATCAGTGGTATTGGCCTGTAGTTTTCTTTTTTTGTGACATCTTCATCTGGTTTCAGTATCAAGGTGGTAGTGGCTTTGTAGAATGAATTTGGGAGTGTTTCTCCCTCTGCAATTTTTTGGAAGAATTTGAGAAGGATCCATGTTAGCTCTTCTCTAAATGTTTGATAGAATTCGCCTGTGAAGTCATCTGGCCCCAGACTTTTGTTTGCTGGAAGATTTTTAATTGCCGTTTCAATTTCATTACTTATGATAAGTGTTTATATTTTCTAATTTTTCCTGGTTCAGTCTTGGAAAGTTGCACCTTTCCAAGAATTTGTCCATTTCTTTGTGGTTATCCATTTTATTGGCATATAGTTGTTTGTAGTAATCTCTTATAATCCTTTGTATTTCTGCAATGTCAGTTGTGATTTCTCCTTTTTCATTTCGATTTTATTGATTTGTGTCCTCTCCCGTTTTTTCTTGATGAGTCTGGCTAAGGGTTTATCAATTTTGTTTATCTTCTCAAAGAACCAGCTTTTAGTTTTATTGATCTTTGCTATTGTTTTCTTTGTTTCTATTTCATTTATTTCTACTCTGGTCTTTATGATTTCTTTCCTTCTACTGACTTTGGGTTTTCTTTGTTCTTCTTTCTCTAGCTGTTTTAAGTGTAGGGATTTCTCAATGGTGCACTTCAGATCTTATTTAACAGCCTCTAGAAAGTATAACTGTATCCATAATGTGGATACAGAAGTATTTCTAATAAATTACAGGCAATATAAGAGAGTGGTTGAGGGAATGAAGACTGGAGCTATACAATCAACAACTTTCAAAGCTCTGGCTTACAGATTTGGGAAATTGTATTCTATTATCCACCTAAGTCTGTCTTTTTAGGGACAAGTTCACCACTCTTCTCTCTCATCTGCCTTCACCCCCAGATCATTCCTGTAAAGCAATATTGGTGAGAGTAGGAGCAGGACCTCTGAAGTCTGGCTGCATGGGTTTGAAGCCTGGCTCTGCCATGTCACGGTCATGGTCTTTTTTCCACAACTTCATTTCCTCACTCAAAAAATGAGAACGATAATATACCTATGCCATTAGCTTATTCTGTGGATGTGAAGTAACTAAACTTGGCACTGTGATTTACACCTAGCAAGTACCCAGTGAATATTTAAAGAAAAACAAATGCGTGCCTACAATGATGGGATTGTTTTAGGCAGAAGTATATGAGATAAAGACCACAGTTCCTGGTCTCAAGAAGCTCATGACCCAGTGGGAGAGACAGACAAGGAAATGGTAACAAACAACATGGTTAATCAGTGATCAGTACTGCGGAAAATGTATGCAAAATGTAGAACCTGGAGTAAACTGCCAGTCTAATTATCAAACATATGTATTGATACATCAAAGTCCACCAGAAATTTCCAGTAACTAAGAGGAGAATAAGATACCTTATCATTCATGGTGCTATACTGAGTACATTTCAGCATAGAAAATATTTTAAAACAACTGATGTATTGGAAAAAAATGTTTCATTTGAAATGTTCCACATTAAACATTTGTCTCTGTTGGACGCTGAAAACATTTTCCAGGGCCCTTTTCCAGTTAGAAATGAGACTAATGTAAACAGTCCAACAATTAACTACATGCAGTTGGCCTTTCTGAACTAAAACACAGTTCTTGAGCCCAAATCTTTAACTACAAAACACTTTGCCAGCCACAAAAACAAGGCTGAATCATATCGGAAAACATATGGATGTCAGAAAGGACAGAAAGTTTCACCTTTTTTGGATTCCTTTGCTTAATCGTTATTTTAATAGGTCATCTACCTCTTCACAGCTAAGCTCAATGTTGCCGTTTTGCTTGCCAACCACAGATACGAAGTGAGATTTCAATGTGTGAATATGAACCATTTCACAAGAGAAGACAAAATGGCCAATTTAATAAATCCTAGACAAGAGGTAGAGTTTGTTTTTAAATAGAAATGGCGGATTGAGGATTATTAACCTGCTGATCTGCAGGTGCTTTAAATGTCTGTGACTCGTCAAGCCCACAGTAGTTTTGACACAATTTTTTATATTTATGTCATGGCAAGACAAATTCTACATATCCTTCATATTTGTGGAACAGGATGGATTGCACCAAATATTCAGGGTACAAGTATTAGAAAATTTTTCTTACACAACTTTCTTATTCAAAGAGTGGAAAATCAAAAGCCGTAACCGAAAGTCAACCAACTACTCACCTTTTTGTTCTAAATATTAATTAGGATGCATTTTGTTTCATTTTGTTTTACATAATACATGGATAGGTTTAAAAGTTGAAGAAAGAAGACTATTTTTGAAGGCATAAGAAATGTGTATTTTGGGATCTTACAAGATTCTTCATAATGTAATAATTCAAATCTGTATACTCTTTTTAAACAGGATCTTTAAGAGCATTACCAGAATGTTAATGAGTTCAATTTAAAAATTCTTTTATAAATGGTTGGGAGTGGAGGTGGGATTTATATGTGGAATGAAGGAAAGTGAAGAGATGCCAAGATAAAGAGCTTAATAGAAATTATGATTAAAACCCAATCCCTTTTCATTTGAAAATGTTGTAGAATCTGGAAGTATTACTGTGCTCATGAAGGTGAAGAAAAAAGTTAATTCTAGTTCAAATCATTTAATAACAGAAAACGTAATCGATTTTCATTTTTGAAAACTTAATTAGGTACGTTAATATGATCCATTAATATCCAGATTTTTATACATGCCTGTTCACCAGAGCGTCAACCTGACTCCATTTGCTCTCATCCGTGATTTCATTTTCATAGAGATTCACAAATGGAGAATAAATTATAACTCTCTTCTTTTGCAGAGTTAGATCTTACACGTTTCTCCTATTTATTTTACCTGGGAAAGTAGTTTGAGAGAGGGATTAAGAGAACATTGCCAGAAAGATCAAACATAGAAATGAGGTTGTAATTTTCAGTCCCATTTAGTTTTACGTTCAACAGCGTGTTAACAATTTGGGAAGGAAATTCTTCATCAATTCCTTTGAAAAGTAACACACAAACCATGATTCCTTTCTGAATCCCCATCCATTTGGTCTCAAGTCTCCCCTAAAGCATCTCCTTACAAGCAATATGCACCCACTACTAGAGGCATGCATGATTGTCAATCAAACTTGTCCGCTGCAGGGATACACACATTTATTTTATGTTCTAAATTAAATTTTAAAATAAGCTTGAGCTTCTTTCCATGCCAGTTAAGCAGGAAGTTTACTCTCTTACGCTTGAGGCTACCCCTTTCCTTTCAACATCTAAGGACCCCAAAGGCATACACAGTCTAATGGAGGGATTCAGTCTGATTTCCATATCCTAGCAGAGCTCGGACATTTACTGCCATAATTCTCACCAGCACATGGTGTCACTAAGGAAAAGTTGTTCCATAAAATCTAAAGGCCAAGGGGGAATATTTCTGGCCCAGGTCCCTGTGGGTGGATGGGAACGGGGAGTCATGACTTTGAGGAGACTGGTTCTGCCATGTTGGATCTTTGAATGAGGCTAAGTTTGTTCCTCAGGCCAAGCTTAGGCAAGGAGTCTCCTCACTTGAGTTCCCCAGGTTCACAGTTTAATTTTAAACTAGCCTCCAAGGCACCAGCTGCCATAGTAGTGTTATGTGTCAGAAGAGGCCTAATAGCCCACCATTTAAGGACGCCCAACCAGCGTCCCTTTTATCTTCGTAGGGATTTGAATATCAAGAGTGAGCCTGGGAAGCTTCTCATTTTCAGACCCTCATCCACAATAGGCTTTTTTTTTTTTTTTTAAGTGTTTTAACTTTTTAGTTTATTACAGGCCTTTCTATTTTTAATCATTACATATGTTTTCAACATTTCCCTGTTCTGCTCCATTGTATTCCATTTATTGCCTCTTAGGGTCCCAGGCACTCCTAGCAGTAAAGGTCTCCTTGCCTTTTCCTGACATTGGGCCTCGACTGCTCCCAGAGGGTCCACCTTCTCCACCCTCTTTTGGGGGATGAAGCCATGTTCCTGCTGGTGACTTACTTTTTCAAGGGTGACCCAGGAGCAAACAACAACAACAAAAACAACAAACAAAAAACACAAGCACAAGTTAAATTTTGGGGATGAGGGGGACATCCCACTACATTAAGGTTCAATGATATATGATCATTCCTTCTTAGCAATAGTGTATACGTCTGCCATCCCTGTGCTAGATGTATTAGTCTGCCGAGGCTGCAAAATACCATAGACTGGGTGTGTTAAATGACAGAAATTACTTTTCTCACAGTCTGGAGCCTGGAAGTCCAAGATCAAGGTGCCAGCATGGTTTGGGTTCTGGTGAGAGCTCTCCTCCCTGCTTATAGGTGGCCACCTTCCAGCTGTGTCCTCATATGGCAGAAGGAGGTAGAAAGAGCTCCGGTATCTCTTGTTATAGGGGCACTAATCCCATCAGGCCAGTCTCCGCCCTCATGGCCTCATCTAACCCTAGTTACCTCCCAAAGGCCCCATCTCCAAATACCATCACATGGGAGTTAGAGCTTCAACATAAAAATTAGGGCACGACATAAACATTCAGTCTTTAACAGTAGATAAGCCTATTGTCAATTTTTTCTTAGCTAACATTTAGAAGATGTCCCTTGTTTAAGATTTATTTTATTCCTGCAATGCATCATTTCAACCATAGTGAAACTATGACCAACATAGTGACCAACAACAAAAGTTGTTTTATATGAGGTCATTAATATTTTGAAAACTTAAATAGAAAGGAATGCATATTTTTATCCAAGTCAACTTCAGCTTTCATTTTTTTCCAATTTATTGCTTTTTGTTGTAGTACATGGTTTTTAGAGAAATATCAGAAAAATCCCAACATGGAGAAAGATATAAATATGCATACATACATATACTGTTTATCTGAATGTGGTTAGATATAGAATACACAGAAAAATATTTTAAAATTCTGAGCTTTTCATCCATTTCTATAACTAAATACATCTGAACACTTTTATATCTAAGAATTCTGAGGTTTCTTTCATCATGACTAAAGGCACCTACAGCCTCATTTACGTGTAATTTCTATTTTACACACTTTATCGGGGATAGTAACATGACCCTTTCTAATACAAAAAGATTCATAACTGATTACAACAGAAAATATTAACATTAAACTAATATTGCTATCAAATCACTACTATACAAAGGTTGATAGGAGATGACTAGAAGCAACATAATTCAACTTTTATCTGTATTTATGCAGTTTCTTAACAACTGAAGTAATAATGGTATCACATTATGCATGAAACTTTTAGATCATTTAGAATAAAAATTTTTATAAGATTAAAATGAGATGGTGTGTGACAGTGCTCTGTAAAATACAAAGCACTCAACAAAACTCCAAGCTGCTGTGATGTCACTGATCCCAACCTTCAACAGCCTGTATTGTCTCTCTTTCTCACTTGGCACCTCATCAGATACTGCTATGATTAGGGTGACCAACTCATCCCAGTTTGCCAGGACCTTTCTCCATTATTCACAAGAGAAAGCCCTGCATCCTGGAGACCCTTCAGTCCCCACCAAATCAGGTTTCTTGTTGCCCTAGCGATAATGAAGTTACTTGATGAGAAGGATGCTGGCTGGTGCTAACATCTCCTTTCACCATCCCCTCCTCGGAAAAGATGCCAACAAGGTGTTTGCATAAGTCTGGGCTCTGTTCACCTGAAAGCAAAGAAGTTTTCTGAGAAAGGGGTAAGCTGGGTGGTCACTGATGGGAAGGGGATAGAAAAGTCATTGTTAACTGATACTTAGTAATATATTAATAAGGAAACTGAAATTAATCAGGATACCATCCTTAAAACCAGACCTGACTCACTTTTCTGGGCCCATAGGCAGGTCCTGGTGTTCTATTTTGGTGAGAGAGTGGGAATCTCTGAGCCAGAACCGACTCCCAGGCAGCTCTGCTCACCCCGCCCCCTCCTATCTCTTCCCACTCACATCCAGGGAGCTGACGAGTGTTTCGTGCACTTTCGCAATCGTGGGAAATTTTTCGTCCTGTTGAGATGATGTAGGATGGTCATTTTTTTTTTTTTTTTAACCAGAGCCAATAAAGCAATTACCTCAACTTGAACTTTAGGCTCCCAACCAGCCTTTGGCTGTTCAACTCAATTCCTCAGTTCTGACCCCTACACTCCCATCCAGCTCAGGAGCATGGAAAGAGGTGGCGTGGCCTGACTCCTGCTGCTGCTGTGGTGACCTGTATTGCCTAATACTGCCTAATGAAAAGCCTGTTGTTTTCTTTTGGCTCAAGAGCTCACAGGCTGAGGGTGTCTCTCTAGCATGATCGTGGACACTTAATACAAAACCAAAAGGACAGATTCAGTCCTCTTACTCTGGCTCTAGTACAGCAGCTTGTGGAAAGAGAAGACATAAAATGATACCAACATGGTAGCAGTAGAATAAACACTTCTCTTCGAATTCCACAGAAGAAATAAAACTTCGGGTGATCAGGGGAGAATTCAGTAGTTCCAAAGCTATTAATGGCTGTCGGGAAAACAATCCAAGAACTGGCCAAACGAGCTGGACTGCTTTCCTTTGAATCATCAGAATAACCTCAGGCCTCTGCTAGGCTGGCACCCATGTGCCCAGGTCCATCTCACCTGCGGAAAACAGGCTTTTAAAATGGAGAGTTGCCACCATCACCAGTTGCCGGCTTCTTGGTCTTCCCCAGGGCTGGACACAAGAATCACAGGACCTGTCTTTATGCTTATGCTTTTTAATGTTTTTATCCCTTTACAAATTTAATGATGTCTTTTAGAGTATATTTTTTGAAATGCTGATAATCTTAATAATGAAATGGATCTTAGGACTTGAGGGAGTTGGAAGGGGGAATAGGAACTAAGTTGTGGATGCTTTTGATGATTCCCAGCTCTTCCACTGAAGAGGGATCAGAGATGTGCTGACGAATGTCTAACAGGCACTCTGAGGAGAAAAAAAAAATTTTTTTTTTAAATCTGATTTGTAGTGTTTGCTAATTTCCATGATGTAAATACTCCCACCATGACCACTTTCGCTGGCTCCAACACACCACTGGGAGGGACTTTAGTTTTCCTTTGCCAAGGTCAGTCTTTCCTGGTGCATGTCCTGAAACTATATTTATTAAGACTTAAAATTTATCCAAGTGATTTAAGTTACCATACTCTATTAAAAATGTCCCTTACCTTTCTTAACTTCCCCTCAGCAACTTGGCATCCTGTTCATACTCTCAATACCCTGCCATGCTCATTTTTTATTTGAAGTCTGTTTCTTGTTCTTATCTAGCTCTTATTCCCTTTCTCTATGCTGAGAACTAATTTGTAGCCAGATTTTTTTCTGTTTTTATTTTTTACCTCTGCTGTGTTTTAGATTATCTAAAAATTATCACGTCACCCAGCAATTCCTTTCCCCCCTCAATACTTAGAACCTCAGTTGGTTCCCCATGACTTTTAGGATAAAGTTCAAACTCCAGGGTCTTTGTGGTACAGCTTTTACCCCAGCCTCTGTCTCTAGCTTAAGGTCCTTCCAGGGCCCGCTCATGAAACTTGTACTCTTGACTGCTCCAAAATCCTGCAGCAACTTGAATACACTGATCTGCTTCATGTCTCCAGGCCTTCCCACCTGTGGCTTCCTCTGAGAATTCCTCCTCCCTAACCCCTTCATTTTAAGTTTACTCTGGGCTTCTAATCTCTACAGATGCTGTATCCTTTGCTTATCTGCATCTCAGCAGTGATAGTAATTATTGACACTGAGCTACCTCCCTCCATTTGGGCTGTGACCCACTTAATGAAGGGACAGTTACCCTACTTTGATATTCCTGGCACCTAACAAAATGCCTACTTCTATACTAGATGCTCAATAAATGCTTGTTGAATAAATGCATGAATTAATGAATGATAATTGAGGTAATCATTTTTGATCCCTGTTTTTATCCCTCCTTCTATTCCACCATCTTGATTCCTCCTCCCTATTTTGATTCTAAAGTGTCAAAATCTCTTAAACGTTCATTAAAAACAACGTCCACCGATACATTTGCAAAGGAGATTGGTTCAGTAAAATATGATACAGCCAGAGTCAAATTAAAATATCAAAGTAGAGTTCCTAAAAGTGAAAGATCCAGATGCAAGAAAAGAGTGAGCAGCATTACCTATGTTATGTAAATAAATAAAAGAGCGGACATGCATACATAAGGAAGTTTCTGGAAACCTGTAAACAGAATTTTCCTTGCTGTTTCGTACTTTTCTGTTTGATTTTTGTTTTACCATCTACACTTATTATTTTTACATGTGAAAACATTTATATGAGAAAAAAATGTTAACAGGGATCGTCTGATGATAGAATATTGAGCCATTTTTTCCTTCTATATACTTTTGTTTAATTAGCAAACATAAATGATATATTTTTTTAAACTGAAACTAAAGGTAGCAATGTTTCCCACGCTGGCAGATTTTTCAACATTGCCTATGAACCACCTCCAGGAAGTGGGTTATCTAATTTACAGCTTCAGTGAACCTGTTTCCTGGCGATGGTTGTCAGGGCAAGCCTCCTTCTCTCTTGTTCTCCATCACTCTCTGAAGGCCTAAGGGCAGGAAAGATACTCACAGGGAAGCAAGAAGTAGCATTAGCATCGTTTTGTGTGTGCCAGATAAAAAAGAGCTGTCGACGTACTCCCCAGAGCACAGCACATACCTCTGATTCTGCCAACCTCCCTCAAAGAGGACCATCTCCTATTAAGCCTTCTGGGAAAAGTCTCAGAGCACAGTCAATGAAAAATAACCACTACTTCTTGCTTTGGTGCCAGCCTGCACAACAAAGAGTTCCTTTAACTGCCTTAAAAGGAATATACTCCTTTCCACACCTATCACATTTCATTCTCTTAACATAATGCCACAAACTGAAAAAGGAAACAGGTTGTGAAATAATACAGAAAGTTATTTTTAATTAAAAGAGTCCATTTATCAACACTAAAAATAAAAAAGAAGATTCAAATGATAAGGTGCAGCAGAGAGATCCTGAAAAAGGCCTGACTCCCAAAGGCAGTGCTAAATGGCATCCCATAACACTGACATGAACCCTGAGACTTGAGATTAATTGCGTTGTGATACGAGGTGATCCCTCGCACCCCTCCCTAGGTTCCCTTAGAGTTTACTGAGTAAACTCTAGTTTAAAGCTTTCTATTGTTCTAAGTGTCAGCCAGACTATGTTATAAATCAGCTATTTAACCTATGTTGAAAGCCATTTGTGCAATTTCCTTTACAACTAATCTCAGGTTTATAAATCCTGGTTGTGTAACCTTGGGACATTCTCTCTTGGCCGTGTTTCTTCATCTGTAAAAGGAAGACAGACTGGAGAAGGAATAGGTCTCTATATCAGTTAGGATGCTGTTGGCTGCAAAGAACAGAAAACTCAATTGCAACTGGCTTGAATAATAAGGACAAATATTAGTTCACATAAAAGAAAGTCCAACTCTCAGAACCTTCCTGCTGCCACGTTCGGAACTCGCTGCTCTAGCCTCTGGAGCCCATCCCATCCTTCCAGCCTGTGACCAGCAGCAGAGAAAAACTAGTTCATATCATTTTCTTGCCCCATACACACTTTAAGGTGAGCAAAATGATTAGAATAAATTAAAATAAATTTAGAGAATAAATTAATCTTAAATTAAGATTAGAATAAATTTTAACAATGAAGGAAATCGTGCACAACCAAGCCAGTCAGTGAGGCAATCAGATCAGTGCCAAGTTCTGGGAGGTGATCAGTGATGAACATGGCATTGACCCCACCAGCACCTATCATGGGGCTAGCGACCTGCAGCTGGACAGCATCTCAGTGTACTACAATGAGGCCACAGGTGGAAAATATGTTCCTTGTGCTATCTTGGTGGATCTAGAACCCGAGACCATGGACTCTGCTTGCTCAGGTCCTTTTGGTCAGATCTTCAGACCAGACAACTTTGTTCTTGGTCAGTCTGGGACAGGCAACAACTGGGCCAGGGGCCAGTATACAGAGGGGGCCGAGCTGGCTGACTCAGTCCTGGATGTGGTTCGGAAGGAGGCCGAGAGCTGTGACTGCCTGCAGGGCTTCCAGCTGACCCACTCGCTGGGCGGGGGCACGGGCTCTGGAATGGGCATCTTGCTCATCAGCAAGATCCGTGAAGAATATGCCGACCGCATCATGAACACCTTCAGTGTGGTGCCCTCACCCAAAGTGTTCGACACTGTGGTTGAGCCCTACAATGCCATCCATCAGTTGGTGAGGCACACTGATGAGACCTACTGCATTGACAACAAGGCCCTACAACACCTGCCTCTGCACCCTCAAGCTGACCACGCCAACCTACGGGGACCTGAATCACCTCATCTCAGGCACCATGTGTGGTGTCACCACCTGCCTCCGCTTCCCTGGCCAGCTCAGTGCTGACCTCTGCAAGCTGGCAGGCAACATGATGCCCTTCCCACGTCTCCACTTCTTCATGCCTGGCTTTGCCCCTCTAACCAGCCGTGGAAGCCAGCAGTGTTGGGCCCTCACTGTGCCCGAGCTCACCTGGAGGGTCTTTGATGCCAGGAACATGATGGCTGCCTGTCATCCACGCCATGGCGGGTACCTCCCCATGGCTGCTGTCTTCCGTGGGCGGATGTCCACGAAGGAGGTGGATGAGCAGATGTTCAACGTGCAGAACAAGAACAGCAGCTACTTCGTGGACTGGATCCCCGACAATGTCAAGACGGCTCTCTGTGACGTCCCGCCCCGTGGCCTCAGGATGGTGGTCACCTTCACTGGCAACAGCATGGCCATGCAGGAGCTGTTGAAGCACATCTCAGAGAAGTTCACTGCCATGTTCCACCGGAAAGCCTTCCTCCACTGGTACACAGGTGAGGGCATGGATGAGATGGAGTTCACCGAGGCTGAGGGCAACATGAACGACCTCGTCTCCGAGTACCAGCGGTACCAGGATGCCACTGCAGAAGGGGAGGAGGATTTGGGTGAGGAGGCTTAAGGCCGAGTCCCCATCCCCGCAGGCTTCTCAGTCTCCTCAGCCTTCTTCCTTAACCGCCCCTTTCCTCTCCCTCTGAATTTGCATTTTCTGCCTCTATCTTGTTTTTTCTTTTTTTGGGGAGGGTGGTTCTAGAACAGTGCCTGGCACATAGTAGGCACTCAATAAATATTTGTTGTTTGTTGAACAACTCAATAAATATTTGTTGTTTGTTCCTCCACTCTGGGGAACCTAGATTTCTGCCATTCTGGGTAACCCTGTATTTCCTTCTAGTGCCCACTCCTCCCATCTGTCCAGTGAACATTTCCCTCTTTGTTTTTGAGATAACTCTCCAAGAAGCTGGGTCTCATCAAATCCCATTTAGAACCGTGTGCTGAAAACACAGATAGATGAACACCAACCTAGGCCCATGTGGTAGCCCAGGGGATAGGTAACCAAGCAGCAGGTAGAAGTCCCTACAAGGAAGGGGTGAGGTTTTGGAGAGGGGCATCCAGACCATTGAAGTCCTAGTTTCCAGATATTTCCCCACTCCTTTCTCAGCTTCAGGGGAGGTGTTAACAGTATTATCTCCATTTTCGGTCTCCCTCCAAGCTCTGTCCTGAGCTAGTTCCTTTGCAAGGGTCAGGCCCCCACTCTGTCAAGGGGGATCCTTCCCTCTTCCACTTTACCTCCTTCATAATGTTCGATTCCTTCCTTTCCCCTGGTCGGAAAAGGGGGTCAAGAGGAGTGAGAGAGAGACCAGCCTTGGTCTCTAAGCCTCCAGAAAGCCCCTCCCCAAGCCTATCTTTTCTTACAGAAAAAAATTAATATCAGCCCTTCTGTACCTATATGGAAAGGTATGTGCTGCCACCTAAATGTCATTCCCCAGAGAGGGGACATGATACAATCTGTCTTTTGGCAACATCTTATCTCTTACTTTTGCTATTGCCTTTTCCCGCCTACCCTTGGTTTTGTCCTATTCTACACTTCAAACTTCTGTTGTGTTGAACTTGCTGCTTTTTTTCATATGGAAAAGATGACATTGCCCCAAGAGCCAAAAATAAGTGGGAATTGAAAAAAAAAGTCCAGAGGTAAGACAGGCTTCAGCATTGGCTGCTCTAGTGATTCATTGATTTTATCAAGGACCCAGGTACTTCTATCACTCTGTTCTACCATCAATATCATCACAGACAGGCTCCTTTAGGGTTGTAGGATGGCTGCCTGTAGTGTCTGGGGCAAACTCTTTCTTTATTCTCATCAGGTGGAAGAGAGAAACTGGCTCCCTGGGTCTTTCTTAACTGTGCAAAAGAACTTTTCCAGAAGCTTCCAGCAAATATTTCCTTATGTCTTATTAACCAAAATTGGATCACATGCCAGTTCTCAAGAAGAGGGATATTGACTTTAGGCCAATTAGGTCCACTCCTGGAGCTCAGTTTCTCCTGAGGTTCATGGAGGAGGGTAGGTACCTGAACAAACTTGGGATTTTGTTAGGAAGGAAAAAGTGAAAACAGTTGCCAGATTGGCATCCAACCACCATACACTTCCTTCCAGATCAAAGAATCCATTCTTTCTCTCAGATGCAGTTTACTGTATCTGGGTGACATCACTATAAGCTGTGTGATGAACATATTTGTGGCTAGTTGTCTTTAAGGTTTTCTTGTCCTCTGGCAAGAGTAGAAGAGCAGTACACTTTTATTTTTATTTTCTGTATTTGCCAACCACATGTATTTGGGGATATCAATTCTTGGAGAATCCTTTAACTTTTTTTTTTTAAGGGAAAAACCTCTGAATTTAGGAAATCAAAGCAGCAATTTGGATGGCAGCATTTGACTTTTAAGACTTTTAAAAACTATTTGCTTGGAGTTGACAGAAAACACTATCTGAAGAATGCTGGTGCTGATGTCATTTAAACTCCTCCAAGTCTTTATTTCTCCATCTACATGAAAGGATAATAGCACCCACCCTGCTATGAGATAATGTATGTGAAAGGGTACTGTAAAGCATAAAAAACAACTAAAGAGGGTAAGATGTTAGTATAGCCAGTGCCTCAGTGTCCAAACAAAGGATTGATGGGAACAGAGACACTTTCTCCAAAGACTTTCAGGTCTGTCCAATTGATAAAGAAAGGACCTTCTCTAAAATAGACCTATGTGCAACAGGGCAGTTCGTTCATGTGTTTTCATGTTCATTTGAAGCAGGCTTCTGGGGCTTCTGTGCCTCAGATATTTTCACTGGGAAGAAGGCAGAGGCCACTTGAATTGAGTGTTCTTCCTGTCACTTGTAAAAACATAAGCTCAAATACGGGAAGTGTCTTGGTTAAGGCAGGGAGAAGGCGGATGCTTTTGAAGACAAGGAAAGGGGGAGAGAATGGGAAGGGGGAAGAGACCTGAGGATTCCACGTGCACCTGAGATTTGGAACCACTCCTTGACTGTGTCCCAAGGAAGTAATAGACCCATAAGCTGAGTGGTGTACCTCAAGAGAGCAAGGTCCAGGTTGCCTGGTACAGTTCCTGAGACATGGGACTTTCTGTGCTAAAACCAGGAAAGTCCTGGGCAAATAAGGATGAGTTGGTTACCCCATGGGTAGCTAAGTGGCAGCCATGGTGGAGTAGAGATAAGAAGACCTTCTCCTGCTTTGTGGGCACCATGTATGGCTTTTCCACCTGGGAGTAACCCATGGAGGGAGAGGGTCTGCCAGTCATGAGCAAGTGCTTTAGGGGACACAGATTCAACTTTAAGTTGTTTTAAAGGAAACAAAGAAAGTAATGTGTTTTTTGCATACCATAGCTTGGGAACTGAGATTCATACCTAATACACAGGGATTTCCATAATCCCTTAGGAAAACTTTGTAGCCAGATATATTATGGGATGCAGAACTTTTTGAATTTTAGACGGGATCTAGGGACACATTTTACAGTATGTGTTCCTTGTAATACATGCTCCGATATAGTACTCTGTAATCAGACACACTGATATTTCTACAGAAGTGTTAATACTTAACATCAAATGAGTTAAAGAACAGTAAATAGGCTTATGTCAGCTCAGGCTGGATAGTGCTGCCAAATGAGGTCAGGTTAGTTTAGGTTTTGCCACCAAGTTAGTTGCAGTTTTCAGAAATTTTAATATCTTGGAATTATAGATAATGAATGGATTGTTGCTGTATCTATAAATATGCATAAATATAAAGGCATGTCCTCAATTTATTATAATGTTAGCTGAAGTGTAAAATCTATCGCATGTTTTCTAATATTGATTACAGATTCTGGAGAATTTATGAATAGATAATGCTGCTTAATACACTCATAGAGTTTATCAGATCCTAATATTGGAATCGATAATACATATAAATTACAATATAAGGTGATATGTGCAACACTCAAATGTTCTATTTACACGTTATAGACTTTTATCCAGACAGCCAAGGTGCGATTGTCACAATTTAAAATAGCTTTCCGTAAAGGTCACTTGAAATGCTGAATTTGCTGGACCTGATAATGAACAAGATATTTTTCCTTGAGTGATACTGAACTACAGGTGATAACCTCTAAGTTTTCTCCAGGGTGATAACCGTAGGGTTTGGGGCCAAGAAAGTTTTGTTTAATGTCTCTGTGGAAGCAAAGTCAAGGACACTGGTTTACAACCGCCATCACGGCTCTAAGAGAAATAATGCTGGTGATGATGATGATGATAATCCATTTGTTTGTAAACCTAGAAGGTGTGGTTATTGTGACACAATTATGTACAAGCACAGTCATTCTCCGATCTGACTCAAAATCATAATTTTCAGGGCCTGAAAAGCTGTACCAGATAAGTTTACAATCTCTAAAACTTTGGTGGTTCCATTGTCATTCTTCACTAGAAAATGAGCCCAGGTATAATTTAGTCAGAGCTTTGAAGATAAGATTCAGCGTCTTGAATCAAGTTTAGTTGTATATCAGGAATAAGTGAAAAAGCACAGGGTCGTTTGTTACAATTCTGAGATTTTCCTTTCTGCAGGGAAAGCCATGGGGGAAACAGATGCTTTCTTAGACATTTTCCCTCTAATGAAACGATATATAACAGGTACCTAGATTGGATTTTATGTCCACGTTTGCACTTATCTTATTTTGCCGCATAACATGCAATTTCTTTAATCACATGTGATGGTTTGTAAAACTTGACGTTTTGCATAAGCTTTTTTCTTCTTCATTTCGTGTGGTTTTCAAAAGGCTTCAGAATCAGTCTTCTTGTCAGAACCAATTATGCTGTCTTTTGAGATCGCCTTGGTGTCAGGATTCAATGCCACCATTCATTCTTATTCCTTCAATCTCAGTATTCATGACAAACCCATTACATGTGCCAAAATCTAAAATATTTATGTATAGACGACACTGTGTCTCTAATTACTGCAAACGAGGCTCCTTGTCTCTTTTATGGTATCTCTTCAGAGAGCAAGTGTATGAAAAGTGTGGTAATCATCTTTTTTTTTTTTCTTTGATCAGTTCCTTTAAAACCTTCATAAAGTGGATACTACAGTAAGTTCAGCCATGGTTAGTTTGGGGTTCTAAAACTCCCAGGGATAAGCTAAGAAAACACTCCCTCCAGGAAGTTTGAAAAGCAGATTTGAAAATTCTCACGAAGCAATAGAGAGGCAATGGAGATTTTATATATATATATATATATATATATATATATATATATATATATAAATACGGTCAGTGATACTACAGAAAAGAGAACAGATTTAAGAAATGTGGGATCTAGCATCTGGGAACATTGGCAGATGAAGAATGAGACAAAGATGGTTTCAAGGTTTCTATCTTGGGTAGCTGGTCTCAATGGTAATGATATTATTGAAAATCGCAGAGAGACAAAAGTTTGTCAATGAATGTGGCGATTATAGCTTGGAAACATACTGAGTGAGTTTCAAGAGGACGCCATACAGATAAGCAGAGCTTTCCAGAGGAATGATATAAAATAAGGTCTAGAGTTCTAAAAATGGAGGTTGAGATTAAACATCAAATATTAGCCACCCTGAAACCAAATCTGGTCTATACAAGTGCTGTATTTGACATGCATAGTGTGAAAATATGTTTTTGAACTAACATTTAAACCTTTGGAGACTAATTTCAACTATTCTCAAAATACTACAAATTCAGGGAACCCTGGACCAAAGTACCACATGACAAATCTTCCACTTATGAAGTAAAGGCTGCCCCTTTTGAAGAGGTCTGCACCCTCCTCGACTCCACTCCTCATCAAGGAGGCATATACACTTACCCCCGTCTGCCTCACTCATGTATAGTGTTACTTGTGAGACCCTGATGATGTTTATACTTGCAGTGTCTGGTCTAAGTGAAAGCTAAGCTTTTATAGTTAATGAAATCACTTGCATGAGAGAAGAGGAGGGAAAGAGAAACGAGAAAGGAAAAGAGAAGAGAGTCAATGAAAGGAAAGGGGAGAGGAGAGAAGGAAAATGTTTTCCCTGAGAAACAGTTGAACACTTGGCAAAAGAAGTGCCAGAAAAGGATCGTAAGGATGGTCAAGCCAGTAAGAAAACTGAGACTATGCTGTCGCGAGAACCCAGGGAGTATAGATCTCCAGTAAAGAAATGAGAAGTCCCACGGGGTCAAAAGGTTCAATTCAAATGAATTTGTATTTGTGGAGATCCTTGTTGTTTCAACATGAGTCAGACTGCAGTACATTTAGGGGAGTGGAAAGTGAGAAGAGAGATACAAGTAGCCCAAAACCTCCTTTTAGTAAATGATTTTTTGTGTGTTCTTTGAAAAGTTTAATCCATGTGATAGAGTGCATTCTAAAATGATTTCTGAGTTATTTTATATTTAATGGTTTGCAAAACAGATGAGGAATTAGTGCCCTAAATTATAAAATCTTTCTTAAACTTTAATTTAAATAAATTTTATTTTCAGAATACACGTATCACCAGAAAAAAAGGGATTATTGGTAAAGAGAACAATGACTCACATTGTATCTAGAACATTTCTTGAATATGAGGATGGATGGAACTTGAAATAACCTAACTTCACGGCAAGGCTGTGGTGATTTTTTTTTTTTTTTACTTGACCTTGATATTGACTCTTCTCTATTTTAGAGGAATGAAAAAATATTAATAAAAGCATGTATAATGGCCAAAAAAAAAATCAAAGAGAAATAGAAAGTCATGGAAATGAACTCACAGTGAAGAGTATATTAAACAGACTTTATTATTTCACAGTATAAGCCCCAGACAATCCACACTGAAGTTCAAGCTAAAACCTCAGTGGGAGGATTCTGTTTTTATAAGTCTGCTTGTTGTTCATAAGAATGGTACTACAAGCAAGAGATATTTAGACTTATTTAAGTGTCTTTCTTTGTTAAAGAGTAACTCTCTGTCCTATAAAGGTTGATGTTCCATTGACTATTTATTCCTTAAATCTGATCATACACTCAATACAATGGCTTGAACCCAGAAGGAATGGTGTCTATAGACTATAGAGCACTTTGACACAGTGAAGACTTAGAATGGAGACTGGCAGAACCTCTGTCTTTGGAAGCATCTCATCTGACTGTCTTCCACAGGATTGATTTCTAAGTGTCAGCCTAGAAAGAAGATGCAGCCCCCTCAGCAGGGTAGCGTCTACTTGTCCCCCTTTCTTTCCCACTGGGAGCCAACAATTTCCTCTAGAACTTTAGAAACAATGAGATCAGCCAGCCCAGAGTCTAAACTAATAGGAAAATAGCACTAAAGTCTTGTCAATAGCCATCAAACTTGAATGAACAACAAGAATAAAAATCATCTAGAAGCATGACCAACACTAGGAACAACACCTTTGTGGAATTAATAGTCTTCAGTTTCAAAGTCCTCTTTGTATCTCCTACTTGTGATATATTCATAAGTGTTCTTATTTGAATTAGCTATGCTTTGAGTTTTCCCTGAAAATGCAGAACATTTGGTGTTCTTTTTCTTTCTCCCATGTAGAAAATTTGGAAGCGTCCACCTGTTACCTTGAAAATAAAATCAGGTCATCCATTTTGTCATTAAAAACCTAAACGGAACCAGGATTGGTATTTTAATGCAAAATATTTGTTGCAATAGTTACATCAATACCGAACAGGTATATTTAACATGCAACTCCTAGGGAAAACACCTGCAAAAAACTCCCTCAAAACATGCTTCAGAAGAGCATTTAGGGTTCAGAATAAAATGGTCATATGAACTGCCAGTAAGTGACTCCTCAGGTACCCCCTTCTTCATAGCCCAGCTCATCCCTACTGAGCTTGCCAGGGAGCTCTAAGCACTGGTGTCTACTTACCTGGGAAATGCATCAGAGCCTTGCTCCCAGTGCACAAAGTGGGAAATCATGCACTTCAAAAAGCTCTATCTTCAGATTCAGATTTATGTGACAGACGGGTTAGGTCAAGAAACTTTGTTCTACTTACTGATGTACCCCAAGCACCTAGGACAGTGCCTGGAACATAGAGGATGTTCAATGAGTGAATGAACGACCCATGCCATATAGAAAAGATAGGCTGCAGCCATCAAAGGGAGGACTTTCAAGGTCATAGGGGCCCAGCCCAGTAAAGAGGGATTTCTGGGAGCCCTAATCTACCATTTTTAGTTTCCTTGGGTTGTTTCCAGTCTGTCCCTCTCTCTCCAAAGAAGACAAAAAGGAATTTTTCTTGGGTATAGGTCTAGGAGTACAAATTTTGTTCATAGGGCATGTGTGTAATTACCATACTGCACTGTAATCATTTACTTGTCTATCTTCTCCAGGGCCAACATATGCATTAGACATAGTAGCCCTCCCCAAAGAACTTTGAGGTTGAAGAAAATGTTTAAATATATAATATTTAAAAAATTTCATCTGCATACTAACACAGTTATAAAATACCACTTTTAATCTTTTTCAATGGAGGAAGGGGACCAGGAAGGCGAGAGTGCCTAGGGCCCATGAAAGTCACACTGCAGAATCCACCCGCATTAGGCTGTAAGTGCATTGTGCAAGAGAATCACATTTTTTCCCGTCTTTGTAAACTCACAACCTAGCCCAAGACCCAGGAAACATTTGGTGCTTAATATATGTTTGAGGAATGACTGAAATGAAATGAATGAATATGCGTTCCTAATGGAAGTCAGACAGAAAAAAATATTGGCCACCAATATGATTTAAATACAGTAAGAGGAAGCGGAGAGGAAAGGGCTGATAAAAGAAGAGAAAGTCCGTTTTTTAGGAATGGGCTGGCAATAGTAGGTGAGAATGCCTTGGACGAGGCTCGGGAAGTAGGAGGCTGAAGCCAGGCGGGTGTGGAGGGGTAGCCGGGGGAGCTTCTGTAACAGGTAGGTGCTGAGTCCATATCTGGCAGGTGATGATGTGTTCTCTGGCAGCCTGATGAGTCATGGAATCTGAGTGCTAGAAGGGCTCTTAAGAGCTGCTCTAGTCCAGCTCATTTTACAGATGAGAAGAGTGAAGCCAATTAAATTATTGGCAAGTTAGAACTTGATTCTCAGGTGCTTTCTACTGCTCTTCCAACTCTTTCAATGGTCAGAATTGTATTTACGAGGCAGGGTGGTGAAATGAACAGACACATTCATGTGTTCATTATGTATGTGAATAATACATAGTGTGAGCAATTCCACATGGCGCAGAAGAGAGTCATTTTCAGACATCTTGATAGATCTACAAGATTACTTTCAGGTCACTGTCATTTCTCTCAGCCCTACTGCAGCTCTGACCTGGAATCACTAACATTTACTTAGCCACCTCCCAAGTAAGAAACCTGACCCTACTGGCAGTACTGAATCTGTCAGATGACTAAAAGTACCCGTAGCCAAATCTGCCTAAGGTGAAACCAGAACCCAGAAACCTTTATTATTGCCTGTCAAGGGCACAAGAGGGAAAGGTGAGATTGTTAAGTAAAGAGACTCTCCCACTATTAACAAGCCGAGGGGCAATTCTCAGGTCACTGAAAATGTTCTCCCTTCGTACCAGGGTCAGTGGGGCTGATTCCACTCTGCTTCCAAAAAACTCCTCATTCTACAGGGTCCCTAAGAAGCTTTCTTTTATTCCTAGGTAAGAGCCGGCACACTGCATCCAAACCTCTGAACCATTCTTGAGTCAGTTAACAAATATACGGAGGAGCTAGTCTGCACAAATCCCAGACTAGGATATGGAGATGCAAGGATGAATTACACTTGGACCCTGTCCTCAAGGAGTATACTGTCCAGTTAAGGGGCCCCCCCAGGGAAGGAAGAAGAGCAGGCAGGATGGTGTTTGGCTCATGACCACAGTGAACAGGGTCACTTGGCTCCATTCTGCCTCTAGGACATTCTTTTATGAGTGAATGCTTGGGAGGTTCTAGAAATAAATCAATTTCCCACATGAGCCAGAACTGAGAAAGCTGAAGTGAAAGGGAATGAAGGCAGGGAGAGGTAGGAGGGAGATGGGGAAGGGGAGCATTGCCATCTGGGATGTTCTCAAAGACGTTCCAGTTCAGTAGAACCCACAAAAGGAACTAAATTTTATTCTTCAAAATCTGATATAAGCTTCATTGTGCAATTTCCCAAATGAGAGAGCTGTCTGGTCAGTACATTTAACATCCTCTCAGAATCAACCTACACGTGGGTTATACCACCTGATAGGAGAGGGGGAAGCTTCTACTCTCCACAGATTGTTACCGCCATGTATCGATGAGGTAGGAGTAGACCTTTGTCATTATCTCTAGTTTGGAAACTTCATCACTCTTCAATAAACTAGCACTTACTTCTTGGGAGGCAGACCCATTTCTGTTAATTATTAAGGGCCCCAAACTCCACAAACCCTCTTCCTTATTGAATTCACCTGCCCAATAGGAACATATTAACTTTTCTTTTTTTTTTCCCCTTGGCTCCTCTGTCCCTTTGACTCCCCCCTCCCAGCATTTTTTATTATTATTATTTTTTATTGGGGTATAGTTGTTTTACAATGTTGTGTTAGTTTCTACTGTACAGCAAAGTGGAGTTCTCTGTGCTATACAGCAGGTTCTCATTAGTTATCTATTTTATACATATTAGTGTATATATGTCAATCCCAGTCTCCCAATTTATCCCACCCCCCCTTACCCCCTTGGTGTCCATATGTTTGTTCTCTACGTCTGTGTCTTATTTCTGCCTTGCAAACAGGTTCATCTGTAAAATGCCAATTTCAATGTCTTTCCCATGGTCCGAAGCTTTCAATGGCTATCCAGGGCCGATAGGAAAAGACTAAACACCTTGTCTCGTAGTAGAGAGTCCACCTACCATTTCAACCTCCTTGCCCACTTCTCCACCCTGCGGGCATCCTATCAGCTCCACTCTGGAATCTCACAGCATGCCATGCACCCCCTCATCTCCACACCTTTCCTACACTGTTCTTAACCCGGTGAAAACCCATCCTTTCTCCCTGCCTATTTATTTATTTACTTATTAATTGGATAAATACTTGTACTGCACCTGCTCCATTCCAGAAGTTGTAATAGGTCCTGGGAATCCAGAGATGAACATGACACACACAGCCTCTACTTGAGGAGCTTTGAACTCCAGTTTTGGTGAGTGCTGTGCAGAAGCATAAGGCATTATGATGACATGTAAGAGTAGCACGTTTCCTCATCAGGTGAGTCAGGGAAGGCGTACCTGAAGGAGTGATTTTTAATCTGAGATGTTAAAAAAAATTAAGAGGATTCAGCAGGCAATAGAGCATTCCATGAAGAAAGAACCACATGTGTAAAGCCCTAAGGCATGTCCAAATCCCACCCATCCTGCAAGTTTCAGCTCAGTTTGCAACTTCTCATGAAGTTTCTTCTCCCTCCTGGTGTCCATGTGAAAGAACCGCTTGCTCTTCTGAAGTCACCAACACTCTGACTGCACCATCTCCCTAAGCTCTTAGTCACAGCTGGTCTTATGATGCTGTCATCTTTTATGCTTTATCTTCTCACCTGGATTATATCAGGGCAGGGCCATGCTTTAAATGCCTTACAATTCTTATGAGCATCTAACTCCTAGTAGGAGCTCAATAAACATTAATTAAATGTACGACTGCATACATGAATGCAAGAGTGAAAGAATGAATAAATGATTAGTCAGTTAAGACTGCATGCATGGCCATTCAATGAGCCTCATCAGAGGCTACTGCAGCAGTACAGAAGACACTGTATTATAGAATTTTATAGAGGAAGAAATTCACTGGCTGTTCATCTTATTAAATAGAGCCGACACTCAACATCCCCCAAAGAACCACAGAGATGGATGAGTGGTCGAAAGAGTGGACTCTATTCAATGTGCCATGAGACGATCCTTCTTCTCTACCTAATAGGTGTTAGGTTGTATAAGTTGTTCTGAAGAAAATCTCAAAATGGAATGTGCTGAATTCTGTGGATACAATGCAGAAAAGAGAAAGAGAAATCACCTTAATTAACCTCCAGGCAGGAGAACCCTTCAGTAGGAACCTGGCAAAAGATGTGTGAAGAGTAGATTCCCCTGACAGCTAATCTTTCCCACCAACCAAAATTTAGTATTAATACCATACGCCAAGTTGCTGCAAATTCCCCTCGCCCTGCTCCTATGCCTGCCAACCCTTCCATCTCAACGGCTCCCTCCATCTTTATTCCTCAGCCTCCTTGCACCCGACCTGTCAACCTTATGCCAGCTTAGATCATTTTTCTCTCAAGAACTTTTCAAAATAGAATGCACTCAATTCCTGTTGGATACACCAGAAACCATCTCGATGAGTTTCTAGGACCTACTTGTGTTTGAAAGCTGGCTATGATGGGGCAAAAATACAACCATAGGGAGGGAGTGTACCCAGAGAAGGCACAGGAGAACCAAACTATTTACACCTCAGCCTCTAGTCTCTGAGTTTTCCCATACTCTGGACTTGAGATAAAAGTACCAGAGTGGGGAACATTTTGCTTAACATAAGTAGCTATGCGATCTTGGCTGTCGGAGCCAAACCAGAGCATATCCAATGAGGCCTGGCATGAAGAACAGTCCAAGAATAAACAGGAGCTCAGTTCAGCTCCTGTTTGTTTTGTTTTTGTTTTTTGCCCTTGCTAAGTTGCATATTCTGCACTGGGCACTAGAAATACAAAGATAAATGGCATATTGTCTTTAATTTGGAGGAGCTTGCCATGTAGTGCGGAATTCAGACACTTCAACATATGATCCCTGCACCATGTGGTAAGTGCAGTGAGAAGGAATAAGTAAGAAGCAGGAATCCTTTACCCATTTCAGGGCAGCGTAGGACAGTAGATGTCTAGAGGGTTAAGAAAGATTCTGAAATGGACATAGAGTACTAATGTTATAAAGAGAGTCATGTTGTTACAGAGCAACATAAAAAGTTCCACATAAAAAGAGGTCAGTGTGTTTCTGGAAAATAGTTCCTTAATTTCTGGCCTAATGGATCAAAGGAGGATTGCACGGCATAAATGAAGCCAAAGAAATATGGGATTTAATTATTTTAATCGCTAAAAATTGGCAATGCACACTGTTCTTTGCTCAGATCCTGAAATTTGACCAAAACTGTTAGGAATCGTTTAGGGCAGCATTTATCAACCTCAGCACAACTGACATTTTGGACTGGATAATTCTTCATTGTGGAGGCTGTCTTGTGTATTGCAGGATGTTTAGCCTCTATCCCCTAATGCTGGTACCCTCTCTCCCCGCCCCCGCTTCCCCTCACCAACTGGGACAAGTCAAAATGTCTCAAATTACCAAATGTCTCTTTGGTAATGGGGACAAAATCACTCTCCATTAAGAACCACTAGTTTAGGATGTTTAGCAGAAATGGACACAATCATGCCTATTTTTTTCAAGATAATCAGTTCCTATCTAAGGCTCTGTGTAATAATCCAAACCTGGGTATCATCGTAGTTAATAGATAATTTCTACTTGGGGCCCAGTGATAGCTCTGATGGAAACTTCTAATTTTTCCCACTATTCATTCTTTTTTTCTCCCTCATCCTGAAAAAAACCCCTCTGATTTCTATCTGGGTGTTCAGAATAAGACATTTCCTGGTCTTGCCAATGGGTTATAAGCAGAATTAGTGTGCACAATTTCCAGAAATGTCCTTCAAGGGAAGAAATGTGCCTTTCTTCTTTCCTTCTTTCCACTGCTTCATGGGAATGTAGTTGCTGGAGCTCCAGCAGCCCATTTTTAATTATGAGGTGACCTGGGGAATTGAAACCACACGTGTTGGAGAAACAGAAAAAACTGACACTGATGGGGCCTTACCAGCCTTCTAGACGACTACTTGAACTGTTATGTCCAGACTACTGCATGAGAGATTTTTTTCCAGGGTTATTACGAGTCTCTGCTACTTTCAGCTGAACCTGATATTAACCAATGCAATTGCTGAAAGTGGACATTATAATAATAATATATATTATTATTATATTACATACTTTTATTATATAAAAGCCTCTGAGCCATTATCTTCCTTATATTAGGAAGCTTGCTCAGCTGTGCTACTAAGACCTTTGCAGAAAACCCTAAAATCTCGTCTCCTCTTCCCTTGCAGTGCACAGTACAGGAAGTTTGTTATTTCAGTAATAACCCTCATACCACCCTTCACTCCACTTCTCTAGTCAGTTATACTAGGTACACTGGTGCCACCCAGTTACTAAAAGCTGACTTCACCTTACACCTATCAGACAAAAAAATGAAATGATAAAGCCTATTACTGGCAAAGGTACAAGAAAAAGTATGCTTTCATAGATTTCTGGTGGAAATGCAACGTTGCTGTCTTTTTAAAAGCAGTTTAATAATAGCTTGTAAATTTAAAAATACATATACCCTTTCACCCAACTATCTAATTCTAAGTAAAATTAATATTAAGCAAGGTTATATGTATAAGGGTATTTACTGCATATCTTCCCACAGTGGCAAGAAAGAAAAGGAATATCTCTCATAAAAGACTGAATAAATTTGAGATCCATCAACATATAGTTGGTATTTAAAACTGTGGGACAGGATGAAATTGCCTAGGAAATGAATGAAGAAAGAAAAGATTTTGAGGACAGAGCCCTGGAGCACTGCAACACGAGGGGGTCAGGAAGATGAAGAAGATCCAGCCAAAGAAAATGAGAAGCGTGGCCAGTGTGGTAGATGGAAAACAAGGAGAGTAGTTTCCCAGCAGCCAAGAGAAGAGTTTCATGAAAGGCGGAGTGATCAACCCCGCCAAATGCTGCCAATAGGCTCAGTAAGGTGAGGACCAAGAAGGAACCATTTAATGTGACAACGTGGAAATCACTGGAGATGCGGGCAAAAGCAGTAGCTGTGGATTGGTGGGGACACCAGCCTGACTAGACGGGGTTCAAGAGAGAATGGAAGATGAGGAAATGGAGACAGTGTATATAGATAGCTCTGGAGTTTTGCTGAAAAGAGGAAGAAGGAAATGGGTCTATGGGTCTATAGAAGGTATTTTGTTTTTAGATGTAAGACAGTGCAACATGTTTGTTTGTTTTTAATTATATAGCACAGAGGGTAAATAGATGATGCAAGAGAGAGGGGACAACTGCCGAGTCAAAGTTATTGAATAGGTAACCTCATAGTGAGGTGAGCCTCAGACAGGAGCCAGGACAGCACACCCACTGTGACCCAAGGGAATGCAGAATATAGATGGGCACCAAGGCAGGTATGATGGCACATTTGGTGGTAGAATGTGAGGAAATTCTCCTTGATGACTTTGGCCAACATCCAGCCAAAACCAGAAGAACTGCCCAGCCTAAATCAACAACCTACAGACTCTTGAGCTAAATATATAATTATTATGTTAAGCCACTAATTTTGGATGATGTGTTACATGACATTATGGTGGCAATAAATAACTGGTGCAAGGATTGTTCCACATCAGTACATAGAGAGCTGCTTCATTTTTAAAAATGGTTACATACAACATTGCATTGTGTGTGCCTTATTTTATTTATTTTACCATTTCCCTCTACTGTTTATTTCAGTTGTTACTATAAGCGATGCTACAAGGACTATCTTCCTACATATATCTTTGCACACACATGGATGTGCACAATGAATTCCTAGAGATAGGATTTCTGGATCCAAGTGTATATGCAATCATAATTCTAATAGGTACTGGCACTCAATAGAAGTTATCAATTTACATGCTTGCCAATGATTTATGAGTTTCTACACATCTTCATGCTATCAATTTTTTTTTGCCAATATAGTAGTTTAAAAAAATGTAAATTCCCATGGATGTCATTTTCATCCTTCTTCCTATGCAGTCCCAGAATGAACCCACCACACCTGCTGGTCCCCACTTACTGTGAACAGTACAGATTTCATGATTATCAGCCCTGCCTCAAAAGGCACAGGAGTCTCCTGGTCTCACACCATTTCCTAGTGGTTCTATGGTTCTATTTAGTCAGTGCTCTCCTTTTATTGATAGCTTATCCACTAGATTTCCAATAAGTTATGAGTAATCTAACACAAGAAAAGTAGGGGAAATATTCCACTTATTTACAGAGAAATGAGATATGTTTAAGATTGTTCATTACAAATGGAAATGTTGGAGGATGGTTGGAAAAAGCTAAAAAGGAAGAAGGAAATTAAAAGGAGAGATGCTAAAGGGACAAATAGGGTTTTCTGAAGTCCCTTTGACTTCATATTTTCTAATTGACTTCTTGAGGGATTTGTACATTAAATGCAATTTACTTTAAATTACTTCAGCATGGACAGTATAATAAACTTGTGAACATTAGTGAGTTTTTACCTAAGAGTAAAAACTGGTCAACTGCCCTACGAGGGTCCCCGTTCTCACAGGTCTAAAGAGCAGTTATCCAAACGGAAAGCCATACCAGTAAAAAATAATGAAATTTGTTTATGGATAATGGGGGAATACTAACACAATGGAGGAAGTACTAACAAATATAAATGGGGCTATGGGTGCCTATAGTGAGAGGACGTAATTCTCGGATATAGTTTGGGCCTTTTTATATCTTTCCAATCCCCAAATTATTACATCAAACATATATTCAGAATTTTTATGTAATTATTCAGTATGCTATATAATTTTAAATAGTGAAACAAGAGGGGGGAAGTTCATTTATGGATAAGTGTAAGTAATTTAACCTTAACCCAAGGCTAAAATTATCATGTTGGAAGCATTCCTAATTTTGCCACAGATTCTCAGCTTTATTACTTTGTACTCAAAGGGCAATTAGCTCAGATAGTGGTTTCTGATATTTAAGCATTTTTCTTTTGTACATCTAACCAAATTGCATTTGGAGTAATAACCCTCTGTGAAGTCAATAGGTCTTTGGAAAAAAGCGTGTGGATGACTGGAGAGAATGGAGATGGAATCCCACAAAGGACAAAGCAGTGAGGCTAATGCAGCCCTTTATCTTCTCCATTAAATGGTCATGCAAATCAGTGGCTCAAGTGAGTCAACCTTCTTGAAACTGATATGATTTCCTGGATGGCTCAAGAAAGTATAATGGCTTTAAGCTCTGAGTTGAAACCCTTAAATAAAGCACTAAATTGAAAAGATATATTTGAATTCAGCTGTTCATTGTCTTTTCAATTCTATTGCTTTTCCACTTAACATATTTCTTTTTTCTTTCACACATAATAAGCCTTAGTTATGAGGAAAAGAGACTGGCAGGAGAGACAACCCAGCCATTCAGGGTTTCTAATGGTCTCATCAGATAGTCACAAAACATTGGTGCCATTGAGAGAGCACAGTCTGTAGCCGGTGGTTGGCGGGGGGCATGACGACATGGCCACAGGCTCAGTGGCTGGGCCTGTGCTGAGATTCTGCTGTAATCTTTTCAACCAATTCACTGAAACAATTGTTTTCTTCTTCCCCGAATCAACCAATTATTTGATTGAACTGAGAAACAAGGGGTTGTTTTGGCATTAGGCTCTAGCCCAATCCTAAACTGAAGTTTGCATTTTAACATAGCTAAGTTCAATTCACTACTAAATTGAGGTTCAGTTTGAGATACAAAGCAGCTACAAATTATGTTCTAAAGCCAGTAAATCACTGTCAACTTATTTCGTGGCTTTAGAAATACACCAGATACGTAAAAGTAGAGTAAGCTAGATACCTTTCTTTGAAAAATCCAAGCAGCCAGATATCCTTTCCTTGTTTTTTCTTTCACCACTGTTTTTTGGGCTTTGTTTTGTTTTTGATGGGGATGATACACTATCCCAGGACGAATTGGTTCTGGTCCATTTGTTTTTGTTCAAAATCACCAGGTATATTTCCAAGAGCACCTATTTCCTTGTACCTTTTGAAGTGGTCCATGCTTGTGTGATCCTTCTCCTTATCTTTTCCATTCTTGCCTCTACATCTGTCAAAGGACTTGAGTCTCTAATAACACTGGCCCATGGAAAGATGGGGGCAAGTATTCACCTGGGGGACCTGAACTCATCCCAGCTTCCCATAATGTTGCATGCCATCTCTGCCACCTCCCTCAACCCAGAATTTTGTCCAACACAAAAGAATTACAGGCATGCCAAGTTACCCAAATATCTATGAGAAGGTTGGCAAAGAAGGTTGTCGTTTGTCACACCAATTCCGATTGGTGGATTGATGACGGTGGCATGGCTAGCTGTGTCCAGGCTTAGTGGAAAGAGAGCAGTGGTTGACAAGCAGTGTCCGACATGTGTGAGGGGCACACCAGGTATTTACCCTCCCTCCCAGTTCTAAGGAATTGTTCAGGCTTGATGCACTGGTCGATTCAGTGCAACCAGAAGAAACCATAAATTGGACATCTTCTTTAAAGGTTCTTTGGCACTCAGCACTCACCTGAGTCTCTTCCTTTTCCCACCCTCAGGGGTCAGAGAAAACTTCTTGTCAAGGTGACTTATATCACCTCCGTGACCCAGCAAAGCGACCCTAAGCAAAGCCCTATGACAAGAGGTCCATATTGAAGTGGCTGGGTCAGAGCGGCAGAGGGACCGGAGTACAGATTCAAGTGTCCTCCTCACTCCATTAACGGTCCCTCTGTCAAACCAAACACTTGGAGGCAGCGAGGCTGGGGAGTTTCCACAGTGATGAAAGGCAGAAGCATGATCTCTGCCTCCTGGAGCCGGCTGCCCACTGGCTCTGTCATTTGCACTTGCCCCCAGCGAGCTGCCAATCCTGGAAAACCCTACTCCCACCTTGAGCCAGTTTCCATCGTGCTTTATGCGCAGTTCATCCTTTCAGATGCAATGCCCCTTCAAAATAAGGAGGTTCAAATAAGTGAGTTCACGCTGTGTGTTTATTCAGGTGTTTCTTGTTAATAGCAGTGTTTTGCTTATGCGAGATTAGGGCTGGGGTCACGAGTGATCTCATATCTGTGGGTTTTCTCCCTTTTAGTTTTGTTCCCTTGGAAAATGTTTGGATTCGTTCTGGTTTTCAATTTTAGTCCACAGTTCTCATGTTCATTCTCTCTCTCTCCTCAAGCCCCACCTGCCTCATTCTTACTCTCTTTCATTCCTTGCCTTCTCCCATTAAAAAAAGCATCTTTTCCTGTAATGAGCCCTGTAAGTAGCACAACAACAAACGCACACACCCTTGCCATGGATTTCACATTCTCTTTTTTTTTCTTTTTTTCTTTTCACATTCTCTTTTGCTGTGAGTCTGAAGAGCTAGGTAGCTATTCTCTTTCCCCAGTGGAGTGAGGTACAGTGGCAAGCGTGTAACCAGGGGACCTGGATTCTCCCACATATTAGGTGTGATTAGGGGCAAGTCAACCTCTATTTCTTCTTGCTTCTTTTCTATTAAAAAAAAGGGTAATTCTCCATGCCTTGTCTACTTCACAGAATTTTTACAAGGATAAAATAAAGAAACACTCGTGAAATCTCTTTGTAAAGTATAAATTGCTATGCAGATATTATTTTATTATTGCTATGCTTTTGCACATCTGGTCACCACACTGAAAGGTGCTAATTACAACACAGGAGGATCTGATTGTCCTTTGTGGCACCTGACCAAAGAATGACAGCTTCTAGGCAATGCCTATCCCAAGCAATTCTCGCTCATCTGGGATCCTCTTCATCAGGGGCCCCCAACCCCCGGGCCACAGACTGGTACCGGTCTGTGGCCTGTTAGGAACCGGGCCGCACAGCAGGAGGTGAGCGGCGGGCGAGCGAGCAAAGCTTCATCTGTATTTATAGCCGCTCCCCACTGCTCGTATTACCACCTGAACTCAGCGGTGCGTTAGATTCTCACAGGAGCGTGAACCCTACTGTGAACTGCACATGCGAGGGATCTAGGTTGCGTGCTCCTTGTGAGAATCTAATGCCTGACGATCTGAAGTGGAGCTGAGGCGGTGATGCTAGCACTGGGGAGTGGCTACAAATACAGATTATCATTAGCAGAGAGGTTTGACTGAACAGAGACCATAATAAATCAATCGCTTGCAGACTCATATCAAAACCCTATCCGTGAGTGGCAAGTGAAAATTAAGCTGCATCTGGTGGCAGGCTTTATAGTGGCAAGTGAGTTGATGTACTTCAGTTGTACAGCTGCATCTGGTGGCAGGCTGTAAGTCAGAATCTGACACTTATTTTAGTCCTCATGTGGCCCACCCATTATTTTATTTACCACTTCTGTCCACGCCTCTTTCCCACACTGTGCACATGTCTCAGTCACAGTTTTGGTAAGCCCACAGGCTAACCCTAGCCAGAATGAGTAAAAAACAAACATCTCTGGAGAGCTTCTTCAGAAAGGGGGAAAGACCCAATGATGAGACAGCAGAAGACCCTAAGACTGCCAAAAAAAGAAAGCTGCATTTAAAAGAAAATACCAAGAGTCCTACTTAAATTACGGGTTCATTGCAACAGGTGATTCACATTCTCCAAGCCAGCTTTGTATAATATGTGGCAACCAGCTATCCAACGAAGCTATGAAACCTTCAAGACTGTTTCGCCACATGGAGACCAAGCACCCTGCATTAAAAGACAAGTCTTTGGAGTTTTTCAAAAGAGAAAAACGTGAACACGAAGAACAGAAGCAATTATTGAAGGCTACCACTTCATCAAATGTGTTTGCACTGAGAGCATCATTCTTAGTGGCTAACCGCCTTGCTAAAGCTAAGAAGCCCTTTCCTATTGGTGAAGAGTTGATCCTGCCTGTTGCTAAGGGCATTTGTCATGAACTTTTAGGAGAGGCTGCAATTCAAAAGGTGGCACGTGTTCCTCTCTTTTGGCTAGTACCATAACTAGACGAATTGATGAAATAGCAGAGGATATTGAAGCACAATTGTTAGAGAGGATTAATGAGTCACCATGGTATGCAATGCAGATTGATGAGTCTATTGATGTTGGCAACAAGGCAACAATGTTTGTTTTTGTGTGATATATTTTTCAGGAGGATGTGCATGGGGATATGTTATGTGCACTTTTGTTGCCAACCAACACCACAGCTGCAGAACTATTCAAGTCTTTGAATGATTACGTACCAGGAAAACTGAATTGGTCATTTTGTGTCAGTATATGCACAGGCAAAGCGGCTGCCATGACTGGACGGCTTTCTGGTTTCACTACTCAGGTCAAACAGGTCGCTTCTGAATGTAAGTGTACACACTGTGTCATCCATAGAGAAATGCTGGCCAGCCAAAAAAATGTCACCTGAACTTAATAACGTTTTGCAGGAGGTGATTAAAATTATCAACCACGTTAAGTACATGCCCTTAACTCACGTCTGTTCACGCAGCTCTGTGAGGAGATGGACGCAGAGCACACACGTCTTCTCTTATACACAGAAGTGAGATGGCTTTCTAAAGGTAGATCACTGGCCAGAGTTTCTGAATTACAAGAGCCACTTCAGAGATTTCTTTTAGAAAAACAGTCACCCCTGGCAGCACATTTCAGTGACAGAGAATGGGTCGCAAAACTTGCTTACTTGTGTGACATATTCAACCTGCTCAACGAACTCAATCTGTCACTTCAGGGGAGAACGACAACTGTGTTCAAGTCGGCAGATAAAGTGGCTGCATTCAAAGCCAAACTGGAGTTACAGGGTCAACGAGTGAACATTGGGATTTTTGACATGTTTCAAACATTAGCAGAGATTTTGAAAGAGACTGAGCCAGGACCTTCTTTCTCCCAGCTGGGGCATGATCACCTGTCACAGCTTTCAAAAGAGTTTGAGCCTTACTTCCCAACCACGAAAGACTCCTGAACTGGGAAGGAATGGATCCGCGACCTATTTGTGAATAAGCCAGGTGAACTGACTTTGTCCGAGCTAGAAGAGGATCAACTGCTTGAGATCGCAAATGACGGTGGCCTTAAAAGTATGTTTGAGACAACTTCAAATCTCCATACGTTCTGGATTAAAATAAAGGCAGAATATCCTGAGACTGCCACAAAAGCACTGAAAAGCCTGCTTCCATTTCCAACATCCTATCTTTGTGAAGCAGGGTTTTCTGCAGTGACAGCCACCAAAATAAGATCACGGGGGAGACTGGACATAAGCAACACACGTCGGGTGTCACTGTCTCCCATCACCCCCAGATAGAACCATCTAGTTGCAGGAAAATAAGCTCAGGGTTCCCACTGATTCTGTATTATGGTGAGTTGTATAATTATTTCATTTTATATTATAACGTAATAATAATAGAAATAAAATGCACAATAAATGTAATGCACTTGAATCATCCCCAAACCATCCCCCCCTCTCCAGTCTGTGGAAGAATTGTCTTCCACAAAACCAGTCCCTGGTGCCAAAAAGGTTGGGGACCGATGCTCTTCATCATTCCCAAGAATGCTGCCTGATTTCCTGATGTTAACCATAACACAGCCAAAGTCAAGAGAGAGAAGCCACTGGGGCACCTTCAGTGGTCAAGGAAACACCGTCACCATCATCAGGATGCCTGCCACATTACTCAGAGACTTTCATCTTTGCCTTCAATAAACTTCCTTAGATGCAGGTCAGAAATCTCCAGATCCCTTCCAGGCCACTGTAGATAAAGATGTATAGGAAGAATGTGCTTCCAGTGTAGGGATTTCTGTTTTGACAGCCTTGCATTCATATCTCAACCCCAACTCCTTTAATGCTACATGTGTTTCTCTACTGGATCTTAAAGACAACTGCTGCTCTAGTTTAATAAAATGATAATTTGCATCTGATCTGTGCTATGCTGCTTGAGAGCATTTCCCTTGGAATCTCCTCCATGCCTCTATTTTAGAAAATGATTTTCACTGAAAAGGCAATGATGTTTTAGGAAATGACACCTAACTAAAATCTCAAATATCATATAATGTAATCAATCCATATTTTCAATACAGTTCCTCACCAACTGTAGAAATTTGATTTCTGAAATTCCCCAAGGTAGAAGAATTTATATTTGAGAAATAAAAGATCGTACAGAAAGGAAAAAAAAAACAGGATTGTAGAGCTAAGATTCATTGTAAACCTTAAAAGGTTCTTACAAATACCTTTCTATCAATTTCAATGAAACAATGAAGGCAGCACATTCTGTAAAGACAGAATCAATGAGATGATGAAGTTTTCACCCTTTGAAATTCATGATGGTGTGTAGAGTACTTGTTTTGCCTCTCTCTCCAAAAGGGATATGGCAGGTAGAGACAAAAGTCCTGCTAGGCTGGAGGAGGGTCGGCGCTTTCCATAGGCTTGGCCGTAGGAGGGGGATGGGATGGAAGGCAGGCTGGTTGCCTTTTACCTCTAGCCAGGCTGAACGAGACCAGAGAGCAAATATCAAAATGGCACCCTGAAGTGCTAAAAGGAAACCAGGGAAGTATGTCCCCAATAGATCAATCAATGTCATGGGGATGTGGGGTGAGGAACAAGAGCAAATTATCAAAGCTGAGGCTTAGAGCCCAGTAAATTGCCAAGGAAGGTAAAGAAGCAAGAACAACAAGAGCTCAGAGCAGAAAAGTCAGAGACAAGGCATTAACTCCTACAGCAGTTTTGCTCATTCCAGATACACTATTGTGTGGACAAGCCAGATTCATCTAAAGACACAAGAAAGAATGAGGAGTAATGAATTATTATTATCCCAATTATTCCCAGTAAGCAGAGCTCACAATTTCGGTACAGGGGAAATACCATTCTTTCAGTCGCCAAAAAACTTATACGGAAATTTTGCATAAGAACTTGAGATTGGGGATAATTACTATAATATTTTCAAGAGATCTGTTTTCATAGGTGGAATTTCCTTCATGCCTCATTTTAGATGTCCTCTAATCTGGTAAAAAGCAAAATGGTTCAAAGCATCCATTCATTCCAAAGAAACTGAAATTTAGATGTGGTTTTTAAACCTGCCATAAGGCTGTTCTACATCTGAAGAAAAAGATATTTTCACCAGCTTTTGTGGTTTTTATTTCAATCACTGCATGAATGATCAAACTTCCTTCTGATCTAAATATTGGTATTTGGAGAGACCCAACTTCTTGTTTTGTATTCCTAAATGTCTTTGACCAGAATCCCAGGAGGTATATTCTTGAGTTGCCTAATCGCTCTAACCATTTATGTATTCTGCCTTTGCAGTGTTAGACAAAACGTGTATAGCAGGTGTATTAGTTTCTTATGGCTGCTGTAACAAATCGCCACCATCTTAGTGGCTTAAAACAACTAAACTTTATTATCTTACAGTTCCGGAGATCAAAGGTCCGATATGAGTCTAACTGGGTTAAAATCAAGATGTCCACGGGGCTATGTTTTTTTTTCTAGAGGCTCTAGAGGTAAATCTGTTTCCTTGCCTTTTCCAGGTTTTATAGGCCACCTGCATTCCTTGGCTCATGGCCCCTCTCCACCTTTAAAGCCAGTGATAGCGGGTCAAGTCCTTGCTCACATCACTCTAACACTCACTCTTCTGCCTTCATCTTTCACATTTAAAAATCCCTGTAATTACAGTGGGTCCATCCAGATAATCCAGGATAATCTCTCTGTTTTAAAGTCAGCTGATTAGCAACTTTAACTCCATCTGAAACCTTGATTCCCCTTTACCATGTAATATAACATAGTCACAGGTTCCAAGAATTAGGATGTAGACATCTTTGGGGGCATGCATTATTCTGCTTACTATATAGTGGATAGTCACTAGGATCTTGTTCCATGTGCATAATCCAATAAAGTTATTCATAGAAATTGTGTATTGGAGTAGTTCTAATAACTTTACTAATGGAGGAACTAGAAAAATTCTTCTTCATAATATTAAAATTGCATTGAATATGAAGAGAGACCAGAATTGGTTAAAATGGTAAAAAGTGGGGCCATTATTTCCATTGTCCAAATGTTAGAGTGATACCTATACAACCCTTTGACCTCCTGCGAAGGTGTGAAACCAACTGCAAAAGAGGTAGGACTTGGACTGTTCCTGAGTTCAGAGACAAAGAAACTTAGGTCCCAGGAGGACATGACTCTTGAGGAAGGAGGGACAGCCTACATTGAGTTTCTGACAACGGACCAAAACGTCCCTCCAACAGTCTATGCCTCTTGATGTGCATCCTTTAATCAGCAGCTGCTCTGTAGATAACATCAGGTCTTTCATGTATTCTGCAGTTTCAACTGTCTTATGAACAAAACTAACACTTCCCTCTAGTCACTTATTATAATTCCTTTTCAGAAATCTCTTTCTATTCTCACTTCTCCTGCTGTTATATTATACAGCACTTCTTTAATAAATAGCCTTAATGTCTCAGCAAGTTTTGATGCAACTATGTTCATATCTGCCACTTGATAACCAAACTTCATGCTAGTCCTAATCTGTTCTAGTCTCAGTTTACTCCCAAAGTTCATTACATTATGTTTATTATCAGTATGTTTAGTTTCTTTATCAACAAATTTGAAGCTGGAGAAATCAGTTGTCAAAAGAATCTTCTTGGACCTATCAAAACAACTCCTTGACAATTCAGGATAAAGGTAGTTTCTTTTTTTTTTTTTTTTAATTTTTATTTATTTATTTATTTATATTTATTTTTGGCTGTGTTGGGTCTTCGTTTCTATGCAAGGGCTTTCTCTAGTTGCGGCAAGTGGGGGCCACTCATCATCGCGGTGCGTGGGCCTCTCACTATCGCGACCTCTCTTGTTGCGGAGCACACGCTCCAGACGCGCAGGCTCAGTAGTTGTGGCTCACGGGCCCAGTTGCTCCGCGGCATGTGGGATCTTCCCAGACCAGGGCTCAAACCCGTGTCCCCTGCATTAGCAGGCAGATTCTCAACCACTGCGCCACCAGGGAAGCCCTAAAGGTAGTTTCTTAATGGAATATTGCTGAGATTTCTGCCACCAGAGTTTTAAATATTTCAGACTAAGCTTCAATGAGCAAAATGTCCAGTTTTAGAGATGCACCTCCCTCAGGCAGAGCTAGACTCCATCTGTATTAGTCAGCTCAGGCTGCCATAACCAAATGCCATGGGCTGTGTGGCTTAAGTGACAGAAACTTATCTTCTCTCAGTTATGGAGACTGGAAATCCAAGATCAAGGTGCCAGCATGGTCAGTTTCTGGTGAAAGCTTTCTTCCTGATTTGTGGATGGCTGCCTTCTCTCTGTGTTCTCACATGGCAGAGTGAGAGAGTGAGAATGCAAGAGCAAGAGAGAAAGAGAAAGAAAGAGAGCATGCTAGTTCTCTGGTGTATCTTCTTTTAAGGGCATTAATCCCATCCTAAGGGCCTCACCCTCATGACCTCATCTAAACCTGATTATTTCCGAAAAGCCGCATTTCCAAATATCATCACTCTGGGGCTGAGGGCTTCGACATACGAATTTTGGGAGGACACAATTCAGTCTGTTGCACTATCCGAAGAGCAGAGTGGGTAAGTTCTAAAGATTACAACGGAGATTCCTATAGGCTTTCTATACCAAACCAAGAGCAGTATGTGGCACACAGTAGTTGATAAATAAATACTTGTTGAACAAATTGGAAAATGAACAAATGTCTATCTTTACCGCGAGACCTGTCCTTCCAACGCCATAGTGTCACATAGGAATCAGTATGCATTTGTTAAGCAAACGAATATATTAATGAATTAATACTTAATACCCACATACTCTAACATTGGAGATAGCTGGGTGGATCTCACTACCTGCTGCTAAAAGTTCTTACTGCTTGATGTCTGTTCACTGGGTTCCTATTGCCACTGCAGAGCCTTCAGTGGTTACCTGCCCTTGCAAGAAAAGATGGGTGGGACGAGGTTTAAATGAAGCAGAGCTGGGTTCTAATCCTAAAGCAGCCATTTCATGTTTGGGTGACACTGGGAAAATGGCTGAATCTCTTTGATAAGCTTAGTATCTTTAGGTATTCAAATATCTTCCAAGGAAATCAATTGAGGAGTTAATGATTTTAAACAAAATTCTATTTCACCAGCTTGGAGTAACATCTCAATAAATGTCAATTCTCTTCTGATAGTGGGCAATTTTCATTTTCTACAAATTCTGTTTCATCTTGGGGATTTTTTCCCCAAAAAAATTGTGTTCAGTCTTGGCGCCATAGTTAATCCAGGTGCTCTGCCCTCTTGAAAGGTTCTGGAGGTTTGTTCTGCCTGATCCTTCTCGGTGCCTCAGTACCTCCAAGGGGCAGGCATGTGTCCTAAGCTTAGTCAATGAGGCTTTCTCTTAGGATTTCCTCAACAGAGTGATGTGAAGACAAAAAAAAACTAATAGTTCATTCATTCCAGGTATTAAGGTGTTACCTTAACAAACAGGTAACTTTTATCCCAGTTCCTGTCTTATTTCCCAGCCTGATTCTCTGGTCTTCCTTTCAACTGTGTGAATTCCCCAGTACCCTTCTAATATATGATTAAGTTGGCCAAAGTTATAGTCTCTGGCTTGCAACCACAAAACCCTATCTAAAACTTCTATTTTTAGAATTTTAAAATTTGACTAGAGGGCAGTAAAGTAACCAAAACAAAAAGAAGTAGTTATCTTGTTCATAGGCAGAGAGATTTGATATTATAATGATAATTTTTTTAATAAAAGCAACGAGACAGTGATTAAACCATAAAAAAGCTTATTCCCAACTGGAATTAAAAGGGTAAAAGAAGGAGACTAACTCTACTGAATAGTCAAAAGGTACTATTATGCCCGAAATTATCAACACTGAAGTACTAGATTATTTAATTAAGGACACATTGATAGCTATTTTTGTTGTTGTTGTTGTTAATGTAACAAAGGGTAGCAACTTGAGAGTGTGTTTAATTGGGAAGAGACTCCTTCCTCTTGCTGCTTCTTTTCGTTTTTATTTATTTATGTATTTATTTAATTTTGGCTGTGTTGGGTCTTCGTTCCTGTGCCTGGGCTTTCTCTAGTTGCGGCGAGCGGGGGCCACTCTTCATCGCAGTGCACGGGCCTCTCACTATCGCGGCCTCCCTTGTTGCGGAGCACAGGCTCCAGACGCGCAGGCTCAGTAGTTGTGGCTCACGGGCCCAGTTGCTCCGCAGCATGTGGGATCCTCCCAGACCAGGGCTCGAACCCGTGTCCCCTGCATTGGCAGGCGGATTCTCAACCACTGCGCCACCAGGGAAGCCCCATTGATAGCTATTTTGAAAAAAAGTAACTTCATGTGTCAAAATAAATTCTAGATATTTAAATGCAAAAAATAATCATAAAAATTTTATAAGAAAATATATTAATGTCCTTATGATCTTGGAGTGAGGAAAGCCTTTCCAAGAGTGGTACAAAAACTAAAATCATAAAGGGAAAAAATTGATTAATTTGACAAAATACGTTTTAAAATTCTCTGTAGAGGAAAAATATCAAACATGATTCCCTCAACTGAACTGATTTTCAGTTTTCTCCTGGCCTCATAATATCACCTTCAACCTACCATTTAACCACTTTAACTGTTTGTTTTGAAATCATAGTAAAGGTTCTAGTTTAGCACTTAGTTATCCAATATTGATCCAGATTCAGGAATCTGGTGACAGTCACCTTGAACTGAAATGTGCACCCTTGAAATATGCCTAAAATAACAAAGATAGTGTTTTAAAACACTTATTATATGTCAAGGTAAGAGCTTTACATTTATTACCTCATTTAATCCTAACAAATCTATAAAATAAGTACTACTGCTATATCCATTTTACAGAAAAAAAAATCTAGAGTTGGAGAGATTAAGTTATAGGCATAGTTATTAAATGGTAGAGTGAAGACTTGAACTCAGGTCTGTCTGTAAACAAAATATGTGTTCCTAATGGCTTCATTGCATGGCCATTAATGAAATGGAGATATAAGGTATGTTTAGAAGGCTTAGTAAAAAGAAGATAAGATGCTTCCTATGGTTCTCCCCTTCTCAAAAAAAAAAAAAAAAAGCAAGCTTCACTACACATTCAATCACACATTCTTCCATTCAAAACCCTTTATTGAGAGCCTACTATGTGCCAAGTATAAGTATTAGAAGTTAGTAATCCATCAATGAATAAATCAAAATGTCAGAGTGTCTGCCCTCAAGGGAGGAAATAGGCAGTACAAAACAAATACATACATAATATGCCAGATGGCAATAAATGCTATGAAAAAAAAAAAAAGAAGCAATTAAGGAGGACAGAGTGATAGAGAGAAGGCAAGGTGCTCTGTTATAATGAGTGGTCAGGAAAGGCATCTCTTTTAAGAGGACATTTGAGCAGATACTGGAGCCAAGTTAGGGAGCCAAGCAGATATTTAAGAAGAGAGTAATGAACATAAGAATTTCAAGTGCAAAGGCATGAGCCTGCTGGGCATGCTTGAGGAACACCCGGGAGAGCAGTGTGGCTAGACTGAGCAGGGTCTGAGTGGTGGGTGGTGGGAAATGAGGTCAGAGATATGGGAGGGGCTAGAACACGTGGGGAAAATGTCCACCTACCGCGCTCACAAAAACCACCCCAAGTGCCAGTGGCTATGGGACAGCTCTGGGCTGACTACCAAGAAGAAGCCATTCTAGACTCTTGTATTCTCAGAAGAGATCCACACGATCTGACTGTAGACTCGAATCACCCAGCCCTGCTGTTCTCAACCAGAAAGACAAACCAGGCCCTTGAAAAATGGGAAGCCAGAAGATGTTTATGGTTAACTTACACATCTGCTAGATAATCTCTTCCATTATTGTTTTTATCAAGCAGCATAGACTAAACAGTTGAAATGATCAGTTAGCTTAATTGCGACTCGGAGCCATGTTCCCTACCGTGAAATGAATTCTCTCCATCCTGACTAGGTTATGTGTTTGAGATTTATGTGTGATATTGCTGTCATGACTTTGGCTTAAAATTACTCTGATTCCCCTCCTTCTGGGTTCCTGTTAAAAATTCAACTTGCTTAACACTCAATAGTCAGCACACAATGAGGGAAATAGCTTTGTGGATTCTGCAAATAAAATTTTATTTTTGAATTCTGTTCAACTGTTGTCAGATGTCCTATGAAAGCTTGTGATTAGAACTCGTCTGGTCAAAATCCATATCAAAATACGCTTTTTGCCAAAAAAGAGTGAGGGATTGGGAAGGTAACCTTCAAAAAAGATTTGTTTTTTACTGGACTTGAGTTAAACTAAGAAGTCATATTTCTAAAGAGCAGGTGTTGGTAAAATTTTTTCTTGCCCAGAACCACATAGTAAATATTTTCAGCTTTGTGGACCATCAAACCTTTTTTGCAACTACTCAACGGAGGGTGAAAGTATATGTAAATGGATAAACAAGGCTTATTACAATAAAACTCTATTTACAAAAGCAGGTGACAAGCCAGATTTGACTCACAGGATGTAGCATGCAGGCTCCTGCTATAGAGTCTCTGGTTATTTTATTTCTGTAAGTGCTTAGGGAAACAGGTAGAGAGGTAGAAGAATAGCACTGCTTCTTTCTTTAATTCCCCTACTCATGAATATCATAATTAAATGTAATTATCAAAAAAGCAATCAAACTAAAATAAATATCAAAGAGAAATAATAAGTGGGGCTCAGGATACAAATTTCCTCTGTACCCTGGATGATGCAAAATATATTGATGGGGACCCACCTGCCTTTGCAATAGGACACGGCAACTGTCTTATGAAGAGGGGTTTCTGCTGAGTCATATTCTCCCTCCCTCCTTCTTTGTTGTGTGTGAAATCTGATGAACATTCTCGGGGGTCACTATGACACTCGCCTCAACCTCCTAACTATCACGGACTCCCCTGTGTGGGGCAGAAGAAACTTCATGGCTCTTACTGGACTCAGCCTGGTTGTCTTTCCGGTCCTGACATGCCAGGACCTTCCACAAAGCATCTTTAGCACGTTACACAGTTCTGTGGCTGGACACAGACCACCAGGAATATGCTCTTCGAAAAAGAAGAATGAGACAGAGACAGGACTGCTTCACATAGCTGTTCAACTCAACTATAAACCCTTAGAAGGTCAAGGTCATATGGTGTATTTGTTCCCTCTACTCTGTAAGAGGCTAACATGGACCTGTCTACATAGAAGATGCTTGATAACGCTGGTTGCAGGGAGATGCCCAAGACACTACTGCCATTTATCTATCCATCACTTGGGGCCTTCTGAGGTCTCAATACTCAGCAGCCTTCCCTGACCTTTTCCTACCTCCTCATGGACCACCTCACACACCAGCTGGGAAATAAGCCTAAAGTTGAGATTCTTTACATGGTGTGAAATCTCAGAATTTTGCCTTAATGGGCCAGAAGCAGATAAATTTAGTGATTCTGTAGCAATAAATTAGACCCAGTGGGTCCTCATTAACTATCACTGATGGTAGAAAACCCAAAAACAGAACTAGAGAATGGTGGGACCTTTGAAAGACAGTGGTTCCCCTTTCCTCTTCACCACTGGAGTTTTTTGTTGTTGTTCTTTTAAGATGACAGTAACAAACTGTTCTCAGAAAAAGGCATTAGTGCCCCGAGTGCTGGAGGATCTACTGTCAACGCAGCATTACCACTGCCCTAAGGCCGGTAAACCCTGCCCATATTGTGATTGGGTTGCCTGTTTTTTTGTTACTGCAACTCTCATTTTTTATCACCCGAAGATTCCAACATGCTCCTCAAGCCCAGAGAGGCAGCTCACTTTCCCACCCCAGAGCAGCAAGGACCCATGGGCACTTACAGTTCACGCTGGTAAACATTTAACAACAGGCTCTCCAGGAGGTAAACAAAAGCCCTGATGCCTAGCATGTGCCCACATCTGTAGTATAAATACTCACCCTGGCCGATTTCAAGCTACCCACGTGATAGGACTGAATGCAGAGTTTGGAAGATAGGCCACAGTCAGCTTTTGGGGGCTGGTACAAACGGACCTCAGCACACCACTGCCTGTGCGGGTGTTTCAAAAACAGAGGAAATGGGCAGACAAGAACCGGTAGCTAGAGCACGATGAACACCAGGTCACAGGGGCCAACTTCTGGAGGCCCTGGGGCAGCTTTTTGCAAGAGGCCTCCTCTCTGGGTACCCTGAGAAGTCACAGGGTTCATGACCCCCAGCCTGCGGGAGGTGGCTCGGACAGAATCTACAGTGAAGATCTGATAAGGATTCAGTCAATAAGGCTCAGCTGCACTTTGGGTGAAATCTGAAATCCAAAGCCAAGACCCTCTCCCAATGGCCTGGAAAGGTGAGAAGCAGCAGTGCTCCTCTTGCCCTGGCAGCAGAGTTATGCCCGGAAGCTGCACACACAGGGGACCCTCTTGAACACATGCCGAAGGAATTAAGGCGCTCTGCTGTGACTGGCAGGTGGCCAAGTCTCCACCAGGGGAGGAGAAACAGAGAGGCTGGTGGTCACAGTTCCAGGTTATCTGAAATACTCAGAAGCATCCCGGAGTGAGGGGGACATTTAGATGATAGAGAGGGCACAAATGGGTTCATGGGCACAGGAAAGTTTAGGCTTATTACCAGGAATGGTTAAATCACCAAGGTTCTTGAATTTTGCCCTGCCCTCCTCCTTGTCCTTACCAGCTGGGAGAAAATGGTGAGTGAGCACAGAGGTAGTGGGAGAAAAACAAAGGAACTCCTTATAGTAGAACAAACAAGAGGCTGGGTTTCATGTGCATAAAACGGAAACCCCTTTCCTTCACCAGGCAAATATGGGGCTACCTCACCCCATCCAACCCCCTGCTGCTTATTCTGCCCTGGATGTGATCAGAGCATTCAGGCAGATTACACAAATGCTGAGGGATACGTCCTCACAGAGACATACATGCATGTTTACAGTAGCATTATTTATAATAGCCAGAAAGTGGAAACAACCCAAATATCCATCAACTGATGAAAAGATAAACAAAATGGGGTATATCCAGACAATGGAATGTTATTCGGCTGTAAAAAGAAATGAAGGCCTGACATATGCCATGAGTTGGATGAATCTTGAACACATTATTCTAAGAGAAAGAAGCCAGTCACAAAGGACCGTGTATGACCATTATGATTCTGTTGATACGAAATGCCCAGAACAGGGAAATCTATGAGACAGAAATTAGATTAATGGTTGCCTAGGGCTGAGGGCAGGAGAGGGGAGAATAGAGGGAGATTGCTAAAGGATTTTAGGTTTCTTTCTGAGTTGATGGAAATGTTCTAAAATTGACTGTGTTGATGGTTGCTCATATCTGTGAATATACTAAAAACCATGGACTCGTACACTTTAGATGGGTGAATTACAGTGGTATGTAAATTATGTCTTAATAAAGCTGTTTTATAAAAAGCTGAGGGGAGCTGATCAGAGTGTGCTCACCCCTTGCCTCACCCCCTCCTCCTTGTTACCACAGTTGATGCTCGGTCCTGGGAATGGTGTTCAGAGCAGCCAGATGTGCTGAATGGTGGGTATAGGACCTCTTGGGATACAGAAGCAAAACTCTTCAGACATTGAAAACCAAGTGGGACAGAACACACCTAAAGAGACAGATTAAAGGTCAACAGAGCTGTACAGCCACTATTCCCCCAGTCATCCATTCAGACACCCAAGAGTTATCCTGGACACTCCCTTGTCCCTCATCCTTACGTAGTCTGTGCGTGGTGCCCCCTAAACTTTTCAAATCTCTCCACTTCTCTCCATCTCCACTGCTAACCCCAGGTCCAAGTTATGCTCTGAAAACTCCAGTAGCCTCCTAACCATCTCCCTACGTTCAATCCTGTCCTCCCTGCTTTATTCTCCATCTTGCAGCCAGAGTGAACTTCCTGAAACCCAGATGTGACCGAGTCACAATCCCCAACGACTTCCCATTGCTCTTAGGAAAGAGGACAACTCCTTAAGCTTGCCTGCAAAGCTCTGCATCATCTAGCCCCTGCCTCAACCTGCCAGCTGCAGCCTACCAGAAGCCCTCGCTTTCACTGCTCCAGCCACACTGGCTTCCCTTTAAAGAACAATGCTTCTCTATTCCACAGGGCCTTTGCACGTGCTGTTCCCTTGGGCAGAAAAGCTAGCCCCTAACATTTCACCCGGATCCTTTTGATCCTTCAAATTTAGTACCTATGTCACTCCAAGAGGTTCCCTGACCAGTTATCAAAAGTGGCTGTTCCCCATCCCCCGCACTATTCTCCGTCACAGCAATCTTAATTCTCTTCCTAACGTTATCACAATCTGTCATTGGTTTGATGATTTATTAAGTATCTACTGAAATGCAAGTCTCCTCACCTTGTCCCAAACTACCTAGTCTCTCCCACACAGTCACTGCCAGCCCCATACACAGAATAAATTCTCAGACTAAATTTAAGACATGAAATTCATTTTTAGCCTCCACCCTCTTCCTTCCTATGTTCTCTCTCACCTCTGAGAGGCTTTGTATCTCCTTGCTGCCCTGGGGCTTCAAGGCATATCCCCTCCCCCAACCTGGCCTGACCTATGCACAGTGACTTCCTCCTGCCCTCTGCCCCTCCTCCATCTGTGTTGCTGCTGACCTCAACGAAAGTGTAAAGAAGAAATTCATATCTAACTGAATTAACTTACAGAGAAGTGAGAATGTGGCTAGCCCATTGAACAGTTATAGGAGTGATATTTCCAGAAGAGAACCTATGTGAGAACCCCTTGAGTAGAGCGGGCAGAGGCATGTGAGAGGCAGGCCCAAGGAGCTAGTCCCCCAGCTTCTTCAGGTAAAACCATCCTTAGCTACCCAGGCTTTTCACCACTTCTCTCCTTCCTTTACTCCTGAACTTTTACATTTCTCTCCCTGCAGTTTCCATGGCATCAGCAACTCCCAGATGGATACAGAAGATGGGGCAGTGGCGTCTTCATATGTTTGGGATTTTTTTTTTTTTTTTTGTATTTGGGGATATTTTTAAGCCCAAGTTCTGTCATTTGAAGACCATCTATATTGATTGCTGTGTTGATTTTTATGTAATTTCTCCTGAATTTCATGCCCCAAACTTAACCAGATTTTTAGATTGCTTCACATTGGACATTTTATCCTAGAACTACAAAAAGAAACCACTGGAAAAAAGAGAAATACACTACAAAGTATGCAGTTATACAACTGCAAACTCCATAGCTAAACTAGTCTAGATCAAAGGATTCCAGATTTTGAGTGTTTGCTGGCCTCTGCGTCAGGTCAAAAGCTCAAGCTGGTTTCCCCCAGGTGTAAGTCCTTCAGGGCAGAGCTTCCCATGGTTTCCCCATCTAAGAACCATTTGGGACACTTGTTACAAATACATTTTCTCAATCTCTGACCTGCTAAATTAGAACCTTCATGGGAGGGACCACCGGGTTTATATATTTTACCAGGTGCCCTTCTGTTAAAGAATACAGAGTGAGTAAGTCTCCTCCTGGCAAGGGTGGTGACGGTTTTCTCCTTGATAGTTTCAGTTCTATAACCTTCATGGTGGGCCCCACTGCCAGAATTTCTGATCCAGTGAGATGGGGCCAAAGGATGTGAATTTCTAAGGAGATCTCAGATGGTGCTGATGCCGCCTGTCTGGGCAATGCACTTTGAGAAGCGTTGCTTTAGAGCAAAAGTCCTTGAATGAATTGTCTGTGTTGGCTGCCTCTTCTGCTTCCTTTCTGTTCCCTCCAGAACCCACTCCAGTTAGTATTTATTCCCTGTCACTTCCCTGGAACCACTACTGTCAAGATCACCATCGACCTGCTTATTGCCAAGTCCAGCCCTCATCTTCTTGGCCCATTTGACATGCCTGATTGCTCCCTCATCCACAAAATAGTCCCTCAGCAGATCTCCAAGACAAGTTTCCCACTCTCCTGGTTTCCTTTCTACTCACTTACTTGGAGACAGTCACCTCAGCTTGGGGACCTCTTTTCTTTATTCTCTGCGCTCACTCCCTACATAATCCAGCCCCAAAGCTTTAAATAACATCTGTGTGCTAATGGTTCTCAAATACATACCTGGTGATCTCTCAAGAGATCAAGCCTGGTGATCTCTCCAGAACTATATAGGAATTGTACATGTTTTCATATATCTGACTGCCTTCTCAACACTTCCACTCATATTTCTATTAAGTAGGCATCTCAAAGTTAACACTTTCAAAATCGAACTCGCATGCCCCCTCGCCTCCACGATCCTCTCCACCTCCCTATCTCAGAGAATGGCAATCCCATCCTTTTAATTGCTTAGCCCAAATCGTTTGGTCATCCCTGTCTCCTCTCTTTTTATCACAACTCATACCCGATCCATGAAAAATCCTGTTGGATTTCAAGTCTCACCATTGCTCGTAACCTCCGTTGCCACCACCCTGGTCCGAATGACTTTTGACTCTTTTCTGTATTATTGCGACGGCTTCCTAACTGGTCTCCTGGCCTCCGCTCTTGCCCTGCTTTGGTTTGTCCTCCACGCAGCAGTCATAGCAATCCTGCAATAAGAAGTCAGCTCGGGTTCTGCTAAAACCTCTCCAGTAGGTTCTCGGGCTATTAGGAATCAAAAGGAAGTCTTAACAGTGAGCTGCAGAGCCTGCACGGTCAGCCCATCCTCCCTGATCCCCACCGTCGTCCACCACACTCCCCTCACTCGTGCCGGTGCAGCCAGACTGGGCTGGCTCAATGTGCAGGACACCACAGAGTCTTAGCACTTGCTGTTCGCGGCCTGGGATGCTCTCCCCCTACATGTCTGCATAGCTCCCCCTCGCCTTCTCCCGGTCCTTGTTCAAATATCAGCCTTCTCAGGAAGCCTTCCCAGACCAGGCTCCTTCAAACTGTAACAACCCTACCCTCACTCCCTGTCCTCTCTAATATTTTCATAGGACTCCTTCTAACACACCGCTTAATCCTCTTCCGTTATTTGTCTATCTACCTCCACTAGATTGTAGGTCAATAAAGGAACAGATTTTGTAGATTTTTGTTTATGGCTATACCCATAAAGGCACATAACTGGTGCTTAAAAAACAATTGGTGAATGAATGAATGAGTTCTGATTTTGATATCAGGTGCTATACATGAATTATCTCATGTATCCCCATTTCCCACCAGAGGAAACTGAGGTTAACAGTGGTTCCGTAATCTGTCTAAGGTGAATACAACCTTTAGCGCAAGCCCCTGTGTGTCTATGGGCTAGAAGGGTGATTCCATAACCTTCTGATTGATGTCTTCTGATGTCTCATTAGGCATTGAAATTTGTCCCCAAACCTGTCATTTGTCCCCAAATGATAGGATATTCTCAGCTACAAGTACATCTGGGACCCAAACACGTCTGTTTGGCTCCAAAGACCCCTGATTTTTTCACAACGCTGGCAATCCTACAGTTTCCCTCATATTCTAATGAATATGTTTAGCTAACTGCAAGTTTTCTCAGTGTATCACATAGTAAGTAACAGTTCACTCCGTCCAGTTCTCTGTCCCAACGCTCAATGTTTTCTATACTTCCTAACTCCTGGGTTGTTGATTCCCACTCAGAGGCCTTCTGAGCCACGGTCTATCTTTAGAGCCTGCAGTGGGGTTGGGCTGGAGACAGGACCCCCTCTGTCAGTCAGTAGGAAAGTGCGTACGTGAAAAGATGTCATCCCCAACTTTCTTCTCTAAATGTCTCCTGCTCTTGCTTTTACCCTGTTCTTTAATATCTTTGTGATCACCATGTCAGCATTAGAATCTTGACAAAACTAAAAGGAAGCCTCACTTGACGGGAAAAATAAAACAGAAACAAACAAACATAAAGTTCTCCGAGGAAGGTGGCCCTCTCCCTGCTTGTCGCCAGCTACGTTTCTGCTCCTACTTACAGGATCTTTTCAGTCTCTACAGAAATAGTTCCTTTTGCACTGTCAACAGAGAACCCTAAATGGTAATACTTGGAATTATTCCTCCTGCCATTCTTTTGCTTTTCCAAAACTGCTGTGCAAAATCTCTACTTCTCTGTCATCCCCTTTTCTTTCCTGTTTACAGCCCTCTTATCTCTTTTTAAATAATTGTTCCTAACAAGAGTGCTTCGAATTTCATTAAAAGTCAATGACAAATCTCAAAGATGCCTAAAAATATAGAGAGCATTTAACTTGTATTAGGAGACCTCTCGATGGAGGAAGTCTTGCTGTCCTTGTCACTGAGAATTGCAGGGATCTGTGTGACAGGTTTCCTGTATTGCCTAAGGAATGAATCTGACGGGTTTGGTGACACCCTCCAACAGGATCACAGACAAATAGGGACTGTTCCCCCGAGGAAGGGTGCACCCAGGCAATGTTTGAAGGGAAGTCAGAGGTCATGGTCCAGAAAATCCCCACGACCAGGGTCAGCACTGGCCTCCCCCAGGAATCAGAGATGGGGTTACTTAGAGCCATTCTGAGGAGGCCCTGACTACCCCACTCCCTAGGACTTCTGGGTCTGCAGCGGTCTGAGTGAAAACAGGAAGAATAAATGCAAAAGAGGCAGAAACTCTGCTCGGGGATCTGTCTGCCAACATGATCGAAATTACCCTCAGTAAGAAGGCACCAGGGAATAAGCAGTTGCCCAGCAGAAGGTATGGTGCTGCTGACCTTGGTGGCCAAGGGGTCAATCACAGGAGGAGAAGATTCGGGGACCAGTTAAGACCCGTAGAGACCCTCAGCACTGAGAAGATACAGTGCTCTCCTCCACACAGAGTTAACTTTTAAATAAACAATGATAAGCCATAAAATAAGTATGAAAGAGTCCAAGAAGTTCTAATGTTTCTCCCTAGGACATCAAATAATTTGGAAAGGAAAAATACAGTGCCTCCAACTCACTGGTGCTCTACACACACACACACACACACACACAAACACACACACACACACACACACACACACACACAGAGAGTCTTTCTTTGGGGTAACGCAGCAGTTCATGTCAGAGAAGGTTTTCCTCATATAGGAACTTGCCTGAAAGTAGAAGACATTTATTCAGATTCATCTATCCCTTATTGAGTGCCAGCTCTATGCCAGGTACCATGCTTAGCGATTTTGCTAATCTCATTTTCTAATCCCAGCAACAATACAGTTTCATAGTGATTTGGGGACAAATTCCTTCCATTCCATCCAAATGGGAGTAAAGCAAAGAGTTTGGCAATACCCTCCTGGACCATGGACTGTGTTTTACAAACAAGAAAAACAAATGTGTTGGTTAGGTTCACCAAGTAGCAGAATCCAAGACAGGTTAGACCTGCAAGTGATTTATTGAAGGAAAGAACATGAGTAGTCAGGGAAAGCGTTCAGACCCAATGCAGGCCTGACCCCCGTGAGGAAGAAAAGCAAGGAAGGGGAGTCAAGTAGGAAGAGTCTAGGGCTGCAGGGCAGTTCCAAGAAAGGCTCAGCCAGGTTTAGGGGGTCATCAAGCCAAAGCTACCCACGGGAGAAGTCTCAATGTGTCCAGAATGGATCTACCTTGATCTCCACCGAGCCAGTCACTGGCTGGGAAGAGCCTGTAGGAAGTTTGGCTGGAGGGGATCCAGAAGGACAGGACCTGGCAGGGGATGGAGGAGGGGGGTGGAGGGGGGGGGAGTGGAGGAGGGGGGCGGGGCATCTGTCAATTATGCCTCTGCAGCAGGAGATCTGAGTAGTGTTTCCATGGCTGCCATACCTAGGTATTGGAGAATTAAAATGAATTTACCTCTTCACCCAGCTTGTTTTGTGGTGAAACTATGATTCAAATCCAGCCTTTGGGGATCCATATTCCATATTTTTCTTACTCTACCAAGCAGATCCTTTATTTGGGATGTTGTGGAATTGTGGAATTTTTGGTTATTTGAATTTATCTGTTAAAGTTTTAACTTTTTTAAAAAAAAAAAGTCCCCTTTTAATGTGTTGCAGTCAGGTCACTTACAAGTTGGGGAGTGTTGTCAACTACCAGGCTGTCCAGTGTAGAATTTTATCCAGGTTTCTGGGTACGAGCTTGAGCCATAAGAAAACATGACACCCTTGAATAGTACCCAGGCATCTTTGTACCTCAGGCATCTCTGAAAGAGGACTTGCATTCTTGCTGGAGACACAGCATTCTGCCCTGTAAAATGTCTTTCCACAGGCTGATGCCCTAAGACAATAAAGAGAAACATGAGCCTCTCACTGTGGCAAAGAGATGTTTTTCTGCCCCATTCACCCTCCTCTTTCTCTCCTTGCTACGGAGAAGGTTTTGTAGCACAATAAGCCATCAGAGTTGTGCTGTCAATGATAGCAAAAGAAAGGTTTGTTAAATAGATGCCACCCTCTGAGGAATTTGTTCATTCCACCAATATTTATTGAGTACCTATCATGTGCCAGGAACTAGAAATGCAGTGTTAAACAGGGGGACAGACAGGGCTCTGTTATCACGAAGTTTTCCCTCTAGTGGGAGGAAGAAGGCAATAAACCACAAACAAGTAATACTGAATGGCAGTAACTGCTATGAAGGCTATAGAACATTACAAGGGGCTCAAGGGTGTTGGGGGAGGGTGATGATGCTGAAATAACCTGCTGAGGGAAGGCTTTTAAGCATGGAAACCAGAAGGGAGCCAGCCACATGACGATGCAGGGAGAAGCATCCCAGGCAGAAGGAATCTAGGAGAAGAAGGACCGTGCCTAGAGGCAGGAACATGCATCTTGCATTTGAAGCACTGGAATGCAGGTCTGTGTAGCTGAAGCCTGGAGGGAACACAGAGGGTGTCGTGGGTCAGAGAGTTTGACAGGGGCCAGCTCACACAGGACTCTGTGAATCAAGACAAAGATTGGATTTTATTCTAAGAGCAACTAGAAACCACTGGAGAGCTTTAAGCAGCATAGTCCTAGGAGTCAATCTGGGGCTGTGGGGAGAATGCCGTGTGGGAGGCAAGGATATAAGGGGAGGGCTGTTTGGCAGGGATGGCAATGGGCCAGAGGGGAGACGATGGTAGCTATGGGGAAGGTGGTGAGATGTGATTAGATTCCAGATGTCCTTGGCTCGCTCCTATGGAAGCCTATAGAAAACCAACCTCGTCCGTGTGGCATTGAGGCTGAAATAATAGTCTCTTGGCCCTGACCCCTTGGGGTGCCGCTTGGGAGGTCAGCAGGTTGCAGCCTGGACCTGGGGAGGGGCAGAGGGTCTTAACCAAAAAGAGAGATGAAAGCCAAAGGCATGGCCCCAACTTGATGCTGCATGGCTGAAGGGAGATCTGATTCAAACAGCAAAAATTCCATTTCTTGGATCCACCATTGGTAAGATTATGCCCTTTCTGGTAACGGAGCGTGGCTTCACATCCCTGGAGACACTACAGGCCACACTGGTGAGCTATATAAAACCCATAGTAGCTAACAATTACGCAGGGCTCACTATGTACCAGCTAATAAGTGCTTTACCTCTGTTATCTCATTTAAATCTCATAACAACTCTATGATGTAAAATTATTACCCCCACTTTGTAGATGAGGAAACTGAGGCACAGAGAGGCTAAGTTACCAAATCTGATTACTCTCACTTTGAAGTCTCTCTTCTGCTAAATATGAGTGGGGCTCCAATGACTCCAAGGATATTGAACCCTCACTCAGCAACCCATGGCATTTAAGGGCACCTGGTCATTCTTCTAAGATGTACAGCCACGTGGCTGGTACAGTCACCCTGGAAGTGACCTTTCCCACTCTGGGCATTGCCAATACATCCTGCCTTTCGGAAAGACCCAACAGAAGACCCTAGAAGAGGATGCCCAGCCCTCAACAATTAGAAATTAATAGTGCACCAATGCCATGGCCCAGCTCTAACTAACGCACGGCTTATCCTCATGGTGGAAACACATGGCAACAAATTCATTCAGCAATTATTTGTTGACCTACTGAGTGCTAGGCACTGTACCAGACACTGAAGGTTAACACGGTTCAAAGCCACTCCCTGCCTTCACTATTCTTGCAGGTTACTAGGGATACCAACAGGTAGACTGGCTGAAGTTCATAAAAGAAGAGAATTAACAACACAAAATACTCATGTAAATATTTAACCAGAAACTGCAGATCATAGAAGAGAAATGTGTTAGCTGCACAGAGCTTAGGATCTAGAATCCATGTGGGTTGGGGCAGTCGGGGAGAGACAGATTTAAGAGAAGTAAGGGGGAAATAATTGAAATTATTCTGGAGGAATTTGGAGTACTTTTAAGGATTCCAGACATTTTACTGAAAAAGGTAGCATCTGGCTATATTTCTGCCTGAGGCTAAAAGCACGGGCCATGTGCTTGATAAAGCTAATGTTAATACAGGAAGCCATTTTGCTTCTGACTTCTATTCTGCCCAGGAGAGATGGAAGCAAATCTAGTAGTACATGGAATGGGGGAAAATATGTTCTGGGGAGGCTCCCAGGCTGAAATCTGACTGCTCTTAAGAATTTGTCATGAGGCAGTGGGCAACAGTTGCTTGGGAATCATTTGTCAATAATTTGTATATTGGGAGAAAGACCAATGTTCTTTGGCAGAAGGAGGAAAGTTGGGAATCTGAGAACTCCAGGGTCCTAAAAATACCCTCCCTCATCCACCTGACTTTCTCAGATATATGGAAAACCTTTGGGTCTTCAGTGGTGAAAGAATCACTTGGATAGGAAGGAGGAGAAAACAGGGAAGGTTTCTAGTGAAGGTCCCACCCTTTCTTCTAACTTAGAATTCCTCATCTGGGTCATATTACAGAGGTGGGAACAATGTTTCCAGAGGGCTGCATGAAAACATTCTCTGGGAAAGAGAACTGGAAGCTCCTAGGGTCCCTTTCTTCAACTCCTTGGCTGGATTATTCGTTTTTGACACCTTGGAGAGACCAACAAATCTGGGTTGACAGGGAAGTGGGGGCAGTTCTGGGTAGATCCCCCAGGCATCTACCAGGCATTTAGAATAACCAGCAAGATCACACTGCTTTATCTTTCTGATGAATAAGAATTCTTCTATCCATGATAATATTGACTCTTTGCTATTTAAATTGCAAATACTTTTATCCCATTTGTTGTTACCTTTCAGTTCTGTTATGTTCTTTTTTCCTTACTGAAGGATTTTATTTTCATTTAGTCAGCTTTACCTTGGCCTTCATAAATTTCCACTTTTGGCTTTATACATAAAGAAGCCTTCAACACCCAATATTATAAATGATTGATATTATTACCAAAATCTAGCCAAATAACCAAGAGCCCCTTTCTATAGTACACCTCCTGCAGGAGGGTAAACTCTACCCTGTTGAACTCAGCTGGGGCCATGTAACTTGTCGGTCAAAGAAATGCAAGCAGGAATGACATGTATCATGTATGAACAGGAGCTTAGAAAACCAGTGAGTGGCTCCTGTGCTTCTTCTCCCTCTATAACAATATCATTAACGTTTCTAGAGATACAGCCCGGGCCTGAGGATGAAAGCAATACGGAAGACAACTCAGCTTGACCCATGACGGATATACAGCTCGAGCAAAAACCAGAACTTTATTGTAGTGAACTCCTGAGATTTGAGGGGCATTGTTACCACAGCACAACCCAGTCAGTCTATCCTGACTAAGGTATGTTTCTGGCCTTTCTCTTATGCCTACTGTTGTATTAGAAACACAGAGTCTTAATTCTTATTTACCTACATCTCACCCAACTAAGACTAAAAAGAAGCATAACCTCTCATCTGAAAGTCCTAGGAAACAAACAACAACAAATAAATGTATATATACAAACCACCTCCTCAAAGGTTTTACATGTCTGCTATTTTCTTCCTAAATTCAGCATTCCAGAATGATGCAGAGTGGCGAAAGGTGGGAATTGAAAAAGAAGGATAAATCCTTGGGGGAAAAGCAGAGAGTTGCATTAAAACCATCTTGAAAACACTTGGTTTTAGGGTTTTAGTGTTGCCTTTCTTCCACTCACACGAGAGCCCTGGAACAGAATGGGTTCTCCCTGGGCAGGTCTGCCTCACCATTTCATCTGCGACCACCTCCCTCTGTCGGTCGATTCCTCCTCCATCTGGGCCTGACTCAAAGCTCCACGTCCAGTGGCAACGCTGGGTTGCCAGAAGAGGTTTGGGAAAGTGAAGAATGGAATTTACCTAGGGGAATGCTGAAAGGTAGTGAAGCAGGAAGCCAGTAAACATTTGCCCAAATCCCGTTTCTTCCAGCCTGTGGATGCTGTTTATTCCTCATGAATGCAAACATGTCTGGAGAGGCTGCTGTGTCACAGTCACCCTGGAATGCGCTGCGCTTTCTCAGAGGTGACATTGTGACCTGAACGCCACTGGGTTTGGAATGATCAGACGCACAAGCCAGGAGGGATTTTTCAGGGGAAGATTTTTTTAATGCTCTGCCTCTATCTGGAAGTGATTCCTCCATCCTCAGAGGGGTGGAGCAGCTCTGGGAGATGCCACAGAGGTCCTGGAGAACGTTCAGAATTGCATCTTCTCAACTTTGAAACCATCTTCATAGCCTCTGAGTTAGCCAGTAATGAGAACTGATGGATTCTAGTCAGAATCCCATTTCTGTATGAATAAGACCTACTTCCGCTCTTCTGCCCAGATTTTGACCTTGAAGAGCAGCCAAACTTTGACTCTCTTTTGAGCCTGACGTCAGGGCAAACGATACCGTTCCAAACCCCACTGCAGCACCCGCCACCGCTCAGCAGAGATTCACAGACATATAAATCAGCGTTGGCTCCGTGTAGAGGAGGATGGAGATCCGGACAGCTCCCGGAGAAGCCATACCCAGAACAATTAGTTACCAGCAACACGCATTCCAAACTGCGCATCACAGAAAACAGGAACCTCCCAAGTTTGGTGCACTTAAGAACAGAAGCAACTGGAAAAACAGAAAAAAAAAAAAAATTGGCAAAGATTCTAACACAAGGCTACATTTTTGCTTGAGGCTGAATGTTTGTGTCCCTCCCCAAATCCGTATGTTGAAACCTAATCCCTAAAAGGATGGGATTTGGAGGTGGGGCCTATGGGAGGGGCTCAGGTCATGAGGATTCTGCCCTCATGCATGGAACTCGTGCCCTTAGAGAAGGGACCCCAGAGACCCCATGCCTCTTCCACCATGTGAAGACACAGAGAAAGAACAGTTGAGAACCAGGAATCAGGCTTTCACCAGACACTAACCTCCAGAACAATGAAAAATAAATGTCTGTTGCTTATAAGTCAGTCTGTCTATGGAGTTTTTGTTATAGCAGCCCAAACGGACTAAGAGAACTTTGAACAGTGAGAAGAAGAGACAGAGAAGCCGCTGCAGCTGTTATAGGAAGCCCTACCATGAGAAAAGGACATTCCAAAACGGCATTGGAAGAACACATCAGTGAATCAGATGATGGAGAGCAGGAAAGGATACAAACTGGACCAAATCAAAGATAGTCTCATCACCTCCTTCATGGGAAGGAATCCAAAGGAACGTATTATACAAGTTAGTTTTTACCCTGATAGTCATACTGAAGATACTATGTAGTAAATTCGATATGGTTCTCACTTCATAGCTTATGTGCGATCATTCGGAATTAATAAAAATATTTTTTTCTTCCTAAACTCCCAAGGTAAAGAATCCCTTCAGGTTTTTTCTAGATAGGTATCTGATAGGTCTAGGTAGGTCATCCCTGCTGCCAAGTAAAGTCAGGATTCCGGTGCCCAGACTGGAGAGCTCAGATAACCAGCACTCCCTACAGAACTGCACCAGGACCAGGCTTCGTCCCACCTGGGTGTGCTCCAAGCTACCCTTCACATCTACCATCTCCTTTCATGCTCACAATGCTTTTGTAAGGCAAGTAGGGTAGATATTTGACAGGTAAGGAAGATGAGGCCCAGGAAAGCAAGGGTCACGAAGTTGGCAAATGACAATGTTTTATCATTGAAACTGACTCTTGGGTCCTGTCCTCCAGCCCCTACTGCCCACCTGGCAAACCCTTCCAGAAAAATGCTGTGAATACTCAATGTTCAAGCCAACAAGGAAAGATGTGTTTTAGACACTTCTGAGGATGGCTTCACAGTTTCTTTGGGATCTACCCTGAGCCCAGAGGTGGACCCTCAATAGACATATCTAAAACATGAGATCTTGCTGCACCCTGGCCATGGCTGATGGATCCAGGTGGACACCTGTTCCATTCAGAACATATCTCACAGACACATACACAGACACAGACACACACACACACACCAAATTCAGAGAGAGAGAGTTATTGGAGCTAGATTCTGTTGGGGGAGATTCTCTGAAGCAATTCTTCTTGGATGCTGGTGAAATACTTCAGTATCCATTCAATTTTTTAATAGAATTTAATTTTTTTTTAAATTTGCCTAATTAATCACTTTCTGCTACTTGCAATCAAAGAACCGTTAACTAATACAATACAATTTCTGCAATCTCTCCCATTCTGGGTCTTAAACGTGTTTTCACATAACACCTCTTGCTTTTATCCAAGTGCAGTTCTCTCTTCATTGATTATCTTGTCTGCATTTCTCTAACAATGGCAAAGTTGGGATACTTTCCATTTTGGTCACATTTTCCTTAGACTCACCAGCTATTGACCTTCTCAGATGACCAGGAAAACAAATTGGAGGCTGGAGAGAAAAAACACACTTAGGCACTTAAGACGGATGAATGGACTGGCAAAAAGCCAATGGGATTGTGACATTCCTGTTAAATTAATAAACTCCCTGTCAAATTGCCTCAGTTCCTCTGAAAACTGAGAAGGCCCACCAAAACCAGCTGGTTGATTCACATTGCTGGCTGGGTCAGTTCAGTATCCTTAAATCACCTTTCTTTTGAGTAGAAATTGCAGTTCATGTAATACCAGATCAGCAGGCTGGTAGGTAAAATAACACTCAGAAGAAGAGTATTATGAGCTCTGAGCTTGTGAGTGGAGTTATACATATTTTAAAAATCATCGTTTAAACCTTAATCCCTGCCTTTGCTTGAACTAAGGGAGACAAGGATGGACTTTCAGTGGCTCTTCCATTGGATAAGGCTGAGTGCAGTGGCTATAAATTAGAAAATAACAAGTAGAGCTGTGAGGCAGCACTTGCCTTGCCCTGGAGATTTCCCACAGCTTTACTGACCGCTCTGCAGAATTATGGGGAAAGCAGATCTGGCACGGACTCCAGGGAAGGGGAATGATTTGCACAAGTGCCTAAAACACTGCACACAGAGCCCTTCTCATCCCTAGGTGGCATCAAACATGGGTGACCAAGAGGGTATTTTATGAACTTCCAGAGGACTTCAGTGTGGCTAAAGGTGCTCTTAATTGGTTTTCTATTCAGAGGCATTAAATTAACTTTACCTAAAAATATTGCTTACTTAAGTCAATGAAGGAAAATTGGATTTAGATTTAGAGACTCAGTACAGCTGCAAAATAAGCTCTAAAACCTTCACGTTTGTACCATATGGGCAAAGCAAAGAGCAAATGACTTTGCAATTCTTGATTTGAGTGTAAGTACTATTGTGTCTGACACCAACTACTTTTTCACTCTTTCAGTTTGATATTGGGGGAAGATAAAAAAAGTTAAAGAAACAGAGTCAGATTTGGATTCCTCTAAGCCGTTAGTCACCACAGATGGGTAGGCCACCTCACTGAGATGGAGCCAATATCAGAACCAAGCAGATCCAGCCTTGCTCTCTTAGTCGGATATATTTAGACACAAAGAGCACTGAGTAGTGAGTCCTGAGGCTCAGGTCCGAAGCCCAAATTAGACAAGCACTTTCTCCTGAGTGAGACTACAAAATAAAGGATCTCAAGATTCAATCATCTCTAAATCTCCTTCCAAGTCTGAATCATGCTTATAAATGGCCATTTTCTTTATTATTTCTTATTATCCTAAAATTTGGATAAATTTTATCTCTAAAAGTTCTATGCAAAATCTGAACATAATAAACTCTTTTTTTAAATTTTATTGACGTATAGTTGATTTAATGTTGTGTTCATTTCTGCCGTACAGCAAAGTGATTCAGTTATACATACATATATTCTTTTTCATATCTGTTTCTATTATGGTTTATCACAGGATATCGAATATAGTTCCCTGTGCTATACAGTAGGACCTTGTTGTTTAGCCTTCCTATATATACTAGTTTGCATCTGCTAATCCCATACTTCCAATCACTCCCTCCCCTCCCCCTCCCCCTCCCCCTTGGCAACCACAAGTCTGTTCTCTGTATCTGTGAGTCTGTTTCTGTTTCATAGATATGAACATAATAAACTCTTATTTATCTAAAATCTAAGCACCCCAAAATTTCAATAGTCAGAATGATCTTTGTTAAAACATGTAATGTTCATATTAATTGTTACTACATTGTACAATATCCTGAATGAGCTTCAAAATCATAAAGAAAAGATAAATTTCTGTTCAGTTTGGCTTTAAGAAGTATATTCTAATTCTCTTCCAGGGAAATTCTCAGGAAGTGAGAGACAAATCAGAGTGGCTCAAAAAAGATGGGCATCCTCTATTATTCCGCCAGATTCTCTAAACCTCAGCAGTGAGGCTGTGGCTTGCGTTGATGTTTTCCCCCCTTGTAAGTAAATCTCCTTTCATTTGAACTTGCCTCATTTCCATCAGTTATTCTTGGCATCCAGAAAAGAGATAATGGTTTGGGGTTTTTTTTTTTAATTTGTTTGTTTGTTTTACTAAAATCAGAAAACTACCAGGCCAGCAACACGAAGAAAAGAGTCACAGACGGCTTCATTTCTTTGGATCTTAAAAGGACTGATCCAACTTGGAGGGAAAGTTTCCTTTAATCCAAAATTGTGTTAGATCTTTTGTTTTATCATAGAGAAGTAAGTGCAAGCATTTAAGAAGCTTGTTCTTTCCCAGAGCGAACACAGTTGTTCAGTAAAGATGCTCAGAGAGCAGCACGAGCCAGGCACCAAGCAGACCCTGGGCACATGGTGGTGGGTGAGCTGCTGTCCCCTCTTCAAGGCCATACCATCTCTCTGGGAGACAGACAAGTCCACCCTAGCAAGCCCCTGGCTCGGGAAAACACCACGTGCCACGGGGCAGCCGAAGGATGGGAAGAGAAGCCCCCCTGAGTGCTTCTTGCGTTAGGGGAAAAACTTCAGAAGGAGTTGACTTTACCTTTTCTTTTCATTCTTTTTTTAAGGCATTGTATAATAGTGATCAAGACCAGCAGACTGTAGAGCCAGGCAGGCGGGATTCAAATCGCAGTTTAGCCACTTACTAGCTGAGTGACCCTGGGTAAGTTATGGAACCTCTCTGTGCCTCATATTTCCCACGGTCAAAAGGAGATAATGACAATGCCTGTTTCCTAGGGTTGTTGTGAAGATTTAAAGCGCTCAGACCCATGCCTGGTGCGAGCTACTTACAGGTTCCTATTCACCTTCAATGTTTTAGGTTCTAATGGCTCGCCCATTTAACATCCATCTAACACTTTCAAGGTTCTCACACATAGAAGAGAAGGTGAAACTGAACGGCAAGCTCTCTGAAGAGTCAGCGTGGTTTCCAAGCAACCTGGCCCCCATCCACCTTCCCCACCTCCCCGCTCACCGCTCTCCCCAGTGAGCTCCTGTCTGCCCCGTCCTTCTGACCTTCTTCCCACCCCATCCCTCACCCTCCCAGTGTTCTGGTCGCCTTCTACTTCCCCCTTGGAGGCCCCCTGATGTCATCAGGCTGCGTTGCCTATCTCTGTACTGCTCCTCAGGACACTCTATTCCTTTTAGGGTCCTGCTTTGCATACTACTCAGTATTATACTTAGTATTTTAATACTTCTTTTACTCTCCTAGCCTTACTAGATTGTAAATCCTTAAAGGCAAGGCCATGTCTTACTCATATTGGTAGGAGTTGCGAGCACAATGGCTTTCAAGCAGTTGTTCCTGAATTTGTTTCATACATAAATGTATGAAGTGCAAACAAATAAACAAAACCCATAAAAAACATAGCGAAGTAGAGGGCAGCTTCTGAAGTCAGACAGACTTCAGTTCTGGCTCTGTCAATACTGGCTGTGGGACCTTGTGCAGTAATTCTATCGGTTCCTAATCTCCCCGTCAATAAAGAGGAAATCACAGGACCTCCCTTACAGGGTTGTTGGAGGATTAAATGAGATAATGTGTATAAAGGACCTAGAAGGGCACCTGGCATTTAGTAAGAGTTCAATAACTGTTAGCCATAGTTGCAATTGTCTTGTTACCTCCCTCTTTATTATAACTAATCTGGGGTAATTTTGTTTATGGGAAAATGTCCCTCCACTTACCAATGACCTCTAAGGAGAAAAGTGTATTCTAATGCAATACAACCATTAAGGGTAACGACTATGAACCTGAGTTAATAAAAAAAAATTCTAAATATGCTAAGCATATCTGCTTAAGAATTCCAGGAAGTAAGTTTAGTATTTTAGGAACCTGTCCATCAAACAAACATTTTCAAATGTCAGCACTTCAGAAGAGTTCCCATCTATAAGTCGTTTTGTCCCTAGCCATATAATAATACGATCTATAGTTCACCTGTCTGAAGGCTTTGTAAAGGTCACTTGGTGGCAAGTTCTATTTTCCCTTAATATAGCTAGTGGGAAACAAGGCACAGAGAAACATTTGGCTCCAAGATAATAGAATTAGTGGCAAAGCTTATCCAGAAAATCTATTCATTCGCAAGCCCTTGTCCTAATACCAAATGCAGAAGGAAATCTCATTGAGTTGTTCTTTTAAGTATAACTTTTAGTAAAAGGGCATACCATTAAACTGAACCTTCAAAAATCCCAATCTCCAGTGAAGATGATGTTGAAATATATAGCATTCTGGTGGTCTTGCCTGTTGATAATAAAAACTTCAAGTATCAACTGGGACCCATGCAGGAGATAGAAACGAGTTATTTTAACAGAGAGAAGATTATATAAAAAGTTGTTAACTAGCTATCAAAAAACTTAAAAGGAAAAGAGAAGGCTATCATGGAGGTAGCAGCGGCAGGAAGCAGCTACCAACGCTAGACCTAGAGGAAAAAAGGGAAGATGTTGGAATTATTAAAACTTAGAAGCTTGGAGGTAGGGTGCCATGGAGGTGAGACTCAGATGCTTAGAAGGGGCGTTATACCCATTATCTTGTAATAACAGATAATGCAATGTATCTGCCAAAATACTGAATCACTCTGCTGTACACCTGAAACTAACACAACACTGTAAGTCAACTGTACTCCAATACAAAAAAGGAGGGGCAGCTATTTGGCTGGTGCTGGTTTCCCTGAGCTTGGAGGGTGGGCTCCATGGGCCTGGAACCCAGACCCCTAAAGAAAGGGCATCAACCAGCTGCTGCTAACTTCTTGGAGGGGTGTGAGGGGGCTGATTCTGAGTGTTACAAACACTGCTGCCTGGATTCAACTACTACTCCAGGAGTGAAATGTGACTGTAGGATGGCGGCTTTGCAAGGGTGATACAAGGACAGGAACCAAAAGGAAAGAAGGAAGTCCCTTTACTAAACCCTCCTCCCCTCTTCTGGTCTTTGGCACGTGCAGTCCACAGAGCTGAACCAGAAAGCAGCTGGCGAAGCAAAAAAAATGCTTTGCAGAGTCAAGCCTGGTTGATGTCACAACGTAGTGAAGAAAAAGGCGGGTTGGGGACTAAGAAACTTAACTGGCACATGTGCCTAGAGGAGGGGACATTTTCAAATATTTTGCTTCACTTTATTGTAATTTATACCCAATCAGTGATCTGCCTCGTATATTTCGCTTGGCTTCTGTTTGCAAACTTCCAATCGTAACTGAGGTAAGAAAATGGTCTTACCAATCCAAACATTTGTTTTTATTAGGCTTTTAGATTAAAATTAGAGGTTTTTTAAGAAAGCACAACAGCGGATTTTTCTACCCTGAAGCCCTAAAAAGTTATGATTTATCCACTATACTTATTTTCATAAATGCTGTTTATCGTCAAGAAAATATATATGAATCTGTAATTGTAAAAGACGATTGAAAGATAACACTGTGAACCTAATAGACTCTGTAATGTATCAGTAAATAACTATAATGAATAACTTTAGTGCTGGGAATTGCTAACGGAATGCACATATCACTGGAAAATGCTCAGTGTTTTTGTTGTTATTGGCTTCGTTTGAATTGTTACAAAGAATGAATTGTCCAAGACATCTAATCCCTAACCCAACCCGTTAAAACTTGATTTCATTTTGCTCAGAAGTAACTAAGAAGTTGTATTCAGATTCAATGGAGACCAATTCTGAGATATTTAGCCAAAGAATATACTCCTATTCATATAGGAGTGCTATCAATTCAAGAAGCATTCTTAGGATGGCTTAAATAATACATATCTGTCACTAAATATAACTTTGTAGATTAAGGTTAAAACCAGGTCTGGAATTCAAGGAGCCAATAGTTTAATTGAAAAGATGCTCCTAACACATCGAAAAGGGTCTGAGTCTGAGACAGGTAGCTGATCGCCTCCTGGCAGTGGGGCACCTGGAAGCCCAGCTAAGCACATTTCCCTGCCTCCCTTGCAGCAATCTGTAGTGATAAATTTCTTTCCGGTGGACCCTGACAGAGTTGGGATGCTTGGGTCATACAATACCCCACACTTGCCCCTCCATGTTTCTCCCCTTGCCTTGGGATACAATGGCAAAAAGACTAACTAGAGTGACCCTGAAGGCCATGTACTGAGGACAGCAGAGCCACATCATCCCGAGTTTCTAAATGACTGTACAGAGCAGAGAGGGTCCCCTCCCACCTCCCCCAATCCACAACCTAGAACTACTTCCTTGCACTATGATAGGAGAAATAAACCTCCACTACAGGGACTTCCCTGGCGGTCCAGTGGTTAAGACTCCACGCTTCCACTGCAGGGGGAACGGGTTCAATCCCTGGTTAGGGAACTAAGATCCCGCGTGCCGTGCATTGCGGCCAAAAAAATAAAAATTTTAAAAAATTAAACAAACAAACAAAACCTCTACTACATTTAAGCTAATATACTTTGGGTCTATTTGTTACAGGAGTTTAGTCCAGTCTAATCGATATGCAGTTGAAGATCAATACATTGTCTAGAAGAATTTGAAGTAGTCAGGTGAGAGTTCCTAGAAGAAATAAAACCTAATCTGGGTTTTAGTTAATAACAACCACAGTTCATTTAGAATCTTTTTGTGCCAGGGACTATGTCAAGAACTGACATGTATTATCTAAGTGTCACAACAGCCCTTCACATCATGTGTTATTAAACCTTACTTTGCCAATGAAGACGCTGAACGTCAGAGCAGTTGGGTAATTTTCCCCGAAGTCGTACAGCAATAATGAATGTTAGGCCTATAATTTGAATGCAGGTATTTCTGCCTCCAAAGGCCTTGCAGGCTGGTTGGGGGATAGTATAAGGAAAGGCATGGAGGGATGTATTATCACGGCAGGTGTGGGCTGGGAGTGACAATGGCTATGACTTTTCCTTCCCAGTAATACTCTTGTAGAAGAAGGAATCCACCTTGCTCTCCCTTTCCTCAAACCAGTCTTGACTCCTGAAATCTAGTCTGTGCTGCTCTCTTCTCCATCAGCGCTACAGCAATGGGAAAGGCCAGAATGAATTATCAAAGTGTTCAGAGATGATAAAGAAACCAAAACCCAGCTCTCACTCACATCCCCCACACTCCCAAACAGGAGCCCCGTCCCTCTGAGAGATGACTGAATAGACACCAGAAGACTATTAAATGGGTGACCCTTCCTATGCTGAAGGAGGCCCAGGAGGATTGGAAGGGTGAGAGACAGTGACCTTGGCCACAGAACAGAAGAAGCCTAATCAGAGGCAAATACACATTGTTCAAGATTGCCAACCATTTGCATAGATAATCAAGAGCCAACTGTAAGTCATTTGTTTTTGGCATTTGGATGGCCCTACAGGAGTCCAAGGCAAATAAACAAATGTAGGCCTGGGGATATCTAAATAAAACCACATCTACTAGGCCTTAGGAAACCATGCAGAGCTTTGAATAGAGGAGGTGGACATCAGTGGTGGTGGGGGGGAGGTATGGATAACACTGTCTTTGACCTGACATGTTTAAAGTGTTAGAACTGGTCTCTTTATTTTTAATGGAGAACATTTGTAAGTCATTTACATGGCAGACGGTTCAGTGGCTCAGATTGACATGCAAAAGTTATAGAGACTTCTGCTCAGCTTGCTGTTCTCCAAGACATCCCCACGCTCCATCCTCCTGAAGCCCTTCCCAGAAGCGTGCAGTTCTCCCTAACCAGTAGTGACAGCCAGTGACCAAAAAGGTTAAGGCCACTCAGACTGAGAGCACCAAACGCTTTCACTACAGAAGCACTTAGGATATCCACAACAGAAACTGTGGATGTCCTAGTGCTGTCTGCCAAAAACCCTTTCCCTCTGCCTTCCGGGCACATGGTACAGCATGTCACATCCTGGCCTCTAGGTGGTCAAGTGCGGCCATGTAACTAATTCAGGCCAATGAGTTAGGAGCAGGAGAGACAGTACCGCTTCCAGCCTGGAGCATTTAACTGCTGGTGCAAGACCCTCCAGAATCATCTTTCCTTCTGCCACAGTAACTGGCAGCGTTTGAAATGATGGCTGCTCCCTGAGGGCCACGTAGCCTGAGCAAGGAATGAATCACTGTTATTTGAAGCCACTGGGATTTTGCAGTTATTTGTTAGATTAACCTCGCCCTTCCTGACTGATAACAATAATTAGCTATCATTGAGTGTTCTATTCTGAACACTTTATATATCCTCATTTAATTCTACAAACAGTCCTTTGAGATGGCTAGTATTGTCTCCTCGTGGTGCAGATGAAGATACGGAGGTACAGAGAAGTTACATAAATTGCATAAAATGGTGTAACTAATGCAAAAGGTAGAACTAGATGCAGGTACAGGAAGTCTGTCTCCAGGGCCTGAGATCTAACCACTGAGCCATGGCACGTCTTGACCATACATTTTAATATGATCGCTGTAACAAGCTTTAATAAAATTGCTCATCCTCAAAAACATACGCATTGAAAACTGCAGTAAAAACATACCGTCCTATCAAAGTCACCATATGCTATCCTCAAGTTTAACTCTTGTTTGCAGTTAATTGCAATTATTTTATAAGGTGGAAAAAAAATTGGCATTTGAAATAACTGCACCCCAGATGCCACTACTTGAATTGCCAAGTTGCATGACAAAAAAGTAATAGCACACCCATGAAATAAATAACATTTAATCATAGAGGCTGCACTTTCTGCAAGCTCTGGGTCTACACCCTTGAACCTGGTCTCCCTGAGTTGGACTCATACCTTAAAAGAAAAACAGGAACTGGAAACATTATCTATTTAGCATGTTTCATTTTAGATTAAACAGATTTTACTCCCTGTTCCCTGGTAATTATATATAATTAAAAAGCACCAAGGAATGTGCGTAAAAGCACAATGAAGTAATAATCATGTGAACGGTGGCTTATTTTAACTCACCGCTGCGGGCAAGTTGCTTTTATTCAGATTAATTTGTTGAAAGACTGATGCAAACATGACAGTGAGACAGAAGGGAACATGTTCTTTCAAACTGCTTGGCTCAGAAAACATGATTAATGAAACACATCTAATTGCATCAATGTTTCAGAAGGCATTATTACCAAGTACACTTTAAAGGTCATGCTCCTAGGGAACAGCTTTCTCTTTGGGGGGACCCATCCTATTTTTCAGAAACTTACCTGAAATCAGATTGACTCAGATCACTGCTAAAGCAAGACCTCTCTGAGTAGCTACAACAGTTGGGAGTTGTATTCAGGCATCATCTTAGTATCATGCTACCCTTCCCTCGTGCGTATTCTCCAGAACAAAGGCAAGAAATGCTGCAACAGCTAAGTCTTTCACTTGTTTAAAAGCAATGAATTGGGCATTACTGCATTAAGACACTGAGCTGAAATTATTAGAGAAATGCAAATCAAAACTACAACGAGGTACTACCTCACTCTGGTAAGGATGGCCATCATTAAAAAGTCTACAAATAACAAATGCTGGAGAGGGTGTGGAGAAAAGGGAACCCTCCTATACTGTTGGTGGGAATGTGAATTGGTGCAGCCACTATGGAGAACAGTATGGAGGTTCCTTAAAAAACTAAATATGATCCAGCAATCCCACTCCTGGGCATATATCTGGAAAAAAACATAATTCAAAAAGATACATGCACCCCAATGTTCATAGCAGTACTCTTTACAATAGCCAAGACATGGAAATAACCTAAATGTCCATCAACAGGTGAATGGATAAAGAAGATGTTGTGCATATACACAATGGAATACTACTCAGCCATAAAAAGGAACAAAATATTGCCATTTGCAACAATGTGGATGGACCTCGAGATTATCATACTAAGTGAAGTAAGTCAGAAAGAGAAAGACGAATACCATATGATATCAGTTACATGTGGAATCTAAAATATGACACAAATGAACCTATCTACGAAACAGAAACAGACTCATAGACATAGAGAAGAGACTTGTGCTTGCCAAAGGGGAGGGGAGAGGGACAGATTGGGAGTTTGGGGTTAGCAGAGGCAAACTATTATATATTGAATGGATAAACAACAAGGTCGTACTGTATAGCACAGGAAACTATGTTTAAAATCCTGTGATAAACCATAATGGAAAAGAATACAAAAAAGAATGTACATGTATATATAACTGAATCACTTTGCTGTACAGCAGTAATTAACACAACATTGTAAATCAACTATACTTCAGTTTTAAAAAAGACACTGAACTGAGTACGACAGCATGCAAAGCATAAGGACATGAACATGTGCCCGGAGCTTACTCTATGTCAGGTAGTATCTCATTTAATCCTCACAACAACGCTATGAGATCACGACCATTATGATCACTATGTTTACAACAGGTAGGCAATAAGCCTTGTGTTAACACATATAGAATGCTATATCGTGATTTAGGTGTTAAGAAGAAGCATGGAAGGAGGGTAGGAAGGGCCAGGGCTACATAGCAATTTTAAATAGGGTGGTTAGGGAATGTCACGAAAGTGACATTTGAGTAAAGACCTAAAGGAAGTGAGGGGAAAGCCGCAGAAATCTGTGGCGGAAGGGCACTCTGGGCAGAGAGAAGAGCAAGTGCAAAGGACCTGAGATGGGGAATGCTGAAGGGACGGCAAGGAGGCGAGTGTGGGAAGTAGCGGGAGATTTGGCAGAGGGGAAGGGAACCAGAGCATGGCGGGTCGTGGAGGTGACTGAGAGACTACGGACTTTAAGTGACAGGGGAAGACCTCGGAGCATTTTGGGTGAAGGAGGGTCAGGATCTGACCACAACAGAATCACTCCAGCTGCTGTGTTGAGAATAGACCAAAGGGCAGTAAAGAAGAAACAGGAGGCTAGTTAAGAAAGAGGCTACTGCAATCAACCAGGCAAAAGGGGGCAGGGGTCTGGCCCAGGGTGGCAACAGTGGAATGTAAAAAAAAAGGCCAGATTCTGGATACACTGTATTTTTAAAGTAGAAACAACAGGATTTGTGACAGATCAGATGGGGCATGTCAGAAAGAGTGGGGTCAGGGATGGCCCCAGGTCTTTGGCCTGGCAACTAGAAGCATGGGGTGGTCTTTTACTAAGGTGGGGAAGGCTGAGAGGAGCAACTTTGGAAGCCCCAGTTTGGGGCAGTTAAGTTTGAAATACCCAGGAGACAACCAAATGGAGATGTCAAAGAGACTAACAGGCCTTGAGCTAAAGAGACAGAACAGAGCTGGAAATAGACAATTGAACATCATTAGCATTAACATGGTACTTGAAGTCAAGGGAACGGAATGAGGCCACCAGGAAAGTGAGCGTAGAGGAAAGAAGATGCCCAGAGGCTGAGGCCTGGGTCGGGCCAGTGTTTCAACGTTGCAAGATGAAGAGGAACCAACAAAGGGGATTTGAGGGCGGCCACAGAGGCAGGAAGAAAACCACAGAGTCCAGAACAGTGACCTGTGGGTCAACCACGCCAGGGGAAATAACTTATTCCAGCTCTCTCTGCTTCAGGGGTGCTTTGAAATAAAATAAGAGGATAAACGGGAAATCCTTTTAAAAAGTTGTAAAGCCTTCTATGTGTCTAAGATTCTTAAGAACTTTCCAAGTGTGCATGCAAACTAAGTATATTGATTTTAAAAACTAAGTGCACACACATTTATGATATCGATTTAAAATGTATCAATTTAAACAAGTCAATCAACCAAAGTACACGAGGTAAAGCTCCGGAAATAATAATACATTTCAAAATACTCAAGTTATAAAACCCATCAGGATTTTTAAACGTTGTTGTCTTCCTGCATCCTCCAGCCGTTCGATCAATCTTTCAGTGGCTGTGGCAGCTGAAAGAGAAAGATATTTGCTTCTTATGGTATCAGTGTCACCCAGGATTTAACCTCCTGCCTTAGAGAGTCAGGAACCAAGAATGAGGCTGTGTCCCCAGTATCCCAAAGACAGTGACATTCTAAACCTAGGGACTCTGAACCTTGTATGCTATCTGTCATACATTTAAAACCTATTTTTAGGATCATGATATTTGTGTTTATTGGACTTAGAACTTATAACGAACCTATGAATCTTTAAATAATGGTGATGACAGATGCCCATTCACTTCTTCAGCAAAATGTTAGAGAGGCAGCATAAGGCAGTTTTTTTTAGAGCACGTGCTCTGCAGTCAGACTGCCCAAGTTCAGATCCTACCTGAGGGTCTATAAAATAGAGACAAGCGTAGGACCTACCTCACTGGCCTGTTGTGAGGATTCAGTGAGTTAATATTCATAAAGTTTTCAGGATGGTGTCTGGCACATGGTCAGTGCTACGTGAGGGCTCATTCCATATTTGGAAATACCTCACACATGTCCCCTGTGTGCTCGACATTGTCATAAGCACTAGGGATACGATAAGACAAGATCCATCCATGGGTGGTGGGGAAAAACAAACAAGGAAACAGATCAATGGGATAATTATAGAGTGTGTGAAGTATTAAACAAAGACATGTGACAGAGAGCGGCTAGGAGTGGAGGGAAGTGAGGAAAGGCCTCCTGGAGAAGGAAAAATTGGCAAGGCCTGCGCACTAAAAAGGTACCAAGCACGTGAGGATTCCCAGCGGAGAAAACCACTAAAGCAAAGAGATACAGCCATGAAGACCAAACAACCAACTTGATCTCAGAAAATAAACCATCTAATTTAACGTGGGGAAGGCATGTGAGTCAGACATGCAAATTAAGCCACTCAGAAATCAGGCAGGGAACATATCCACAGGGGAATCTTTCACACCCATGGGCAAAGTTTCAGAATGTATCGATGAAGTATTGATCAAGCTTGGTACTAGAGTGTAAGGATACATTTGAATTCTAATGTGATTGACTTGCAGATTTTTGCCACAGGATTTAGGAGTAGGCTTCCTCCTTTCACCCACCCATTCTCCCCTCATTAATGTGTTAATATGATTATTTTCATATGTGCTTCTAACCAAGGCAGAACAAGGGACAGGTAACTTTTTCCCCTGTATGAAATGGCCTTCCTGTATGTCTTATTTTGCCCATCTAAATCTGCTGCTTCAAGTCCTTTCTTTCAATTGCTGAAGAAATGGCATGAATTCAGGCAAAAGGATTACCTGGTCCAATCTCTCCTGTCTGAGACTGTCCTCAAATGCTAAGTTAATAACCACCTAGAATCAGGCAGCTAAGGAAGTCTTTCCGCCTTCCGCTTGCACAGCCTGTTGGATGAGCTTTTGCCTTTCTGCCATCTCCAGTCCTTTACTTTGTTTTGCTTTTGACAGCTATGGACCTCGCAGAGAAGCCAGACAGGTTTAGAAACCAGTTTGGTCCCAGCAGACCTGCACAGTGGGAACTCACCTCTATACACACAGATCTGGGGCAGTGCCTGCCTGGGCACTAGGAAGTCAGCCCAGGTTCCCAGAGAGCCCTAAGACATCCAGTCTAAACAGATACATCAGTCTGCTCACTGCGAGGAGAAAGCTGGCTCTCCCAATGTAATTACAAGGTGGCTGATTTATTATTCTGAGCTTTGGTGCACGGCAGGGGTAGTGTTATTTGTGCCAGTTTTTGGTATTGGGCCAAAAGATAAAATACTTAGCTCGTCTGATTGGTTCCAAGAATCCATTTGCACAAACAGAGTTCCTGCATATGCCAATGTGTGTTCAGGGATTATGCGTGTGGCTTAGTCTCTTTGGCAAAGCCCTTCCAAGAAGGAAATTACAAGTCTCCATATATTCAGAACCATTTAATAGCTGGCAAGCTACTGCCAACCACCTAAGCTACTGCCAAATCTCCTGAAGTATCTTAAAGGGTCCATCCTCGTCAGGTTAGTTTTAGAGCTAAATAAATATACCTCAAATGACACATGCTACATTTTCTCTAAAAGAAAAAAACAAAACAATTATTTATCTCTAGCCCTGGTCCCTGGCAGTATAAACAGGCTAAAACCCCAGATGGGAAAATAATACTTTATAAAAGACCATGGGGCTTCCCTGGTGGTGCAGTGGTTGAGAATCTGCCTGCCAGTGCAGGGGACGTGGGTTCGAGCCCTGGTCTGGGAGGATCCCACGTGCCGCGGAGCAACTGGGCCCGTGAGCCACAACTGCTGAGCCTGCGCGTCTGGAGCCTGTGCTCCGCAACAAGAGAGGCCACAACGGTGAGAGGCCCGTGCACCGCGGTGAAGAGTGGCCCCCGCTCGCCGCAGCTAGAGAAAGCCCTCGCACAGAAATGAAGACCCAACACAGCCAAAAAAAAAAAAGACCATGGACAGGCATGTGTAATCACGGTCCAGGGAATGGTCCATGGAATGACAGAGACAGAGAATGGAGGTTAGAATTATAGTGCCTCCACCCGACAGCTTCGTGTCCTTCAGCAAGTTTCATAACCCCTACAAACCTCAATGACCTCATCTGTGAAATGGGAATGAAATGTTGTTACAGTGAGTGAGTGGTTCTAGGTAAGTCACCTGGCACAAGAAAGGCACTCAATAAACCAATGTTTCTCAAAGTGGCAGGGTCTGACGATGAATCTTTTGGATTTGGCATTCTCTATGAAACATTTTTACACTTGTGTTTACCTTTCAATCATAATTTGAAATTAATATAGCCATATTCTAGGTTAGCTGAAAAACCCATCTGGATTCAGTTTTAGGCCTCAACTTGGAATCTGCGTTTACAGTTACATTGGCAACAAGTGGTATTACTTGAATTGTCAGGAGCTCGAGAGGATAGAAGAAAATTAGAGTTGATATAAAGGAAGCATCCATGCCAAGTGAAGGCCCTTGATGCCTGTGGGTTGTGTGCCTAAGAGTTCAGAACAGAGAAAAGTGGTGGGACAACAGAGTGATCCCGTAGCCCTGGTCCCATAGGCACCAAGAGGGCACCATGCTTGTATCACATCAGTGAATAACAAACTCACAAAACAATGTTTGTCATGTTTAATTAATATTTTTGTTTTGAAATTTATTGCTTTTGTAGTTTTGTTTCTAACATATAAAATTGTTTCGATTTCATGGTTGTTTGCAAGTAGTAAAGAAGTTTATCCCTGGTTAGTAAAAATAAAAACAATTCTTAGCCACAGTGGATGTTCAGGCAAATTTTTCCCCCATAGAATCAGTTCATAGAGTATTCAATTTTCAGAAACCCAGTAATAACCGGCCACTGTTAGTATAATTATTATGAATGAAATAAAGAACTTGATGCAAGGAATAAACAGCCTTATGTTAGGTGAAAAAGATATTATGATCAACATTGTGTTTAAAAAATGATGTCCAGGAAAAACAACAACATAAAGGAATATTGTAAATAATAAATGTAACATTTAGGTGATAAAATTATGAGTGATTTTTTTTCTATTTTAAAACATTTTAATTTGTCCTTAAGAGACATGAATTTCATCATTTTAAAACACATGTCTTAAAGGTAAGCAGCTCCTACAGGGTGAGAACAAAACTTGCAACGAATTCAGGCTGACTCCAGACCAGCCACCGAAGGGCAGGGGATCCCCTCCGTTCCTAGCACTTACACCCCAAGCCCCCAGACCCTGGTTTCAATAGATTCCTGCAATTTGTGCTTCAGATCCCTAAATACCCCCCTGGTAGCTCCAACAGATGTGATTTACAGGGCACGTCTCTCTCTTAAAACACCTTTCTGGGAACTCTAATTCTCCATAGCACTGGTGAGTTCCAGGAACCATCTGTGCAGCAGTGAAGGTGGTCACCACGCCCCGCCATCTTTTCCCTTGGCAAGTCTCCAGGGCCCACCCCTGGCAAAATGGGGAAATAGGCCTCTGATGGCTCTCTTGTCTAGCACCCCTTTTGGCCACCTCTGCCTTCTTGCTGGCGTTCTTCCCCAGCCTTAGTCATTGCGCCACACCCGTACCAGACCTTCCTTGGCTGGGTTTCCAATGTTGTCTGCCCATTCCTCCTTAATACTTGCCTTGGATAATGTGGTCGGAATGCCTGCCTATGCCAGCTGCACTCTTTAAGTGCCTACGGCTAATAAGATTGCAACACACACACACATATGTATATGTATATTAAATACATATCTATCCATATATATATTTAATACGCAGGCTACCCCAAAGCACATAAATTAGTATCTTTGGAGGTCGGCCCTGGCTTTGGAAATTCTAATGTCCAGCCAAGTTTGAGAACCATCAGATCAACAGCCCAAAGCTGAGGCAATATCTCAAAGGTCTGAGAACACATACTCTGAAACCAGCTGCCTGAAATTGAATTGTGGCTCCACCACAAACCTGCTACCTGTATAAACTTGAGCAATTTAATTTATCCCTTTCTCTCTTCATTTCCTTATTTGTAAAGTGGAGAGGGCACTGATAAGGATTTCTGCCTCATAGGGTGGAAGCAAGGATTAAATCCCATAACCCCTATGAAGCACTTAAGGTGGCCTAGCATACAGTAAGTGCTTCACTCAGGCTGCTTCTAATTGACAACAATCATTACTCATCATCCCCTAATCACCTAGCTCAGAGGCGCCCAGCGTGGCAGCTTCAGGAATAAAGGAACAGAAGCTTTTCTCTCTGGCAGAGTTGGATGTGCTCTGTAGGTCAGCAGGCTGGAGAAAGGGTTTGTGAGGTCCTCCTCTTCCTCTGAAAGGAGAGCTCCTGCCCTGAACAGACCTTTGCTGGCCCCCAGTCCCCATCAGGTGCTGCGGCTAAGGATGCCAGTGGGTCATGTTCATCAGTCACCCTTGTCTGGACCCCTCCTAAGAGTCCCCGACAGAACTCTAAGAAGTGCCTGATGGGTGCTTTTCATGGGATTAGGAAACCGATTTCTGCAGCCATCTCACAGGTGAACCTGATTTGCTTTTTTTTTTAAAATTGAAGTATAGTTGATTTACAATATTGTGTTAGTTTCTGGTATACAGCCATTTATACATATATATACATGTTCTTTTTCATATTATCTTCCATTATGGTTTATTACAGTAGGACTTCGTTATTTATCTATTTTAAATATAGTAGTTTGTGTCTGCTAATCCCAGACTCCTAGTTTATCCCTCCCCCTCTTTCCCCTTTGGTAACCATAAGTTTGTTTTCTACGTCTATGAGTCTGTTTCGTAAATAAGTTCATGTGTGTCATATTTTAGATTTCACACATAAGGGACCTGATTTTCAAGGGGCCACTGAAGCCTTTGGCAACCCTCCCTGCGCCCCAGGCTTGGGGGATCCCGGGTGTGGGGTGCCCATGTCCGGTTGGGGGTCAATTCCCCCACTTCACCAAACCCCGTTCACCAACCTTCGCGTTAGAATAAACACCCTCCCGCTCCGTGTGCTGCACACCTGTGAGTGTTTGCTTTTAGCTGACAGTGTTGGTTTAGCATTAGGCCCGTCAGGGGATGTGGTTACAGGGCTACGATAAGGCTCTAAGCCGCTCTGTACACAGGAGGAAAATGCCAAGTTCGGTCGTGAACACTGAACCACCTCGGGCTCTGGCTTAAAAATATCTTTACCAAAATTATGAAAGCACCACAAAAACAAAACACAGCACCAACCGTCCCTCTTCCCCAGGGCGATTTCCTTCCCCAGCCTTCTTCACCCCGGAAAGCACCGTGGGTGTGGGAACTGGAGCTTAGCTCAGGTGGAAGTCCTGTGCTCTAATAGCACTCTCCCCGCGCCTACGTGGGCAGATTCCGCCTCTCCGTGCCTCAGTTTCCCCAGCAATGAAGAGAAGGGTTTGAATGCTCTGATCTCTACTATTCCTTCCAGCGCCCCGTCTCCTTAGCTGTCGCGTTGGCATGAGGCATTCAATCACTGAGCACGAATACGCATCAGGCAGTGTGGGAAAGAGAAAAGAGACCAGAGCACCCTGGGAGCAAGTGTGTAAACAAACAGGCACGACCCAGGGTTTTGTAAACACATGCTGGCAACAACATACGTTGAGGGGAAAGATGAGTTTTGCAAACCAGGAAGAGAAGGTGATTTTTTTTTTTTTAAAGGGGAAGAGGAGGAAATGAGCTTTTTTTTTTTGATTGATTGATTGATTGATTGATTGCTATGTTGGGTCTTCGTTTCTGTGCGAGGGCTTTCTATAGTTGTGGCAAGCGGGGGCCACTCTTCATCGCGGTGCGCGGGCCTCTCACTATCGTGGCTTCTCTTGTTGCGGAGCACAGGCTCCAGACGCGCAGGCTCAGTAGTTGTGGCTCACGGGCCTACTTGCTCCGTGGCATGTGGGATCTTCCCAGACCAGGGCTCGAACCCGTGTCCCCTGCATTAGCAGGCAGATTCTCAACCACTGCGCCACCAGGGAAGCCCCAGAAGGTGACTCTTAAATTGAGGATTGAGTAATGGTTAGGTGCTCGCCAATGTGGGACAAGTTGTGAAGGGCCCTGTCACAGGCAAAACTTCAGTCAAGGCTGAGCTGCAGCAGAGACTGGTGGGCTGGGGAATTGCAAGCCCCTCAGAGAGTCAGAGACCTAGATTGTGAGGGTGTGTGTGTGTGTCTGCATGTGTATATGTGTGTTTGTGTCTGCGTGTGTGTATGTGAGGGGGGATGGGATGGAGAGACCAGGAGAGATGAAAGCTGTTGGATAACAGAAGAGAGGAAAAGTGAGTAGGGGCCACATCAAAGATGTATGATATAAAGGAGTTTAGAGTTTAGCCTATAAACACAGAGGAGCCAATCACAACCAGTTGTAAGCACAACCCAACCAAATCTGAGACAATGAAAACTTCATGTAAAATAGTTATATATGCAAATGCTTAAGAGATTAGAATAGGTGCTTTGTTTCACTGGCCACATTTTGTTTCATTTTTTAAATATTTATTTATTTATTTATTTATTTTTGGCTGTGCTGGGTCTTTGCTGCTGCGCGCCGGCTTTCTCTAGTTGCGGTGAGCAGGGACTACTCTTCGTTGCGGTGCGCGGGCTTATCTTTGCGGTGGCTTCTCTTGTTGCGGAGCACGGGCTGTAGAGCGCAGCCTTCAGTAATTGTGGCGCATGGGCTCAGTAGCTGTGGCTCGCGGGCTCTAGTGCGCAGGCTCAGTAGTTGTGGCACATGGGCTTAGTTGCTCCGTGGCATGTGGGATCTTCCCGGACCAGGGCTTGAACCGGTGTCTCCTGCATTGGCAGGCAGATTCTTAACCACTGCACCACCAGGGAAGCCCCTGGTTTTGTTTTGTTGTTTTTTGTTTTTTGTTTTTACAGTTAGATAACAAATGTGCAAGCAGTGGTATAATCCTGTTTCCTTGCATGCTTCTTAAGTGACAGTACTTGAGGTTTCAGGACATAAGTTTACAAGTGATTGGCTTTAATTTGCAGCCTTCTTCTTAATGCCCCTTCCATTTAGATGATGCAGATTGAGAAACTATCACTTCCTGAAAGCTTTCGAGATTAATTCCATTGTGTTCTTACCACTCTCCGACTGTCCTGTCTCCCTCTATCATGCATTTTTCTTCTTTTGTGTGTACCTTGATTATCATCTGGCAAGCGGAGATTATACCATGAATATTTTATAAGCCCATAGTGCCTGCGCAGAAGAGGCTATTAATAGCTGAATGACTTAAAGGAATATTCCCACACACGTAGCACAGGCCTGGCATGGAGCAGGTGCATAATTAGAAGAAAGTACATAGGCTACAGGAGTCAGAAAGAGCAGGAGTTTAGCCCTGACTAGGTCACTTGATCATTAGCGGTCCTGAGCAAGTCATTTCACTCTGAGCCTCAATTTCTTCATCTGTAAAATGGAGTTAATAATATAGTTAAAGGATTTTTTTTTAAAGATAAAATTATACCTCTCGTCCAGATATGAAAGGTACACATGCTAAAGATTTTCTTTAACAGATAAATGTTAAATTGGTTCAAAGGAGAAATAAAAGAAGCATGGATATTTATGGTGTAAATGAACATTGAAATAAGTTTACAAACAGATAGAAACTGGCTTTTTCTAATGGGAGAGGGAGGAGTGAGTGGAGAAGCCAATTTTGCTCTATCCAACCAGTATATATTTGTATACCTATAGACAAGAATCCTTTGCATTGCTATCTGTTATCGATAACCTACAGAGTAGCAAAATAGCTTAAGGGCAATGCAAGGCTCAGAGCCCCCCTCTTAGAATCAGAATGAGATAACTTGAAAGAGTGTGCACTAAGCAATGCATGGTTTTCCACTGAAGCAGGAACTTTTCTCTATAACACCTAGCTGGCATCCTCTTGTTGCCAAGAGGATTAGATCTCACGAATGTGGAGCACCTTGCATAGTTCTGAGAATATACCAGTTTCCCAGCAAGTGATAACTGGTTTTATTATTATTAATATAAGCTTTGAAAGAAAATTGCTTCTTGGGTAAGTTGTTGCTCATCCAACCAGAATCTGTATTCTTTCATCACTATTATCTAACGGCATCCCGTAGAGTGCTGGGCACTGGCTTGGTACTTGGTAGATTTTTTTAATGAGAAATTTATATTAAGGATGACACGCTGATGAACTGTGAAATAGATTTTTTAAACAATTGGAGATTAACCTTCTGAGTTAGGAGAGATGGCAAGGGAATCTAAATGACTGCTGCAATCATGTTCTCTTTCTGAAAGGCAGCGCACCTTGAGCCCTATTCGTGTAACATGATGGTGGTTGAACACTACTGTGCCGCGACCCCTTCCCACTGGAGGCCAGTGTGAGTTGTATTGAAAACGAGCATTTGCTTTACCCTGGCTCTAAGTCCTTGTTCAAGCACAGCTCTCGCTGATGCCAGCTAGATTTTCCACTGTGCCTGCTATGACATCCCAGTTGCATTTTCTTCAAAGAACCAAAACCAAATTATGATGGTACCATTGTCACTGGCAGTTGAATTCTTGTGGGAAGCAGACTAAGACAAACACACTCTGTTTCCTGAACTCACCCCCTTTTAAATGATACGGAAGCAAAGAGGGAAGGGGAGCTCAGTAAAGAGAGTTTGTATGTACGTGTGTGCACACGTATGTGATTAAATAGTAGTAACAAAACCAGCCACCCCAAATGTAAAATGATGTTCTTTGCATAAAGCTGAAATAATTTTTTGGTGGTAAAGAGGGACATGGGATGGGATAGGGATAAAAGTTGGATGTATCTTGGAACTGTCTCTGGTTTTAGTGGTTTGGACCCAAAAGTGGTTTTATTTGGCTGTTTCTTCTTCTCCTTCTCCTTCTTCTTCTGTCTTTCATTTTAGAAGGGTAACAAGGGACCATTCAATTTGTACTTAGCAGTGAACTTGACTTCTATTAATTTTCAAGAGCTAGGGAAAGACAGAAAAAAATGCCTTTGATTTTCTTATGCTGGACAGAGTCTCTGGTGCCCCAGCCCACATTGCACCCCTTCAGGCATCCTGCTTGAGATTTGGAGGACTGCTGGCCTAGAGACAAACTTAATTTATCCCTCCCACAGCTGCTGATAACTCCTCTGTGCATAGAAAGAGCTCTTTGGGCAGAAAACTTGTCTGAGGACAGGTATGGGCCAGGTTTGTGGGAAAGGAGTGATGTCTTTAATCGGAAAGCAAAACTCACTGTGGGTAAAGGCAGGGCTAGTCTTTTGATTGAGGGGCTATCTACAATTATTTCATGAGTTTCTGATTAAAGACCCATTCTGCCAAAAATAACTACGCTTTGCAAGAGAATGCCAGAAAGTCCACAATTTTGAGCTTCAGTTCTGTGACTTAAGTATCTGTTAATTTGCAAGGATGCATGTATCCAATTCTTTCTTGAAATCTCAAGGAAAGAAATGACCATCTAATCTAGTGATTTTTTTTAAATAAATTTATTTATTTAATTTATTTATTTTTGGCTGCGTTGGGTCTTCATTGCTGTGCGTGGGCTTTCTCTAGTTGCGGCGAGCGGGGGCTACTCTTCGTTGCGGTGCGCGGGCTTCTCGCTGCGGTGGCTTCTCTTGTTGTGGAGCACGGGCTCTAGGCACACAGGCTTCAGTAGTTGTGGCATGTAATCTAGTGATTTTTAACCTTTTATGGATTATGGATGCTTTTGAGAACCTGAAGAATTCCACACCTCAGAAGGATTCTCACATGCACATCGTGAGTTGGACTTCTTTTCGCCCGTTGCAAAGAACAGAAGCCGACTGTGGCTAATTTAAGCACCAGAGGGATTTGGTGGAAGGAAATGGATTGGGAGAGGAAATAAAGCTGCTTTGGGATCTAGGCAGCAGGAACTCCTAGTGGGCACGATTTCGTGTGTGCTGCCAGTGGAATGAATCAGATCAAGTCATTTCCTCCCTCGCTTTAATCACGATTCCCCGAGAGGAATTCTGTTTGGCCTAGATTAGACCCTTGGTCCCTCCACGGCTAAAGGAAGTGAAGCTTATTGACCGGCAGTGCCATCAAGATAGAACACTATTTGGAGTGAATCAAGGTCCTAAAGAAAAATCAAGGTCCTGAGTTTACCAAGAGAGGAGAATGGGCAAGCTAAAACCACAAATGTCCACTAAACACACCTACTCACAGCAGTCTGCATGTCATGGGGATAGGGGAGACGTGGACCTTTGTCATGGACGCCAGCTCTAAAAACTGGGATCTAAAAACTCCTGACGAGGCTACACCCTATGGCCAATATTTAGATGCCTTCTTCAACATACTCTATTTCCTGAGCATATGTGTATTGTTGGAAGACCTAGAATGAAAGAAAATTGGGCAGACCTGATAGAAAAAAATGAGGATGAAGATACTAAGAACTGACAAGAAACAAATTAAAAAGCTGAGAATAGTAAAACGAAGTTTTTCCCAGACCTGATCCTAGATTAAGTCATCTCCATGTAAAGAAGAAACTACTCTTAACACCACCCACAGGCTCTTACACCAGGGATCTGCTGTACATGCCTGGGGCCCAGGGCCATTACAGTGACTAAAGTCCCAGGGAGGATGATCAAGAGAGACCTTCTACGAAGGTTGATGCCCTGGAGTGAGTGGTGCTACAGAATCAGGCCTTTGGGCTTGACTTCTGATTTCCCTGGAGTGAGTACATCACCAGAGGAACCCGTGATGGGGGAGGAGAGTCTCTCGCCCATCTCAGCAGGGATGTGGCATGACCTGGATCTGAGATGGCCTGGGACACAGACCCTGAGGACCAGCGAACACACTGAGCATCTCTAAAACTGCTTGTTTTATACATGGCTATGGGCTATGTGGAGAAATGAGCTTCTCTTGGATGACTTCACCGTTTGAGAGCTTTATAACTCAGTTCCTGAATAGGTGGTGCAGATACCCTGTGAGGCCCACTGTGATTTTTTTGTCCTTTCCCACTTCTCCAGGTGTGTCCCAAGCTCCTCTCACCCTCACACACTAATCTTCTACATCTACAGGAAGCCACACTGGCCTCCTTTCCAACTCCTCATCCTCTCTGAGACCTCAAGGCTTCATCACACATTGTACCCCTGCCTGATGTGGTCTCCCCCAATTCCGGCTAACTCCAAACTATTTCTCAGACTAAGCTTAAAGTTTATTCCTCACACAAATCTTCACTGATACAAAGTTGATCAGGCCCCCACCCATCAGCCTGTACCGTTTTTTCATGGCACTTCCCATACTGGCAAAGTATTTTGTGTTAATCTATTGTATCCCTGTCTCCCAAACCTGGGAAACTCTGGAAGGGCCATAACTGTCTCATTTATTTTGTAACCCCAGTGCCAGGAACATGATAGATGACCATTAAATATATGTTGAATAAATACTGCGCAGAATTATATTGAAGAAGAGGAGCTATCGAGGACAAGTAGTAAAACAAAATTGGTTAAGTTAGTAAATTTAGAGAAAGACGTACATGCTAACGAGTGCAGAGGTGGAAACAGATACAAAACATAAGACACTGGCAGAATTGTAGCATATCTTCCATTCTTTCAACCTCAGGAATGAAGGGAGCCAAGAAAGCATATGGAATGTAGCCAAAGAGAGTTAAGGTTTTAGTTAAAGCTAAAAGCTCATGTATCACATTTGGTTGCCCTGGCAACAGAACCACCATCTTATGATAATGACATTATAATAGGAGAAAGCAAATACAAATAAATTAACAACTTATCAGAAATGGAGCAACAAATGGTCCAGTTAGATTCACCTTTGGAGATTCTAAGGTGAAATCTTAGAAAAGACTCTGTGCTGCAAAGGATGCTGTCCTAGAACTTGAATTATGTATAAAAGGGTTAAACCAGGTCTTAGAATCTGACAAACCAGTTTTAAACTCTATATGGGGAAGCACATAAGGCTACGATCAACTAAGATGGTTTTAAATAACAGAACAAGATATGAGACTCACTGCATATGTCGGTTATCTTTTAGCACAGTTATGGTGTAGAACCCACAACCACAAAGCCTCAGGGGCTTAATACAATAAACATTTATTTGGGCTTATAAGCTTATGGGCTGGCTGTGCAGTTCTGGTGATCTAAGCCAAGTGTGGCTATTTTGGCTAAGCTCGCTTGTAAGTGCAGCTGGTGAGTTGGCTGGGTACTGGCTGGTCTAGGATGGTCTCAACTTGGATTGACTCTATCCTGTATCATGTGCTCTCTTATCCTTCAGCACACTAGCCTGAGCTTAGTCTCACAGTGAGGGCAGAATTCCAAAAGAGGGAGTAGAAGCAGACAGGGTCTCCTGATGCCTAAGTTTGGAACTGGCACACTGTCACTTCCACAACATTTGATTAGCCAAAGCGAGAGGCAAGCCCAATCCTGATCAAAGGGTGGAGAAATACATTCAACTTGTTGATGCAATGAGCTGCAAAGTTACATTGCTAAGGGCATGGTTACAAGGAAGTCATTAATTATACCCCTCAATTCAATTAACCTACCATACCAGAAATCAGCTTATTATGAAACTGTAGTAACTAATTCAGTATAATATTGGTATAGAAATAGATATGATGTAATATTATAATCCAAAAGAGACACACATGATAATAAAATATCATAACAGAGGTGGCATTGAAGATTCTCTGGGGAAAATGATAGACTATTAAACAAAAGGTGCTATGATAATAGATTATCCAATGGGGGAAAAGTGGATCCTTACTTCACATCATACACAAAAATCACTTCCAAGTTTATTAAAGCTCTAAATGTAAAAAGCAAAGCTTTAAAATTTTAGAAGAAAATACAAGAGAATATCTCTACAGCTTGAATGTTGGGAAAGATTTCTTAAACAAGACACAAAAGGTACAAACCATAATGAAAATGTAGATAAAGTCAATGATATTATAATTTGTATTTTCTATGCAAAGCAAACCAGCAAACATTGAAAAGAAAAGCCCCAGTCTTCAGGAAGATACTTGTAAAGAAAAGATTCCTATTGTGGTATTGAGAACTAATTAAAAACTTTTCAAAATCAATGAGAAAAAAATGTCAATAGAAAAAAATAAATGAACACTAATGTGCAGAGGAAGAGGCAATTCACAGAAGAGGAAAGCTGAATGGCCAATAAGCATGTAATAAAACTATTGATCTCATTAGTAAATGGGCAAATGCAAATTAAAACCATAATGTAGTATCATTTTACAATCACTAACTTGGTGAAGATGATGTAGTTTGACAATATTAAGAGTTAATGAGGAGCCAGTGGAACTCCCATACACCGTGGGTAGGAACTGAACTCAGCATAACTACTTTGAAGAGCAATTTGGCAATATCTAGTAAAATTGGATGTGTACATACCCTACAACTTCACAACTCTCTCTATATATGTCCTAGAGAGAAGTTCTCATATTTTTCTCAATTTATGCATGAGAATATTCATTGCAGAATTATTCATAATAGCAATGTCTAATCCTAAATATCTATAAATAAAAGTATGCTTAATACATATTGGTATATTTATACAATGGAATACTACACTACAGTAAAAATGAATGAACTAGAGGTAATATATCAAGATGGATAAATCTCACAAAGATAATGTTGAACAACAACAAAAAAAAAGCAAGTCCCAGTAAGGTATAAAGAATAGGATAGCAGTTATATAAAGTGTAAAGACATGTTAAACCACACCATACCACTTATGAATACCAACATATGTAGTAAAAGCATAAAGATAAGCATAGGAATGATCCTTAGAAATTCAGGATAGTGCTGGTAGTTACCTCTAGGGAGCCAGTGAGGTTATAAAGAAGAGAATGTCATTGGAAAAAGAACACAGGTTTCAACTGTATCCACAATGTTTTATTTCTAAAGCTGGGTGATGTCACCATGAGTGTTTTTTTATGTTACTTTCCATATGCTGTTTGTATGTCTGATGTTTAATTGAAAAAATAGGTAGATATTTAAGAGTCTTGTTGTGAAAGAGAAAAAGAGGTGATGGGCTAGAAGAGCTTAACTAATGTTAGGATGTTACCTCCTAGGTATCCTCATCCGTGGGTCTCCTTGTTCTAGTTTCTCTCTCTGGCCCATTAGAATTCGCTCTGTAACATTAGAGATAAACAGTAGCAGAAAGATTTCATGCTTAAATAAGTTTGAAAAGTGCTGGGTTAAACAAAGTTAAATAGAGTTCTTTTCTGCAAAACTTGGAGTATTTTAAATGCTAATGTGTGCCTTGAATCTCTGAGCAGGAGATAGAGTAAGCAACCTTTCTCCCACTTGAGTAACCCTGGAACCATTTCTTCATACGGCATTGACATGCAACAGTTTCCATAAAATGTATTTTGGGAAATATGCCCCTCCAAAATTTCATCTTCCTGTTGTCTGCCTCTATCACCGTGTCTCAGTCTGCCGACAAATTCCACTTCCTTTTCAATGTCTTTGTCGTTTCATTTCCACTTCTCCACACATCTCTCACATGGCTTTGTCCGCCTTTCATGGAGGCAACATGGCATCGTGAAAGGAATACTCAGTTTGTAATCCTGGCCCCAGTACTTCTTAGCTGGGGGACCCTGGTTTCTGTTCCTTGGTTTCTGTCTCCTCCAAAATGGAGAGAATAATCAAATCCCTTAACTCACAGGAGAGTTGTGAGTATTGAATTCATACATAGAAAGTGCTTGATCCTCTTTTGAACTTACTAGGCGTTGACTATGATGTATATGATAAGGGGAAAATATAAGTTTATCTATCTTAAGAGACTAATTTTGGAGACTATATTAGTCTGCTAGGGCTGCCATAACAGAGTACCAGAGACTTGAGTGGCTTAAATAACAGAAACTTAATTGTCTCAGTTCTCGAGGCTAGAAGTCTGAGATCAAACTGTCAGCAGGGTTGGTTCCTTCAGATGGCTGTAAAGGAGAATCTGTTCCAAGCCTCCTCCAAGCTTCTGGTGGTGTGCTAGCAGCTCTGGCATTCCTTGGCTTCTGCTGCATCACCCCGATCTGTATCACTGCCTTCATCCTCTCATGGCTTCTCCCTGTGCACACACCCCCAAATTTCTCCTTTTTATAAGGGCACCAGTCCTATTGGACTAGGGGCCCACCCTACTTCAGTATGACTTCACCTTAGCTAATTTCATCTGCAACGACCCTTTTTCCAAATGTGGTCACATTCTGAGATACTGGGGGCTAGGAATTCCACATGTGAATTTTCAGGGGACACAATTCAACCCCTACCAGAGACCAATTAAAATGACATCTATGAGAGTGTTGTTACCTTCTCATGAGGAGTTACAAAATGTAAGAGTCTGTGCTTGTCACAAGTTACCACATCTTAAAGCACCTAGTAACCTACTTCATTGCAGCACACAGCCAGAACTTGGCTTGACACAGCCTGGACCATTTGGGGAGTGATGTTAACAGAGCTTGCCCAGGGACTCTTTAAAGTGAGTTCTCTGTTTGGTTCTAAATCCATCCCCAGCTAATGGAGAAAAATCTGTTCTGTTAAGAGTTACTAGATACATGGGGTTTGGGTATAAAAGGAGCTCCAGCAGTATGCAGGGAGATTAAATCATTGCTTGGAGGCAGGGACTTGATGAAATCTCCCAAATTAGCTGGGCTGTTCCATGGTTAAACTGAACAGAGGATCCAGCCTTTCTTATGTGCCAGCTTGTGCTATGCTTGCTTGCCCCAAAGGCATATGCTTTCTTAAGGGGCTACTTTTACAGTATCATTTGCTCTAGAGACAGATTCAGAATGACATGAGGCCACCTCGAACCTAGCAAGGCTGTCATGCCAAAATGACCTTGTCCTTAAGGGGAAGCAGCATAGCACGGTGGTAAAAACCATGAATTCTGAAGTTCAACTGCCTGGGTTTATGCCCTGGATCTAACTGTGAGATTTGGGGCAAGAGACTTCAGCGACCTTCACCAAATAACCATACTCACCTGACACCTGGCAGCTTTGAGGATTAAAGGAGCTAATCCAGAAACAGAACCGTGTCTGGAAAGTAGACTGTAGTCAACAAATGTTGGTTGCTATTACTCTCGGTGTAATGAAAGAACCTCAAAAAATCACTCTGAGATCATTTTTTCTCTTTTAAATTGTGAAAAGGAAAAATAATGATACCAACAAACAGGGCCACCTTCATTTCTGTATATTAACTTCTAGTTCCTAGGACACCTGGAGTGTGAATATAATTTTGTATGGTGCTCTTTTTAATGTAAGCAGTGTCTGTGTTCCTACAGTTGTTCTAATTAGCTGTATAGGATTCTGTTGAATTAATGCACCAACTTTTACCTAACATTTCTCTTATGGTTAAATATCTGAATTTTTTGCTTTCGTTATGTTAGGTACCACTGACTAATATCACTTTGTACAAACCAGTGAACTTTTTCTCATTAAGACAAATTAACCAGGACAATCACCCTTAAGCCTCTACCTCAGGCTCTTTGTTTCAATTTAACCCTCCTCCATATCGTTCTGACCTGAATTACCTTCCTCATAATCACTTCCCCACCTTCTGTTTCCCAAGCTCTAGTTACGAAAGCCAAATCTCCTTCACTACTTCTTATTCTCCCTCTGCAGATCTCCAAGCTCCATGCTGTTCCTTGCTGGGTCATGTCACCCTGGATCTACTCATCTCTCCCTCCACTCCCCCCTCCATTGAGCTCACAATCCTCTTCCAGGGACATCAAATAAGGAGACCACAAGGTTAGGGCCATTTGGCATATCCTGTACTCCCCTTCTTATGCTGTGTGTGTTCTCAGAATCTAAAAGGGAAACAATATAATTCTCTCTAAAGCATCCTTCTTACTGCTCTGTTCCTGTCAGACTCCTATTTATCCTTCTATGCCCAACTCAATGCACTAACCCCCAGGCATAGATCACTTATCCATCCTTACTGTTCCCAGGGCACTTGCTATGTACCTTGGTATTCTCAACAACAAACAGTGATTGCATATTGTAGATAAATAAGTCAGTGATGGGCAGATCTGTGTATGAGAACTTAGAAGCTTCTTAAGTTGCCTGTTTTGACATGATTGGATAGGAGTACAATAGTTAACAACAGGGACTTTGGAATCAGATAGCCTTGATTTGAATATTAAGTCTACAGTGTGCTAATTAGGAAACTGGGAAATGTAAGCCAACTTCTCTGTAAAATCCCATCTCTCTGCAGATCCCCATCTGCAAAATGGGATCATTCCTGTCACCAGCGTTCTTGGACAGATAAGACATGGATTAAATGAGTTAATAGATGCAAAGCACACAACAAGCACGTGGTTTAAATGGCAGTTTGTAATACTACCAGAAAAAAAAAAAATGCTAGAAAGTCAAACCGGCCAAAAATTTTGTCCACCCCACTGGATTTTGTCAGTGGACCCCAGGTTCTCACCTCAAGATGTAAATGGGGGCAGTATCATTAACTTATTAGGAGGATGGAATAACCCATGTTTTCAGTGAATTTCCGGTATTAATGTTGATGGGTATATTCTGCTCTGCTCTCTCACTCTTCCTTGCTCACTTTTATCAGGATGCTCATTTAACATAAAGGGCTGCGAAAAGCACACCCCACCCTCTCCGACTCCAACTCTAGTCCACCTCCAGGGCTTTTCCACAGCTGCTCTGTTGCCTGAGATTCATCTCATTTTTTTTTTATCTTTGAGTCGAGGGTTGTTTCTAGCCAGTCGCACTAAATGTGTGAATTCAGCGTGTGATGTGGAAGGACTGACATATCAAGTCATGAACAAACATAACTCGCTGGTTATGACCAATAACTATAACTAATGTAATAAAAGATTATTGGCTCCAAAGAAAGGATCACCTAGAGGAATTGTTATGAGTGAAGGAGGAGGCACATAGGAGAAAAGGGAGATCTAGATGGCATTCCCAAAACGTGCCCCTGAGCAGCAGGAGGGTGGTAGACTGTGGGCATCTCTTAGGAAAGGAAGGGAGCACAAAAAATGGGGGGAAAGGCAGACAGAGGAAACGTGGTAGCCCACTTCAGGTTTTGCCAGGGATCAGCCTTCCCGTGCCCAGCGCCACTCAACATTCATTTGTGAGATTGGTGAATGGGCTGCAGGCCTTGAGGGAAGCCAGAACCATCAGGGTTGGATCAGCTTGCAGGCCTTGGTAGCACTGGGCCAGACCTTCCAGGGGCAAGTAAAGATGTGCCCACTGGCCCTAGGAAGGCTCTAAAAACTTGAAGCTTTGCATTTGATTAAGGTTCATAAGATACAAGATAGAGTATTAAAATGTAAAAGGCTGCTAGGAAATAAAACCAAAGCAATGCCAAAGAATTTAATCTAAATTCAGACACAAAATAAAATCCTAACTCTGTTTGCTTGGCCCAGATGCCTGAAGCATCTTGAAAGAAGGCACATTTCTGCACCTGAATAATGTTAATCTTGGATTTAGAAAAAGAGTGAATATGGAGAATTTGGAGATTGCTGAAAATCACTTCTGATTACAATTAGATAGTCTAGAAAATCAACCAAATATGAGAAAACTGCAATGTAGAAAACACAATACAAGAAAATAATGATGATAACATTTATTATGGTACTTTACAGTTGACACAAAGCTTTTTACCTGGTGAAGGATGCTCACGGATTTCCACATAGCATGCATGTGTGCAGTGTGGTATGAGGCTGATTTTCTCGCCTAAGGAGTTTACAATCCAGTAACAAAAGAAAGACATGTATACAATGTAATACAAATTGGCTGATGATAAGGGCTATATAAAGGTAATAAATTTTGGTTGTTAAGGAGTAGGCTACACAAAGGAAGCACAGTTTAAAATGTACTTTGAACTTTTGATAGGTGGAGGTGTGAGACAGGCACTTTAGCAAAGAAAACATCACGTACTAGGGCAGGAAATGGAAAATTGCAGCATGTGTTTAAAGAATGACAGGAAATGCAGGAAGGTAGACTGTAGTCGACATCTGTTACATTTGCCTGGTCAATATCCATTCTCTATTCTCTTCATGGTGGTAACTGTTTCCTTTGGGGAAACCCATCTATTCTCAGTATCTGCAGAGTGGAGCTGACCCAGCTCTTGGGGTCAGGGCAGGTCCTGTGATCATCACTCGACCAATCACTACCTTCCATCTCCCTGGATATAGTTAATACTTCAGAGTTGGGTACATGACTGAAGTTATCCAGTGTCCCAAACTTAATCCCAGCAATTTTGTTGGAATTTTAAGAAAGAGTCATTCTCCTTCCATGAGGTTTGTAGCTGTAAGAATGATGAAAACCTGGCATTTCCAAGGGTCTCTTTGAGCAGAGTGCCTACCACAGAGAAAGGGCAACTGTTTTATATGCTTGGATCTTGTTGTGTCTAAAACAATCTGCCCCTCAACTTCTCAGATACAGGAGACAACACATTCCCCATTTGTTCAGCCAGTTTTCATTGTTTTCCGTCGCTTGTAGCCATAAGAATCGTACTGCATAGCCTAGGACCCATTGGAAAGAGCCTTGAGTGCCATATCATGGGATTTCATTCTCTAGTCAACAAAAAGTCACAAGCTGTTTTAGGAAAGGGATGGATTTGGAAATCCCATACCCAAACCAGCTTGAAGGCAGTTTTACAGACAGGGAAACCAGGTAAGCGATTTTTACAAAGGCAAAGCCAGTGGTAAGCATCATTGGGTTTTTGTAAGTTCCCTTTGTGAGTTGCATGGAAGGATCATTGTCATTACTTCTGAAGCCTAGTGTGCACTAGCACTTTTCTAAGCACTTGCACACACATTAACTCACGCATGTCAACCCTATGAAAAATGTCCAGTTATTAACACTCGCAGCAACTCTGTGAGGAAGGTCCAGCTATCATATTCCTCATTTTGCAGAAGATGAAATTGAGGCATGAGGAAATCAACAAATTCCCAATGTCCCACAACTAACCAAATGGTAAAACTAGGATCTGGATCTTGGAAGTCAGGTCCCAGAGCCTGTCCTCAAAGAACACAACTGCCAACACCAAGAAGTCTTGCAAACACCAAATTCCCTTCCCAGTGGCCCATTCTTTCCTCGCACTAGCCTAGATGTCCATATTTAGAATCACTTCTTTGACCTAGAAAAGGAAGTTGGAAGTATTATTTCTAGAATGCCCTTGTTACACTGTTACTTGAGTAGGAGAATAGGATGCTGGCCTTTTCCCATTAAAACATCAACAGAGCTTTAAACGGGATAGGTAAGTTTTAAAGAGGAAAAATGTGGAGAAATTAGGATGTTTTGGCACTACTCTAGGAAATGTGACTTTTCCCTGATATTGGCAGAATGGCATTGCGTGTATGGGTGAGGAAAGAAGGGGCACAGAGAGAGACTTTGCCTTCTAACAAAAATCCCATATATCCCTCAAAATGCAGACTTCTGTCAAAATTCCCAAAAGCACATTCTTGCAGTGCTATGCTTACTTCCATAAATGGCCCTTGTCTGTGTTGCTTCAGTCAGTCCCTGGATACGAGGAGATGAAGTCAGGCCTCCCAAGTACTGTCACTGTCAAGTACCTTCTCTCTGCCAGACCTTCCCACAGCCCCAGATGGTCTAGCTTCTCCTTCCCTGTCATTTCCTGAGGGGGTGGGAGAGAGGAAAGAGAAAAGAGGCAAGAAGCATAGACTTTGCCAGTACCAGCCCTGCATCTCACACAACCCACCCAGCCGGGCTGGTCCCAAGCAAACCATGGGTTGGTAAGTGGTTGCAGCTTGGCCCCATGCCCATGCCTCCCTGCCTGCCCACCTTCCCCTGCAGGAAGTACCACCCACTTCCTCCCACCTCAGGCTGCCAGTTCCATAGGGGTTCTCACTATATCCTCATTGCATTGATGTAAATGATTAATGAAACGGAGAAGTGATGCCCTCCTGGGTCACTTGGGTGATCACACTAATGGGAGCATGTTGAGGGAGAATTCAAAAGAGGAGGCATCATGACTCTGGAGTCATTCATTCATTAAACAAATATTTATTGAGAGCCTAGAATATACCAGCGACTATTCTTGTTGCTGGAAACAGGGCAGTGAACTGCTGTCTTTGTGGAATTTTATTCTAGTGGGAAAGACAACCAATAAACAAAGCAATAAATATACAAGCTGGTGTCGGGTGGTAGAAAGTGCTGTGAAGAAAAAGAAATCTGGATAAGGGTAGTTAGAGAGTACAGGATTTCAGTTTAGGACGAGTCGGCAGGGAAATCCACACTGAGGACGTGGCGCTGAATAAAGTGAGACCAGTGAGCCAGGTGAAAATCGGAGGGAGGATCATACTAGGCTAAAGGAAAGGAAGGAGGCAGAATCATTGTTAAAGATAAGGAGGCCCAGGTGGCTGGAGCACAGTGATGCAGCAGAAGAGTCATCGGGAGTGAAGCTGGAAAAGGAACCACGGCCAGATGAGAATTTTGTATTATATTCTTCAGGTGATAGGAAGCCATTGGAGGATTTGGCACAGAACAGTGATACGATGTCCTTTAAGGGATGCTTGAAGCAAAAAAAAAAAAAAGTCAGAGGACAAGCGTGGAAGCAGGAAGGCCAATCGGGAGGATTTGTAGAATTCCAGGTGAGAGAGGAAGGTAACCAGGACCAGGGTGATGATGGTAGAGGTGCAGAGAAATGGTCAAGTTCAAGATATATGTTGAAATTAGAGCCTTAAACCTCATTTGTTGCTGTGTAGTGGAAGCCTCTGGTGACTGTGTTACTTGCCTGTGGCTCCCCTCTGATTTCAGCCATGGCTGTGATGGACAGTTCCCAGGAGCTCACCCTCACGTTGTGCCATGTCTCCAGAACCAAAGGAGCCCTCTTGGCCTGTAGGCAGGCACACTGGGAGTGCAGGCTGGGGGAACCATTACACTGGCATAACCCTCAACCAAGTAGCTGCATAAACTAGCTATATAAATGCTCCAGCCTCCTGTCTTTCAGGAGGAGAATTCTAGAAGACATTCCATATAGTTCTTCCAGCCTACATGGGTAACCTTAAACACACCCCCTCATATTAACTTCTTCTCCTCACTTGCTCTCCCTGCTCTCCCATTCCTACCTCCTAGGATCACCTCCCAAATATACTACCTTCACTCAGTTCCTTGCTTCAGTCTCTGCTTTGGGGAACTCAAACTAAGATAGAGAATTTGCCCACTCCACCTATTCCTCACTTGCCACAAAGCCCTGCTCCTCAGCAGCCATAGAGATACAACCCTCATATACTGGTTTCCAATCTTCTTCCAAGGATCTATGAGCCTTACAACCAGAAACAGAGCTTTTCCTCACCTCCTCCAAAACATCCATCATCCATTCCCCTTTCAAAGGTCAACATCTACATCCTTACTTGTAGACATTCAACTGAAAACAATTGCAAAAAATAACAGTAATAATAATCAGGGACAGCTTCCAGTCAAGAGAATATGGGATACTGTAAAGAAGACATAGTCTCAAAATACAGAAATGACTTCGTAATGGACCTGAATGGACGCAATTGTCAAGTTTATAACTGGTAAAAGGACAGGGATATAGCTGACTGACAATTCGGCCAAGAGATAATATGCTTAAATGAGACTTGGCGGGCTTCCCTGGTGGCGCAGTGGTTGAGAATCTGCCTGCCAATGCAGGGGACACGGGTTCGAGCCCTGGTCTGGGAAGATCCCACATGCCACGGAGCAACTGGGCCCGTGAGCCACAAGTACTGAGCCTGTGCGTCTGGAGCCTGTGCTCCGCAACAAGAGAGGCCGCGATGGTGAGAGGCCCGCGCACCGCGATGAAGAGTGGTCCCCACTTGCCGCAACTAGAGAAAGCCCTCGCACAGAAACGAAGACTCAAAACAGTCATAAATAAATAAATAAAAAAAAAAGAACGTGAATTTCTTTAAAAAAAAAAAAAAGCAAACTGGGATATTCATTTCAGTAACAGTCAAGTGGTCTTAGTTTGCATTCAATTTCCAAAAAAAAAAAAAAATGAGACTTGGCAAGAATCACTTAAAGTGCTTTGGCTGGTAGGCTCTGAGTGTTCTTTATTAGAAATGACTATAGACTAAAGAGAGATGAGACAGGCGAGTAATACAAAGCAGAAGAAATCCTTAAATCAAAATTGACATTTTAATAACTATGCTTTAAATAAATCTCCCCTCTGAAGTCCTAATGTTTAACAGCTGCAGATAAATGTGACACCAGGTGAAGCTAATCAAAAAGTTTAATAATGCAGGAAACAAAAGAGGAAAAAGGAAACTGAAACAACCCATTTTCAGTCCCCCCAGGATTTCAGTTTCTCTCCTTCTTCTGTCCTCCCACCCACCCAGCAACCTAACACCCTGCAGGTGGGCAGCCTCTTGGCTAAGAACTATGGAGCCATCCAGACTGGGTTCCAATCTCAGCTCTGTCATGTTTCATCTCTGTGTGCTGGGCAAGTAAACTTCCAAGCCTCAGTATTCATGTCTATAAAATGGGACTAAACCACCTGATAGAGTTGTTCCAAGGTTTAACTGGGCTAATACATGTGAAGGCAGAGTAAGCACTCAATAAAATGTCAGCTATTGCTATCACTACTACTACTTTGCTAAAGGAACAGAAGAAAACTAGAGGAAACGAAATAAAGAAGGAAACACAGGTTGACAGAAAAGAGAATACTAGAATGGAGAAAATACAAGAAACGTTTAACAAGGACCTAGAAGAACTAAAGAGCAAACAAACAATGATGAACAACACAATAAATAAAATGTAAAATTCTCTAGAAGGAATCAATAGCAGAGTAACTGAGGCAGAAGAACGGATAAGTGACCTGGAAGATGAAATAGTGGAAATAACTACCACAGAGCAGAATAAAGAAAAAAGAATGAAAAAAATTGAGGACAATCACAGAGACCTCTGGGACAACATTAAATGGACCAACATGTGAATTATAGGGGTCCCAGAAGAAGAAGAGAAAAAAAAAGGGACTGAGAAAATATTTGAAGAGATTATAGTTGAAAACTTCCCTAATATGGGTAAGGAAATAGTCAATCAAGTCCAGGAAACGCAGAGAGTCCCATACAGGATAAATCCAAGGAGAAACACGCCAAGACACATATTAAATAAACCATCAAAAATTAAATACAAAGAAAAAATATTAAAAGCAACAAGGAAAAAGCAACAATTAACATACAAGGGAATCCCCATAAGTTTAACAGCTGATCTTTCAGCAGAAACTCTGTAAGGCAGAAGGGAGTGGCAGGACATATTTAAAGTGATGAAAGGGAAAAACCTACAACCAAGATTACTCTACCCAGCAAGGATCTCATTCAGATTCGACAGAGAAATTAAAACCTTTACAGATGAGCAAAAGTTAAGAGAATTCAGCACCACCAAACCAGCCGTACAACAAATGCTAAAGGAACTTCTCTAAGCAGGAAACACAAGAGAAGGAAAAGACCTACAATAACAAACCCAAAACAATTAAGAAAATGGTAATAGGAACATACATATCAATAACTACCTTAAATGGAAATGGATTAAATGCTCAAACCAAAAGACATAGACTGGCTGAATGGATACAAAAACAAGACCCATACATATGCTGTCTACAAGAGACCTACATCAGACCTAGGGACACATACACGCTGAAAATGAGGGGATGGAAAAAGATATTGCATGCAAATGAGAATCAAAAGAAATCTGGAGTAGCAAATCTCATATCAGATAAAATAGACTTTAAAATAAAGACTATTACAACAGACAAAGAAGGACACTACATAATGATCAAGGGATCAATCCAAGAAGATATGACAACTGTAAATATTTATGCACCCAACATAGGAGCACCTCAATACATAAGGCAAATTCTAACAGCCATAAAAGCAGAAATTGACAGTAAAACAATAACAGTAGGGGACTTTAACACCCCACTTTCACCAATGGACAGATCAACCAAAATGAAAATAAATAAGGAAACACAAGCTTTAAATGATACATTAAACAAGATGGACTTAATTGATATTTATAGGACATTCCATCCAAAAACTACAGATTACACTTTAGAAGAAAGTGCTCACGGAACATTCTCCAGGACAGAGCATATCTTGGGTCACAAATCAAGCCTTGGTAAATTTAAGAAAATTGAAATCATATCAAGTATCTTTTCCGACCACAATGCTATGAGACTAGATATCAGTTACAGGAAAAACTCTGTAAAAAATACAAACACGTGGAGGCTAAACAATACACTGCTTAATAACCAAGAGCTCACTGAAGAAATCAAAAAGGAAATCAAAAAATACCTAGAAACAAATGACAATGAAAACACAAAGACCCAAAACCTATGGGATGCAGCAAAAGCAGTTCTAAGAGGGAAGTTTATAGTAATACAATCCTACCTCAAGAAACAAGAAACAGCTCAAATAAACAAGCTAACCTTACACCTAAAGCAATTAGAGAAAGAAGAACAAAAACCCCCCCCCCAAAGTTAGCAGAAGGAAAGAAATCATAAATAAATCAGATCAGAAATAAATGAAAAAGAAATGAAGGAAACAATAGCAAAGATCAATAAAACTAAAGGCTGGTTCCTTGAGAAGATAAACAACATTGATAAACCATTAGTCAGACTCATCAAGAAAAAAAGGGAGAAGACTCAAATCAATAGAATTAGAAATGAAAAAGGAGAAGTAACAACTGACACTGCAGAAATACAAAGGATCATGAGAGATTACTACAAGCAACTATATGCCAATAAAATGGACAACCAAGAAGAAATGGACAAATTCTTAGAAAAGCACAACCTTCCGAGACTAAACCAGGAAGAAACAGAAAATATAAACAGACCAATCACAAGCACTGAAATTGAAACTGTGATTTAAAATTTTCCAACAAACAAAAGCCCAGGACCAGATGGCTTCACAGGTGAATTCTATCAAACATTTAGGGAAGAGTTAACACCTACCCTTCTCAAACTCTTCCAAAATATAGCAGAGGGAGGAGCACTCCCAAACTCATTCTATGAGGCCACCATCACCCTGATACCACAACCAGACAAATATGCCACGAAAAAAAGAAAACTACAGGCCAATATCATTGATGAACATAGATGCAAAAATCCTCAACAGAATACTAGCAAACAGAATCCAACAGCACATTAAAAGGATCATACACCATGATCAAGTGGGGTTTATCCCAGGAATGCAAGGATTCTTCAATATAGGCAAATCAAAAAATGTGATAAACCATATTAACAAATTGAAGGAGAAAAACCATGTGATCATCTCAATAGATGCAGAAAAAGCTTTTAACAAAATTCAACACCCATTTATGATAAAAACCGTCCAGAAAGTAGGCATAGAGGGAACTTACCTCAACATAATAAAGGCCATATATGACAAACCCACAGCCAACATCGTTCTCAATGGTGGAAAATGGAAACCATTCCCACTAAGATCAGGAACAAGACAAGGTTGCCCACTCTCACCACTATTATTCAACATAGTTTTGGAAGTTTTAGCCACAGCAAGCAGAGATGAAAAAGAAATAAAAGGAATCCAAATCGGAAAAGAAGAAGTAAAACTGTCACTGTTTGCAGATGACATGATATTATACATAGAGAATCCTAAAGAAGCTACCAGAAAACTACTAGAGCTAATCAATGAATTTGGTAAAGTAGCAGGATACAAAATTAATGCACAGAAATCTCTTGCATTCCTATACACTAATGATGAAAAATCTGAAAGAGAAATTACGGAAACACTCCCATTTACCATTGCAACAAAAAGAATAAAATACCTAAGTATAAACCTACCTAAGGAGATAAAAGACCTGTATGCAGAAAACTATAAGACACTGATGAAAGAAATTAAAGATGATACAAACAGATGGATAGATATACCATGTTCTTGGATTGGAAGAATCAATATTGTGAAAATGACTATACTACCCAAAGAAGTCTACAGATTCAATGCAATCCCTATCAAACTACCAATGGCACTTGTAACAGAACTAGAACAAAAAATTTTACAATTTGAATGGAAACACAAAAGACCCAAAATAGCCAAAGCAATCTTGAGAAAGAGAAATGGAACTGGAGGAATCAGGCTCCCTGACTTCAGGGAAAGCTACATTACAAAGCTACAGTAATCAAGACAGTATGGTACTGGCACAAAAACAGAAATATAGATCAATGGAACAGGATAGAAGGCCCAGAGATAAACCCACATATATGTCACCTTATCTTTGATAAAGGAGGCAAGAACATACAATGGAGAGAAGACAGCCTCTTAAGTAAGTGGTGCTGGGAAAACTGGACTGCTACATACAAAAGAATGAAATTAGAACATTCCCTAACACCATACACAAAAATAAACTCAAAATGGATTAAAGACCTAAATGTAAGGCCAGACACTATAAAACTCTTAGAGGAAAACATAGGCAGAACACTCCATGACACAAATCACAGCAAGATCCTTTTTGACCCACCTCCTAGAGAAATGGAAATAAAAACAAAAATAAACAAATGGGACCTAATGAAACTTAAAAGCTTTTGCACAGCAAAGGAAGCCATAAACAAGACAAAAAAACAACCCTCAGTATGGGAGAAAATATTTGCAAACGAAGTAACTGAGAAAGGATTAATCTTGAAAATATACAAGCAGCTCATGCAGCTCAATATCAAAGAAAACAAACAACCCAATCCAAAAATGGGCAGAAGACCTAAATAGACATTTCTCCAAAGAAGATATACAGATTGCCAACAAACACATGAAAGGATGCTCAACATCACTAATCATTAGAGAAATGCAAATCAAAACTACAATGAGGTATCACCTCCCACCAGTCAGAAAGGCCATCATCAAAAATCTACAAACAGTAAATGCTGGAGAGGGTGTGGAGAAAAGGGAACCCTCTTGCACTGTTGGTGGGAATGTAAATTGATACAGCCACTATGGAGAACAATATGGAAGTTCCTCAAAAAACTAAAAATATAACTACCATATGACCCAGCAATCCCACTACTGGGCATATACCCTGAGAAAACCATAATTCAAAAAGAGTCATGTGCCACAATGTTCATTGCAGGTCTATTTACAATAGGCAGGACATGGAAGCAACCTAAGTGTCCATCGACAGATGAATGGATAAAGAAGATGTGGCACATATATACAATGGAATATTACTCAGCCATAAAAAGAAATGAAATTGAGTTATTTGTAGTGAGGTGGATGGACCTAGAGTCTGTCATACAGAGTGAAGTAAGTCAGAAAGAGAAAAACAAATACCATATGCTAACACATATATATGGAATCTAAAAGAAAAAAAAATGGTTCTGAAGAACCTACAGGCAGGACAGGAATAAAGATGCAGATGTAGAGAATGGAGTTGAGGACATGGGGAGGGGGCAGGGTAAGCTGGGATGAAGTGAGAGAGTGGCATGGACATATATACACTACTAAATGTAAAATAGATAGCTAGTGGGAAGCAGCCGCATGGCACAGGGAGATCAGCTCGGTGCTTTGTGACCACCTAGAGGAGTGGGATAGGAAGGGTGGGAGGGAGACGCAAGAGGGAGGAGATATGGGGATGTATGTATATGTATAGCTGATTCACTTTTTTATACAGCAGAAACTAACACACCATTGTAAAGCAATTATACTCCAATAAAGATGTTAAAACAAAAAGAAAAGAGAATAGAAGGGAAGGGTGCCCTGGAGGCAACTAAATTTGCCATCCAAGTAGGGCTAATATTCAGGCAGTGTGCGCAGGCAGGTTGACCAGCAGGCCTCAGTTTAGATCAGTAAGTACCAATGCCCCAACTAACTGATACATTTTGAATATCATCCCTGCCTTGGCTTGTGCATTATTCAGCCACAAGTAATCCACAGGATGCAAACCTTTAAAATTCTTTAAGAAATCAATAGGACAACACATATTAAAGGCCAGGAAACTGTTAATAGTTTATCCCACTCCTGGGAATTTATTCAAATACAGAAGAAGAATAAGCTATAGACTCACTGATGCTTATGGAGATTTTATTGATGAAGAAAAAACATCACAAGCAACGTCAAAAGTCAACAATGAAGGAATAGTTAAATACATTCTTTTCTTCAATGGAAATTATGTATTATTAAAATTATAATTATGAAAAACAGAAGCCCATAGTTACATGAAGTGCTTATGGTATAATGTTCAGCCAAAAAAGGTAGCATAGAAAATTGTGAATACATTCTGATATAATCTGCAAATTACATAAGGATAGAAACAACAGAATATTCAAGAATAACAGTGGAATTACTGATTTTCTTTCTTTTTTCAAAAGTGTTTGTTGCATTTGTTATAATATTTTAACAATTAAAAGTGGCTGGCGGTGGGGAGAGAAGTGGTTTTCCCTTCCCAAAACCCCACACTCAGAGGCGAGGAATAACATTTAAAGCATGAGCCAGAGTTCTCTTTCTCCCAGAGACACCATTAGCCCCACTGAGGGCTTTTGGGCCAGTTAGGAAAAGCAGCCCCTGTTGAAGAACACCCTCCTGAGAATGCAGACATTCCTTTTGTATCGAGCTCTGTTCAGAGCCATACCATCCTCCAATGGAAGCTGGTGAAATAGGATTCTTCCAGGAATATGCTGGCAGGATTGCCAAAGGGGAAGCTACTGTAGACCCAAAGAGTAATTCTTTTAGGTGGTATGCAGATGAGAATTAGAACAACAGCAGCTGAATAAACACAAATGAGTGGTATAAAAGCTGAATTATATGGTCTACAAGAAATGAGATCTCTTTCCCCTCAAAACATCAGCAAGTGGTTACTTTCTAAGCATTCCTCTCCTGCCTACTGAAGATTATATTTAGACTGAACCAAGAAGGATTTTACACCCAAGATCCCAGAAAAAGCTTGAGATGTGAGTCCCAGATGTAGAAGAAAGTATATTTGCCAACCATGCTGTCTGTACCCTCTCTAGAGGCAGGACCATTCTAGGCCTCAGATGAAGGGGTGAAGACAATTTCCATGGTGCTTGAGAGGCACCAGAATCCGGAGCCCTAGGTCCATGGCAACTAAGGCTCTTGGACCCCAGGCCCCTCACAAGATGGGTTGTGCCTTCCCAAGGAGACTGCAATTGCATAAAAATGTTTAGGAGCACGTAAAGCGTTTTCTATAAAAGGGAGCTTTCATAATCAGCTTCCGGCAGTCAATGACTGGGTTTTTGGAACCATGCTCCAAAAATATTTGAACAATATGCCCACTGCAGTGTACTGAGGAGAAATGAGCAAGGGTGGTTGATGTTCTGGGTGAAGAAGAAGTTGAGAAAGCTCTTCCTCCCTACCTTAGTTTCTATATATCTCATCAGACTTTGCTAGAGAGTTTACCTTGACACATGAGGGGAATCACTTTCACCAGAGGTTTGAATGAAGTTGGTCTGGGACTGAGGCAAAAAGCTGTGTGATGGCCCTGGGCTCAACACATATGCTTGCCTCCCAAATATTCTTTTCACAGCCTCCTTCTCGGGTGCGGAGAGGCAATGACCTCTGCTGAAACTGAAGGTGTGATTTCTCTCGGGTGACCTGGAGTTCATGCCTGACAAAGCCCCATGGGCCTTGGGGCAAGGTGGTACGGCCCTGGGGAGTGGCTGCCTTCGCCAGGGAGCAGGTTTCTGAAATTCAACAATTCAGGATCCTGCAGACTTCCCTTTGGCCCGCTCCCCCACCCCTCCCCACCCAGATTGCAGTCCCTGACAGCACAGCACTCACTAACAGGGAGAGCTTTCTTGCCTGGACGGTGCAGTCAAACCTGCCCACTGCCCGAACCACAGGTCAAAGGTGATGACCCGGAGAGCCACGTGATGGGCCTCTTTCCCGCAGCCATAGGGTGCAGCTCCCAAACCCGGTGAATTCTTTGCCCTTGACACACAGGTACTTTAAATTTTCTGGAATAATTCCACCTTCACGTTATGGTTTGGTAAACAGAAGGCAGTCGTCAGGAAGGCATTAATACAAATGTCACTGTGCACATCGCTCTCCCCCAAAGCAACAGCAGCCTGTTCAAATGCCAAAGAATCTCGAGAAATTGGTGAGGGGCCGCTGGAGACGGAAGCCTAGCTTTTCCGTTTCCTGGTTTCCTGGTCGTGCTGCAGCTCTGCTACTTTTTCTGAAAGCTCTTGAGGCCTAGACTCTAAGCTGTGCTGTCTGTTCACTCAGAGCACGTTCGCACTCTACTTTGAAGAGGACAGCCATAAAAAAAGGCCTGGTGGAGAGTCCCAGGCAGGCTTCAGTGCAGTCACGGTCACGGCCCTTTCTTTGAAAGAGGGAACAATACTCTGAGATGGGCTTCTGGCTGGCAATTGAGCTTTAAATCTGTCACAGCTGACTGGCCAAAGGTATCATTCTCCATAACCCTCAACTATGGTAGATCTACAAAAGTCTGTTTCAAAAACGGAAATGTCTCCCTGATCCACTGATGGGCAGTTTGGAGAAGGTGTGCCAGTGATAGTTATAACATGCTGTATTGTTCTCTTCCTCTTGCTTTCTACTTCCTGTGACCTGGAGAACACCCAGCCATCCTCACCGCCAAGTTCAACTTTCCCTCTAAGATTCAGGTCATACGCCTTCATTCGACAAATATAGCTTAAGTACCCACTTTATGCCATCATTGAACTATCAGTCTACCGGGGAAGATGACAATTAAAAGAGTGATATGGGCAGAGCCGGGGGATGTATCTGCTTTGGAAGTAACTTCATTTGGGTTGGCGTTGGGGTCATAGAAGGATATCACCTCCTTTCCAAATTCTTCCTGGCTTTCCCCAAGCATTATTTTTGCTCCATTCCCGTGTCTTCTCAAAGGCACATATCTCTTCAGCTCACTGCCTGGTATTTCTACAGTATGCCTCTCCCACCCCTGCCATCCCTGCCATTTCATTAAGAGGTCTTCAAGATCATGGACTGTCCTATTAATCAATTACCTGGTAAATGTTCAATGATTCAAATAAATAAATCTCTACGAAAGGAACTGTCATCTACCTGACCCCAAGTGTGACCAATAAGCTTTCTAAAATCCCGGTTTGGGCAATCTCCAAAGTGACAGCATATTTGGAATGGGAACGTGCAGATGAGCATGACTGAGCAGGTGAGCAAATGCTGAACAGGTAGTTAATGCAGGGGTGAGGGAATGGAGGCAATGAGGTGAGTAAAAGAAAGCAGGGCATGCTTAAAGCAGCTGCTGAATCAGAGAGTAAACCAGCTGGCAGCAAGGGCTAGGACACGGGCCAATCCAAAGGCAAATTTCACCCTGGTATTTCTGAATCATCGACATCCAAACTACTAAAAATGTGTGGGAGTTATTTCAACACCAGAAGGATATTTGAAATCTTATTAACCTCTTCGTACAGAACACCAAATACTACACTGTGATAGTAATTAGCTAACCCAATGCAGTAATGAAATGATCGGTTGAGAATGTCCTAAAACAGTGCTTCTCAGACGTTAATGTGTGTACCAATTACCTGAGTATCCTAATAAAATTCAGATTCTGACACACTAGTGGGATGAGGCAGAGATTCTGTATTTCAGATAAGTTCCCAGGTTCTATCAGTCCACTTTGAGGAGCCAGTTTGAAAAGACGAGGGAGAACAAGTTGCAATTTTGACAAAACACACTTTTACTGTTCTTTTTACATTTTTACTATTTATTGAAATTTTTCTAATACATTGTCGTTATGGTGAATTTGGAAACTGTAAAATATACAAAGGAAAAAATTAAATGACCTTCAGTCTCATTATCCAGAGATAACCTGTATAAATATTTTGATGTGTTTCCTCCTAATCTTTTGTTTGTTTTTACATCAACTCTCTATAAATTTTTTTCTCAATTTTTAAAAAATTGTGTCTCACATGCTGTTATATTATTTGAAAACATATTTTATACTAATAAGTCAATCAGCAAACATTTAGAAGAGTGCCACGTGCTCCTTTTTTATTTTTTTGAGTAGCGAACCTGAACCTATTTTTATTTATTTTATTTATTTATTTTTTTACTGGAGTACAGTTGCTTTACAATGTTGTGTTAGTTTCTGCCATACAATGAAGTGAATCTGCTATATGTATACCTATATCCCCTCCCTCTTGGACCTCCCTCCCACCCCCCACCGTGCACTCTTTCATTCACTAAGAGTACAGCAGTTGAAGAGTCTTTGCCCTTGCTTTTTAGCGAGGAAAAGCAATCTGATATACAGTCCGGTGATAAATAAGATTGAATGTATAAAATTTTCATTTTAAGTGATGGCATTATATTCTACTTCATAGCTGATCACAGTATAGTTAACCAATATTTTCTTCAGATAATTTCCTTTTTTTGCTATTTTATATATATAAATATATATATAAATATATACATATATTTCTATATATATGTAAAATATGTAGACTGTGTGGAAGGTCTTTGCAGTTCAATTTTGCATGTACTCCTGATTTCCTTCAGATAAATTTCTTTAAGTGGAATTTCTGGGTCACTGAGTGTATACAATTTTTAAGCTTTTGATACATATTGCCAAGTGGGACCCCAGCAATATTGTACCACACACACTTCTACCAGCAATCAGGATGGTGGCCCAAAAAGCTTTATCACATCTCCACCATTAGTTGTCATTCATTTTTATATTTGTCCAATTATTTTAGTTTAAATTCCCTTTATACTTATGGGGTTATGCCTTTTCACACATGTATAAGCCATTGGCTATCTTCTTTTGTGAAGTGTCTGTTTCCATTGCCCGTTTTGCCTTTGGGGTATTCATTTTTTCCCTTATTAATTTGTAACTGCTTTTTATACATTAAAGATATTAACCATTTTCTATACATTTTATAAATATCTTTCTAGCTTACTGTTTGTCTTTTAATTGTGTTTCCGTTTTTTAAACCATGTGTTATTTAGAAGTATGTTGTTTAATCTTGACATATTTTGGGATTTTCCAGTTGTCTTTTTGTTATGGATTTTAAGTTTAATTCCATCATGGTCTGAGAGCAGGCATTGCATGATTTATAGTCTTTTAAATTTGTTAAGGTGTGTTTTATGCTCCAGAATGTCATCTATCATGGTGAATGTTCCATGTGAGCTTGAGAAGATTGCGCATTCTGCTGTTGTTGGATGAAGTAGTCTACCGATGTCCATTGTATCCAGTTGATTGATGATACTGTTGAGCTCAGCTACATCCATACTGATCTTCTGCCTGCTGGATCTGTCCATTTCTGATAGAGGGTGTTGAAGTCTTCAACTATGATAGTGGATTCCTCTCTCTCTCCTTGCAGTCCTATCAAGTTTTGCCTCATGTAGTTTGACACACTTTGTTAAGTACTTACACGTTAAGGATTGTTGTCTTCTTAGAGTATTGATCCCTTTTTCATTATTTTTTTTAAAATTTTATTTATTTATTTATTTATGGCTGTGTTGGGTCTTCGTTTCTGTGCGAAGTCTTTCTCTAGCTGCGGCGAGCGGGGGCCACTCTTCATCGCGGTACGCGGGCCTCTCACTATCGTGGCCTCTCTTGTTGTGGAGCACAGGCTCCAGACACGCAGGTTCAGCAATTGTGGCTCACGGGCCTAGTCGCTCCGCAGCATGTGGGATCTTCCCAGACCAGGGCTCGAACCCATGTCCCCTGCATTGGCAGGCAGATTCTCAACCACTGCGCCACCAGGGAATCCCCCTTTTTCATTATTAATGCTCTTCTTTATCTCCAATAACTTTCCTTGCTTTGAAATCTGCTCTCTGAAATTAATATAGGCTACTCTTGTTTTCTTTTGATTGGTCTTAGCGTGGTATATTTTTCTCCATCCACATACCTTTAATAGATTTGTGTCTTTATATTTAAAGTGGGTTTCTTGTAGAAACATATAGTTGACTTGTTTTTGTTCCACTCTGACAATCTCTATTTTTTAACTGGTGCATTTAGACCACTGATATTCAAAGTGATTATTGATATAGTTGGATTAATATCTACCATATTTATTACTGTTTCCTACTTGTTCCCTTATTCTTTGTTCCTATTTTTGTCTTCTACTCTTTTCCTGCCTTTTGTGGTTTTAATTAAGCACTTTATATGATTCTATTATTTCCCTTTCTTAGGATATCAGTTATACTTATATTTTTTTCCTTTTTTTAGTGGTTGCCTTAGAATCTACGATATACACTTACAACTAATCCAAGTCCACTTTCAAATCACACTGTACCACTTCACAGGTAGTACGAGTACTAATAATAACAAAATAATGCTGATTCCTCCCTCCTGTCCCTTTTATTTTTGCTGTCATTCATTTCTCTTATACATAAGTATGCATAAATATATATTATACTCGTAAGCATCCTTATATGTATACATACATAATTGAATATATTGTTGCTATTATTATTTTGAACAAATTGTTATGCTTTAGATCAATTAATAAGAAAAATAAACTTTTAAATTTTACCTTCACTTACTCCTTCTTTGATGCTCTTTCTTTCTTTATGTAGATCTGAGTTTCTGACCTATATTATCTTCCTTCTCTCTAAAAACTTCTTTCAACATTTATTGCAAGACAGGTCTACTGGTAATAAATTCCCTCAATTTTTGTTTGTCTGAGAAAGTCTTTACTTCTCCTTCACTTTTTAAGAATAATTTTGCAGGGTACAGAATTCTGGATTAGCAGAGTTTTTCTCTTTAAATATTTCACTTCACTCTCTTCTTGCTTGCATGGTTTCTGAAGAGAGGTTAGATATAATTCTTGTCTTTGTCCTCCTCTATATGTAAGATGTTGTTTTCCTCTGTCTTCTTTCAAGATTTTTTCTTCATCTTTGATTTCCTGTAGTTTGAAAATGATATGCCTAGGTGTGGGGGATTTTTTGTGTTTTTGGTTTTTGGCATTTATATTGTTTGGTGTTCTCTGAACTTCTTGGACCTGTGGTTTTGTGTCTGACTTTAATTGGGGTCAATTCTCAGTCATTATTGTTTCAGATATTTCTCCTGTTCCTTTCTCTCTTTCTTCTCCTTCTGGTATTCCTGTTATGCATACATTACGCCTTTTGTAGTCGCTTCACAGTCCTTGAATATTCTGTTATAGTTTTATTTTTCAGTCTTTGTTCTATTTGCTTTTCACTTTTGGAGGTTTCTACTGATATATTGTCAAGCTCAGAGATTCTTTCCTCAGCTGTGTTCGGTCTACTAATAAGCCCATCAAAGACATTCTTCATTTCTGTTACATGTTTTTTATCTCTAGCATTTCTTTTCGGTTCTTTCTAAGGATTTCCATCTTCTGCTTACATTGCCCACGTGCTCTTGCATGCTCTCTACTTTATCCATTAGAGTCCTTAGCATACTTAACCATAGTTGTTTTAAATTCCCTGTCTGATAATTCCAACAACCCTGCCATGTCTGGTTCTGGTGCTTGCCCCGTCTCTTCAAATTGTGTTTATTGCTTTTTGGTATACCTTGTCATTTTTTTTTTTTTTTTTTGATAACTGGATATAATGGACCGGATGAATTGAAGTGCTGTAAACAGGACTTTAGTGATGTGGCTGAGAGGCTGGGGGGTGGGGGGAGCGTTCTGTACTCCTATGATTAGGTCTCGCCCTTTTAGTGAGCCTACGTGTCTGGACTGTGCACTTCACACGTGTTTCTCAGTGTTTTCTCCCGCTCAGGTGGGACAGGATTGATAGATTGGGCTGAAGTTGGATATTTCCCTTCTCTCACATGGAAGGCTAGAGCCAGCTGGAGTTGGGTATATTCCTTCCCCCAGGCCAGTTAGGCTCTGATAATAATACCCCAGCAGGTTAGGCTCTGGTTAACTAGTTTCCCCTGCTGTGGAAAATGGCTTCTTCTCCCCTCACCTTGCTGGAAGCACTAGGAGATTCTTCTCTGATACCTACTGTGAGAACCTGGTCGAGCTCCAAAAAAGTGGTGGCCACCTCTAAGCCTGGGTCCTCCTGGAGTTTTTAACTCCCAGGCTGGTCCGCACTGAGTCTTCAAAAATTCGTCAATTACAGTTCAGATGTTCCTACCGCAGCCCTGGTTTCCATGGTGTAGTTGCTCGTCTCTGTTCCGGTAAGCCGTAGCTCTCTGTATTATTAGCCTGTCTGTTTCTCCAATCTTGGGGGCAGCAGTTTGCCCTGTGTCCTCCTCTCTGTTATGGATCCAGGAAGACTTGTTTATTTTTCAGTTTGTTCAGGTTTTTACTTGTTTGGACAGAATGGCAACTTCCAAGCTCCTTACACGTGGAACCAGAAACTGGAAGTCTCTGTTTCTGTTCTTTAAAAACCTCTGTGTTTTGAATTTTTGTCCACTGTGAATTTGGTCTTTGTTTTTATGTTTGCAATAGGCTTGCCCACACGTTGAGAAATATATGGATCCGTGTTTCTTTCTAGTTTTGTAAAAACTTCTTACATTATGTGTATAGGGGAAGGTTAGAAAACACTGTTGCAAGGATATTCCCTTTTCCTGTGGTAGTTTTTCTAAAACTGGGCTGCACAGCTGGCTTCTCATCAGAGAAGGAGGAACAGGGAAACACTGACATCTTTCGGGATAGTAGTATGAGTTGAGAGGCCAGCTTTTCTTTCTCCCTTTAGCACGCGCACTTCTCCATAGGAAGGATATGATGGGGTCTTTCACCCATGCCTGGTGTGTATGGTAGACAGAATAATACCTTCCCCTAAAATATACACAATCTAATCCTTGAAATTTGTGAGTTCATTACCTTCCATGGCAAAAGAAACTTTGTAGCTGATATTAACTTAAAGATCTTGAAATGGGGAGATTATTCTGGTGGGCTCAAAGTAATCAAAAAGGTCCTTGTAAAAGTGCAGCAGGAAGGTCAGAAACAGAGGAAGGAGGCAATGGACAATATAAGCAGAGGTCAGAGAGAAATTTGAAAATACTATGCTGCTAACTTTCAAGATGGAGGAAAGGGCCATAAACCAAGGAATGCAGGTGACCTCTATGAGCCGGAAAAGTCAAGGAAATGGGTTCTCCCCTAGAGCTTCCAAAAACTGACACCTTGATTTTAGGACTTCTGAGCTACAGAACTGTAAGATAATAAATGTGTTGGTTAAGCCACTGCATTTGTGGTAATTTGCTACAGCAGCAATAGGACACTAATACAGAATTGTCAGAGCACAAGTAAAGTACAAACCAAATCCCTGCAATGGTTTCTGAATGCTGTTGCTTCCCAGCCTGTGTCCAGTTCAGTTGTATACTGCCAGGATAGTAGGGTTGATTTCACCATCAGTGCATGGTCTCAGAGCACTGATATCTTACCCAGAAAGAGCCAGCTGGAGTCTCTTGCCTAAAAGTAAAAGGGCAGAAACTTGAGGCTTTTGGTTCTTCTCCTTTAATTAGCCTAGAACATCCTGAGTCCTCAGAGTATTTCTTTCTGATTAGTTTCTAATAGGGACAAAAGTCATCCTACATTTTAGGGTAATTGTGAGGATTAAATGACTTTATATATATATATATATTGTCCTTAAAACATTGCCTGGTACATAGAAAGCCTTCAGTAGGTGTTAGCTGTTACTATTTGTATTAGTTAGTGTTCTCCCGAGAGAGAGAGAGAACCAATAGGATTTGTGTGTGTGTATTATACTGAGAGAGTTATTTTAAGGGACTGGCTGATAGAGTTGTGGGGTTGGACAAATCTGAAATCCACAGGGCAGACCAATAGGCTGGAGACCCAGGAAAGAATTGATGTTATAGTCTTGAGTTCAAAGGCAGTCTTGAGGCAGAATTCCTTCTCCCTTGGGGACTTCAGTCTTCTTCTTTTAGCTTTCCACTGATTGGATGAGGCCCATCCACATTATGAAGGTAATCTGCTTGACTCACAGTTTAATGATTTAAATGTTAATTGCATCTAAAAAATATCTTCACAACTACATCTAAACTGGTGTTTGACCAAACATCTCAGCACCATAGGCAAGCCAAGTTGACATAAAGTCAACTATCACACTGTTCCTATCTTATTTCAGTGGCTAAAACCTCCAGGAAAACATAAAATAGTAAAAATAAATACTGGACACCTTTATTCTGCTTCCAGTTCTCATGAGAATGCTCTACTATGTCTTCATCTCTATTAAGTACTGTTAAGGAACTATTCTCTATTCCCACTTTAGTATATTTTTAATCATAAATGGGTACCATCTGCTAAGATGATTATATAATTTTTCTCTTTTGACTTATTGAAATGATATATTTTATTTATAGACTTCTTATTAATAAACCATTTCTTGCATTCCTATGGTAAAACTTGGTCAGATTGTAGTTTTCTTTTCGGATGCTGCCAAATTTAATTTCTTAGTATTTCAGTTCATTTTTTTATAGTTGATTTTTGCAGCATTCAGTTCTCACTCCCCCTTTTTAATATAAAGTATATAATAAGAGATGTGTTTTTTTAATTGAAGTGTAGTTGATTTACAATATTGTGTTAGTTTCTGGTGTACATCAAAGTGATTCAGTTATACATATATATATTCTTTGTCAGATTCTTTTCCATCATAATTTATTACAAGATATTAAATATAGTTCCCTGTGCTATACGTAGGACTTTGTTATTTATCTATTTTATATATAGTAGTTTGTATCTGTTAATCCCAAAGTCTTACTTTAACCCTCCCCTGCTTTGGTAGCCATAAGTTTGTTTTCTATATCTGTGAATCTATTTCTGTTTTGTAAATAAGTTCATTTGTATTATTTTTTAGATTCCACATACAAGTGACATAATTTGATATTTGTCTTCCTCTGTCTGACTTACTTCACTTTGTATGATAATCCACGTTGCTGCAAATGGCATTATTACATTCTTTTTATGGCTCAGTAATATTCCATTATATATACCACATCTTTATCCATTCATCTGTCGATAAACATTTAGGTCACTTCCATGTCTTAGCTATTGTAAATAGTGCTTGTTGTTGCTTTTATAAACCAAGAGTTGACTAGCTAATTCACTCACTCAGCAAATATCATTTCCTCACCTAGTATAAGAAGCACAATTTAGTTCCAACAATACAGTGGTGAATTAGTCAAACTATCCCTGGCATTGCATCTTTAAAATTTTTACCTTTTGACACCCTTCACCCATTTCTCCCATCCTCCACCTCCCCCCAGCAACTACCAATCTGTTCTCTATATCTATGAGCTTGTTTGTTTTTTTTTAAGATTCCACACATAAGAAGGATCATACAATATTTGTCTCTCTCTGTCTGACTTATTTTACTTAGCATAATGCCCTCAAGGTCCACCCATGTTGTCACAAATAGCAAGATTTCATTCTTTTTTATGGCAGAATAGTATTCTGGTGCATGTACATATACCACAATTTCTTTATCCATTCATCCATCAATGGAGACTTAGGTTGTCTTCCATATCTTGGCTGTTATAAGTAATGCTGCAGTGAACATGGAGGCGCACATATATTTTCGAGTTAATGTTTTTGTTTTCTTCAGATAAATAGCCAGAAGTAAAATGGCTGGATCATATGGTAGTTCTATTTTTAATTTTTTGAGGAAACTCCATAATGTTTTCCAGACTGGCTGCACCAATTTGCATTCTCACCAACAGTGCACAGGGGTTACCTTTTCTCCACATGCTCACCAACACTTGTTATTTCTTGTCATTTTGATAAAAACCATTGTAACAGGTATGAGGTGATAGCTCATTGTGGTTTTGATTTGCATTTCCCTGATGATTAATGATAGTGAGCATATTTTCATGTGCCTGTTGCCTATCTGTATGTCTTCTTTGGAAAAATATCTATTCAGATCTTCTGCCTATTTTTAACCAGATTCTTTGGTTTTCTGCTATTGAGTTGTATGAGTTCTTCATATATTTTGGATATTAGTCCCTTATCAAATATATGATTTGCAAATATTTTCTCCCATTCAGTAAGTTGCCTTTCATTTTGTTGGTAGGTTTCCTTTGCTGTGTAGAAGCTGCTTAGTTTGATGTAGTCCCACTTATTTATTTTTGCTTTTGTTGCTTTTGCTTTTGGTGTCAGGTTCAAAAAATCGTTGCTAAGACCTATGTCAGGAAGCTTGCTGCCTATATTTTCTTCTAGGAGTTTTATAGTTTCAGGTCTCACATTCAAGTCTTTAATCCATTTCAAGTTCATTTTTGTGTATGGTTTAAAATAGGGGATCCAGTTTCATTGTTTTGCATGTAGCTGTCCAGTTTTTCTAACACCATTTATTGGAAAGACTGCCCTTTCCCCATTGTATGGATATATTCTTGGCTCCTTGTCATAAATTAATTGATTATATATGCATGGGTCTATTACTGGGATCTCTATTCTGTTCCATTATGTGTCTGGTTTTACAAATACCATACTATTTTAACTACTATAGCTTTGTAATATAGTTTGAAATCAGGGAACATCATGCCTCCAGCTTTTTTCTTCTTTCTCTAGATACTTTGGCTATTTGGTGTTTTTTTTGGTTTTTTGTGTTTTTTTGTTTTTGTGGTTCCATATACATTTTGGGATTATTTGTTCTATTTATTTGAGAAAATGCCATTGGAATTTTGGTAGGGATTTCATTGAATCTGTAGATTGCTTTGGGTAGTATGAACATTTTAACAATATTGACTCTCCCAATTCATGAACACGGGATAGCTTTCCATTTGTGTCTTCTTCAATTTCTCTCATTAAAGTCTTATAGTTTTCAGTAGACAGGTCTTTCACCTCCTTGGTTAAATTTATTACAAGGTATTTTATTCTTTTTTATCCAATTGTCAATGGGATTGTTTTCTTTATTTCTATTTCTGATAGTTTGTTATTATTGTATTAATTTTGTATTCCACAACTTTACTGAATTCATTTATTATTAGTTTTAACAGTTTTTTTTAATGGAGCATTTAGATTTTCTATATATAACATCACATCATCTGCAAATAGTGACAGTTTTACTTCTTCCTTTCCAATTTGGATGCATTTTATTTCTTTTTCTTGCCTAATTGCTGTGGCTGGGTCTTCCAATACTATGTTGAATAAAAGTGGTGAGAGAGGGCATCCTGTCTTATTCTTAATCTTAGAGGAAAACCTTTCACCTTTGTACCACTAAGTATGATGTTAGCTGTGGGCTTGTCATATTTGGCCTTTATTATGTTAAGGTATGTCCCCTCTATACCTTCTTTGTTGAGAGTTTTTATCATAAATGGATGTTTAATTTTGTCAACTGCTTTTTCTGCATCTATTGAAATGATCATATGATTTTTATGCTTCATTTTGTTAATGTGGTGTATCACATTGACTGATTTATGGATGTTGAACCATCCTTGCATCCCTGGGATAAATTCTACTTAATCCTGGTGTATGATGTTTTTAATTTTAATTAGTTTAAATTGAATTTGGTTTGCTAATATTTTGTTGAGGATTTTTGCATCTATGTTTATCGGGGATATTGGCCTATAATTTTTTTTCTTGTGTCCTTGTCTGATTTTGGTATCAGGATAATGCTGACCTCATAAAATGAGTTTGGAAGAATTCCCTCCTCTTCTAATTTTTGGAAGAGTTTGAGAAGGTACGGATTAATTCTTTGTTTTAAAGTCTATTGTCTAATATTTTAAATTTATTTTTAATTTGTATTCCTAAATCAGTGTCAGTTGCATCTAAATGGTTTTGTTTTTAATTGCTTGGGGAGGAGGGTCTGTCTTTGTGATCTTTATTAAAATTATAGTTTTGCTCCCTTCAAAAATGAATTGATAAGCATTCCGTCTTACTCAGTGACATACAGCAATTCATGAAACCTGAGACTAAACATGTTCTTAGTGACAAGATACACAGACTATCTCATCAGAAAAGTAATTTGGTGTCTTCTTCCCTTGCAAATTCCCTTCCATTGACTCGACATTAACATCATATCAATTTAATATTCTAAACATCCTTAGCATGCTAAAAAAGTATGTATATTTCCCTTACAAAAACATGACATTTCTATTTCACTCTTTCAGATCTACTACCTACTTTCTGTAACTCTTGAAAAAAATGTCTCTAGCATGAATAGCCAGCTATTGTACAAGAAGGGTGGCCATCCAAACCAGGTCTCTTTAAGAGTCATTCTGCTTTAGGAATCAATCCTATATTCTTTGAGTCATAACTTGCCTTTTCAAAAGCATCACTGTGTGGAGCTTCTCCTACACTGAAACCAGCGTAGACCAACTTGGCTAATACTTCATGTGGTTTCCTACACAACAAACTCAAACAAACAAAAGCATAAAATACGCGGCCACTCTGATTGAAAAAAAAAAGCCAGGATTTGGCCTGGGTGGTCTTAGTGAGGACAGTGAGGAGCTCAGGGTTCTTCTTCAGGGGACTGAGCTGCCACTTAGAGCTCTGGGTGTCTTCTGTTTAAAAGTGAGGCTATCAGTTGGAACAGTAAATTCTGATTCAAAATTTTAAAAGCCTGCCCTACCACGCTGCATGCTGCCCCTTCACAGCAGACGGCCGAGATGACGTTCTCTACTCCCAGACTCCAGAGAGGCCAAGAGCCGACTGCCACATTGGCCCAATATTCACTGAGGCCAGGTTCAACACTTAAGCTTCTTTATATCTAACTCTCATTTTGCTTTCTGGTGATGGATCTTTAACTAGTCACACAACTGAAAATATTTTCATAAGCCAACACGGTCCAAACAGTGTTCTGAAGGACACTAGTGACCTACAGATGTCAGTACTGTTCCAAAAAGAGAGGGGGAAAAGAGTCTGTCTTCAAATTTGGAAAAAGCTGGGTTAAACAAAACTGATTTCTTTACTGCACAGCCATACAGAGCCTGTAGTATACTGATGTTCCCTGGGACATCTGAAACTTTTTTTTTCACAGTACACCTATTAACATTTCCAAGTACATTATTGTTGGGTATATTTTAGGGAAACAGTATCTTAAGTAATTATTATTATCATCATCTATACTTAGTGCTTACTAGAACTTGAGTACTGTGTTACATATCCCCAACTATAAATGGGATATTATTACACTATATCTCACTTAATCCTTGCAACATGTCTAAGAGTGGGAGTTATTGTCTTCATCGCACAGTGCTGTAGAGAGGTTAAGTAATTAGCCCACAATGACAGCACTAGTGAATCACAAGCCCTAATTTGCATCCAGATCTGTTTTCAAAGTCTACGTGCTTAACCAGTAAGCTACACTTGCTATAGCACTACTGCACTTTGCAATGGTTACTTCATAAAATAAGACTTTATATTACATTGTAAAAATCAACTTTCCCCATGCTCTGAGAACCATCATATCTTCTCCTGCCCTGAGAGCCAACCCAGCAGATCCTTCTGTCAGTGAGCAACTTCCCACCATACTGCAGCCACTCTCGACCAATGAGAGCTGAATCAAGTGTAATGCATGTTGATTTCTTCCTTGGGGTCTCTCTGTCTGACATCTATGTATGTCAAGAGATGTCTAAGTGATGACCAGACCTTCTACAAAGAAACAAAAAAGGACAGTGAGCTGGAAGTTAAAATGCAAGTTTGATAGCATCTTCAAGGACACAGTGGAGGAAACAGAGGGTAAAGATTAGTGGGCTTTGGTGGAAATCCTTTGGCAAAATGAAGGGTACAACTGTGGCCTAGGAGGAGTGCCCAGCCATTGTGTGAAATTCTGGAGGCTTGCCATGACCTCAGAGGATCTGAAGAGAAGGAAAGACCTAATTCCAAAGAACTTGCTGGAAACTCATCTCCACAGGGACCCTTCATTCCATGTACGGCTGTGGGCCCTCCCATTTAAGGGTCCCATCTCCTGTGCTAACAGGACAGCCTTGTGCTGCCTCTTTTATTGGTATCCACGTTTCTCAGTCCAGTAACCAGCCTTCTTCCAGCTCTGTTCTACACAGCCTTCCATACAAAGAGACGAGAAGTTTATAACTATATAATTTTGCATATCAAAGGATGGTCTGCTAGCAGAACTAACCTAGAGTGACCGTCTTACTCAGCAAGGGCCATGACAGCATGTTTTACAGAAAGAATGCCCAGTTTAGAAATTTCCCACCTCAAGACATCCAGGAATTTAAATTGCCAGACTTGGAAGGTATAGTTTTGAGGAACCCTATTCCTCCTGTCTTAAGATGTCCCCTCATCCTCTCCATTTAAAATGGTTAGGACTTTTCCACATGTGTGAGTTAGCTATTGTTGTAAAACAAACTAGCCCTAATACTAGTGGCTTAAAATAACTAGCATTTGTTATTTATTATGAGTCTACAAATGGGCTGAGCACTTCTGCTGATTTGGGCTTGACTTCACAGGTTCTATCTGGGCATACTCGTGCATCCTTGGTTAGCTGGCCAGTCGTCAGGAGGCTGGCTGGTCTAGGATGGCTTGAGCTGGGACAACTCACCACCATTCCACATGGTCCCTCATCCTCTAGCAGGCTAGCCTGGGCTCATTCTCATGGTAACTGCAGGGGTTGAAGGAAGGAAAGAAAACAAATTCCAATGTACAAGCACATTTCAAGCCCCTTGTGGTGCATTTCCTAACATTTCATTGACCAAAGCAAGTCTCATGATGAGCTTCAGGTCAGAATAGGAGGGAACAACAAAGTTACAGGGGAATGGCCATGGCAGGTACTCTCATGCATCACAAATATCTCTTGACTTCAATTTGAATCATATGGTGAATAGAGTTATAAAAGTGGCTAGGTTAGAGCTAAGAAGAACCATACTAACCTAGGCTCTTTGATGACTCACAATTCCAGAATTAGCCTGAGACTCAACTCAGAATATCGGAAGCCCTTTCTACAATTTCTACAATTTTGGTCAAAACTAAAAAAATGCAGTACTGAAGGGGATCAGGATATGCCACCCCAAAATATGCCACTTTAACATAAGAATTATTTTAAGCTGAAGACGTCTGAAATTCAACAGATGCAGAAAGAAGGATTCCTGGAGCTTCTCTTATCTGAATAAAAGCAGAAATTTCTGGGAAGTCAGGCTACCACAAATACCCTCTTCGGGGTGAGTGTGTTCCCTGGAAAAACACCAAGAATAAACCCACCATAATCCCCTCTCCCAGGGAGTTTTATGGCCATGAAGGAGACAGAAAGATCACTCAGCATAGACAGATATCACAAACTTTTTAAACTCTCATTTGTCTCATTTGTCTTTCCTTAAAAACAAACAAACAAAAGCAAAAACTCCCTTATCTTTCGTAAAAACAAAAACCTATTTGTCCTTCCCATAGAAGCCCTTTCTCTGCTCTCTCTTTCCCCTAACAGGTTAGGTATATAGGCTGCACCCCTTTAAGTTACTCATCACTGAGCACTCCTGCATGTATCTGCGTTGCATGCATAAATTTTTTCTCCTCTTAATCTGTCTTTTGTCACTCTAATTTACAGGACTCACTCAACCAGCATACAAGGTTAGAGGAAAAGTTTTTCCTCCCATACAGTACCATCCCTATGAACTACCCAGGTCAGAAGCCACACTCTAAGAATGCCCATTTAAGCCATTTGAGTTGGAGTCGTATGTTGCTTACAGCCAATAACATCCTACCTAATTGAGTATTAGGTTTGAGTTGCCTATTGAACAACTAAAGGGAGATGTCAGGGAAACAAATGGACATATGAATCTACATTTGTGGGAAGAGGTCAGGGTAGAAGATAGAGACTTGAAGTCTTAGGCATATAGGCTCTATTTAAAGTCACATGATTGGATAAAATCATGTTGGAAGGAATGTAAAAAGAGCAGAGAAGAGGGTCCAGGACTGAGTCTTAGGGAACTCTGATATTTTAAGTTGGGTAGGGGAAAAGGAGATAGCAAAAGACACTCAGAATGATGAAGAAAGTAGGAGGAAAACCAAGAGAATGTGATGTTATGGAAGCCCAAAGGGGAAAGAAGGGATTTCAAGAGGGAAGAGGAGTTGTATTATGTTGAAAACTTCTGAGAACCCATGCTCTAAAGCCCTTTTGGACTTACAGAGCTTCATCTGTTCCAGAACCAGCACCCTTGCCCTCTATGCTCTAAGTTGTTGAATTTTCTTTTCCTCTGTCTCACATCTCCAAGCCATGCTCTCCTTGCCTCTGTGACTTCACCTGTATTGCAGCCTCCCCTGAAAGCATGCCTCCTTCCATCTCCCCTCTCTAACTCCTGCTCTCCCTCCAGATTTCAGCCTAGACACTGCTTCTCCAGAACTGGCTGAGGGACCCCTTCCACATGCCTCCAAAGGACCCTGCACTTCCCCTATCCTAGTCAGCTTGGTCTGCCATCACAGAATACTCCAAACTGAGAGGCTTAAACAACAGAAGTTTATTTTCTCACAGTTCTGGAGGCTAGAAGTCCAACATCACGGTGCCATCACAGTTGGTTTCTGATGAGGCCTCTTTCCTTGGCTTACAGACAGCTGCCTTCTTGCTGTCCTCACATGGCCTGCACACAGAGAGAATGCTCTCGTGTCTCTTCTTCTTATAAAAACAACAGTCCTGGTTGGTTAGGGCCTAACCTTATAATCTCATTTAACTTTAAGTACCTCCTTAAAGGCCTTATCTCAAATATAGTCACATTGGGGGTTAGGGCTTCAACATACGAAATTTGCAGGGAACACAATTCAGTCCATAATACCCATCAAAGCACTTATTGGATGATAACTTCTGTATTTCCCATTTGACTATAAATCCTGTGAGGCTAAGCCCAGGCAATGTGTATATTTTATTTCCTATTATCTTTAGCATGTAACACAGTGCCTGAGGTGCTAAACAAATTTATGGACTAAATGAATGAGAACATGAATGCAAGACTGGTCTCTGCTCTGCCATGTGGCTAACCCACATAGTTAGCCAAGGGGGTACCCTAATTGAGAATTCTCCTCCCAGGAGTGTCCCATTTTCAATGGTCAGTAAAATCCAGCCCATTTGAAATAAATGGAAGGAAACCCAGTGTGAATCAGTGAGAAAGTATAGAATTTTAAAAGAGGTTTTGGGACTTTCAAGGAAGCCCTAAAAAATAATCTGTTATGTCTGAACTAATGCTTTGTAATTTGTTCACTAATTGTTTGCCTTCCAACAAATGTTGAAAATAGTTTAAAATGTAATGAAAGGCCTTTCTTAAGTAAATGTTGCAATCATCCTGAAAATGAGTTTATACTCTCCTTTTGTTAGCAAATTCTACTTACTACATACAGATAGGGCAAAGGTAAACTTTAATCCAACTTCTAGGAAAAAAAATGTTGAATTGTTTAAGTCCTTGTTCATGGTTTCATCTTTAGGAAAGATGAAAATGGATGAGAAAAGGGGGCTGCAGAGGGGCTCAGAATTGTATTATTTCAAAACTCTGTCTTTACATAATATCAAAGTAGTGAGTTTGATTTACAGATGTTAGAATACTATCTTTAGAAATAGGAAGTCAGCAATGGCATATATATTCTCCTTCCTCCCCTGAAGATTACACACACAGTTTTTTAAAGATATGAAAATGATTTAGAACTATGGAGAGAAACTGGCTTTTTTTAGGAATTTCATTTCTAGGTTTCCTAAACTCTAACAAGTGTTAAGGGAAAAAACATCTTTTAACAAGCTTCCAACTGTTCACGGATGTTAATCCTTCAAGGGTGCCTTTCTTCTTCTTTATTAAAATCGAATGTGTTAGGTAAAGGCTGACTTGGGGTGTAAATGCCAAGTTCCAGTTAGAGCAACACGAGAAAGAAGAGGCACTCAGCTCCCCGAAGGTTCCAGCTTTCTCTGTGTAACTGGATTAGGGCTATTCTCCCAGCGGTGGCCCCATGAGGCTCGGTGACATGTGACAATCACGCTGACTTGCAGCCCACGCTGACACAGACTGTACTAACAATAACACTCAGACACACCCTAGCTCATTCCTCCTTCTAACCCCAGGTGGTGTCAAGTGGAAAAATATTTCTAAGAGGCAGCACAGGCAATACCTCTGGCTCCAAGAATCACTGCAAAGAGCCAATTCCTTTAACAACTGAATAGTACAAGAGGGAAGGGACAGATGCTGGGAAAGAAATACTAAACTTGGATAATTATTTCATTTTAGCACACACAGCTCCAAAACAACCTTACTTTGTCCCTTTTTGGCCCTTGACATACACACAGATTTGTGGAGATTTTCTGTTATATCAGTGAGTTCTTGTGACATTATGGAGAGAAACAAATGTGGCTCAGAGATTTGAAGAGATTGCTGAGAATTAGTAATACCCAAAAGGAAAAGTACCGTGGGCACTTGTGCCATGGGCTAGTTCAGATGTGGCCTCTTCTTTCAGTTTATTGATGATGGTCCCAGGCAAAAACTCACTGGTAAAGCCACTTTATAGTAAATATTTCTCCCTTTGGCCACCAGGCAGTTCTCTAAGGTAGCTGTAGCCTGCAGGTCCTGAACTGTGGCTTCGATTTTTGCCACAGTGCAGAGTTTGAAGGTAGGCACAGTGCCATGTTTAAATGGAGCGAGTGTGAAGGCTTTGGGGGATACAATTGGAAGGGTTTGGTGGGTAATGTGTGTAAGTAAAAGCTGTATCTTAAGTGCCTGGTGGTTCTTGGCAAGGTCCAAGCTGGTCCTGTAAAAGGATCTTGGGCCTCTCTCCAGCAGAGTCTGAGACAGCAAGATGCACCCTGTGGTCTTGGCTGTAACCCAAGGGTGATGAAATTGCCTTTCCTGGTCCTGAAGGAAGACCTCAAACTCCTCAGGCTGCCGGAATAACCTCTATGTGCACACATGTGCGTGTACACACACACACACACACATGCCTTCGGTGAGCACTGCCCCAGGTTGGTAAAAACAGTAATCCTTGCTCTCCTCTGGCCTGAGATCCTCTCCTTCCTTCTCACTGGGCCTGCGGGTTGAGAGGGTTATGAAGCTTATTTTGATTTTGTGCATATCTGGTAAGTCAGAATTCTCTGAAGAGGGGCCCGCTCAGTTAGGTGTCCCTTCGGAGCTAGAAGGTTGGTCTTTAGCTAGAGTGCATTTGCAATGTCCCTAGGATTAACTTGCTTTCATAGTTTCGCTCATTGGGGCCTTACTTTCTTCATCTGTGGATTGGGACTACAGTGACCTACTCACAGAATTGTTGAGGCTTGATGAGAAGAAACGATGTATGTCATAGTGCTTTGTAAACTGGAAAAAAAGGTAACCGTCATTAATAGGATTCATTGATCAATAGTCAAATTTGCACAGATGTAAGAAGGGGATTCTGGGAACATCCTTCTTAGCCATTTTCTAGCGGTGTGAACTTTAGCAAGTTAATGAACTTCTCAGAGCCTTCATTTTCATACCTATAAAATTAGGGAAATGATATCTATTCTTAGGAAGCTTTTGCCAGAATTAAAAATACACCCTCTTACACTGAGCATGACGCCTGACACATAGCAGACGCTTTTTAAATGGTAGTTTTTAAATGGCTACTGCATTAACCTGGAAGACGTCTGTGCAGATGGAATAGTCCTTCCTTCTCTAACTTGCAAAGTGTTCTTTCTTGCTCAGGAATTGAATCCCTACCTCAGTGACTGTCATGAGTGTGCAGGGCTATGGCTAATAAGAATGAAGTCTGGGGCATGAAAATAAATAATTCATGGACTGAACTTTGAACACTTTGCTTGAATTTATATGAGAATTAATATTTCAACTTCCTAGACTGAAAAGACGAAGGCACCAAGAAACTGAAAACAAAGCAAACCAAGTCAACTAATCAACCTTCCTAGTACACAGTTTGGAAAACTTTCTGTCAAGTTAGCAGAGGTTGGTGTCTTTATTGACTCACAGGAGAATGGAGAAATGCATATATATTAAGCCCTGCTAAATAATAAGCCATGACTTTCAACTTTTAAATTTAGTAAAGAAAAAAATACCCTAAAGCCTTTCAAGAAATAAGATAGCTTTCAGAGCCATGTTATGGTCTGTTAAGAGAAAAAAAAGAGAGAGAGAGAGAAAGATCAGAAAGAAGTGGGCAAGATAGAGGGGAATAGCCTTCCATTATGTTAAAAAACAACAACAACAACAACATTTTAAGACCTTGTAGAATACAGCCATCGTTGCACATTTGCAAACACAAGCTTATGTGATGGTATCTTCTCTTGTCACTCGTCTCACAGCAATAACTTGAGACAGAAGTTTCCCAAATACCCAAATTCTTAGATGAAAGAACTCACGTACACGTCCGTTACCACTGAGGACCCAAACGAAGCTCGTGGGTCCTGGAACCAGAGTCAGCCATGGCTGGGCTGGCACTCGATTCAATTTTATCCTCCAAAGAAAAAAGGAGCTAGTTTTGAGGAGAAAGAGTAGGAGACAAAGAGAGCAGGAATTAGGGTTGCAATGGACTGAAAAAATCTCTGTGTGTCTCCTCCATCCCCTACAGTCAGAATCTCTCTCACACACACGCAGACACACACTAAAAGGTGATGTCCACTCACTCTTGCCACGATGGTCCTATTTGGCTCCCATTTTTGTAAGCCCGGGTAACATAGCAACGCAGGAACAAAACTTGCTGGTCAATTGGTCATCGGCTGTAACTTTATCTAGGGGTACTGCCAAGACTTGTCCAGGAACCTAGAGACCTGACACGCAGTTCGGGAGTTTCTGTTTTAACACCCCTGAATAGAGCTTTCTTATTTGTCACTCTGCAAACAAACACACTGAGACCAAAAACACTGCAGAGACTGCGAAGAGATCCCACCTCCCACGCCAGCTCTGATCACCGGGCGCTGTGGGGAGAATTGCTCTGAGACTATCCGCAAGCTTGCTCACAGAGGGCTCTGAAAGTGGAAGCAGTGAGACCGATAATGTATTTGCCACAGTCGTGTTCGATAGACGCACACAAAACAATCACACACGTAGAACACCAGAGACTGTCACCTAAGGATCGATAGCGTCTGCAGCATGGTTGGTCTTTGGGTTGCAGCTGCTCCTTGGGACACACACAGCCTCCAGAAACATAGTGCCAATAGGATTTCTCTCACACTAACCCTGCATTAGTTTGAGTTTCTGTCCTACCTGGTTTGCGTGTTGTTGCTGCTATAATTTCCCCTCTCTGTCTGAGTTTTTGTATTTGCATAATCATGCCTGAATTATATAACTAGGTTGGAGAGACATCTCTGGCTAGTTAGGAAAATCAATAACTTTCTTTGATTTTAATTTCACACATTTGGTGCTTGGTAGCCTTCCTTTAGGTTCACTTGGCTCAATATATCCTGTGCAGCCCTAACCCAGTAAGGGACTGTATCCCTAACTTTGTTCATCTGTGCCCTTCACTGTGCTCCTCTTTGCGTCCGTTTCTCAAGGTAGCAATTTTTCTTTGGCATCTGCCCCTGTAAGGTCTTCGGGTCCTGGTAAGATCTCGAACTTGCCTCAACTGCCAAATCAATGCCCTCACAGACTTTGAAGCACTGGCCCCAGGCTCCAATAGCCATAGCCATGTCGATCATTAGTATCTCTCCGTGTCCATTGTTCCACTTCTGCTTCCCAGGAGGAACTACCCCATGATGCAGGGCAGGAAAGACAAGCTTCTAGGCAAACAGCCAAGAAAAGTCCTTAAGAAACTGACCCGTTTCAAAAACTTCCTTCTTCCTCATTGCTGCTACCTCTGCAGAGAAATTCCCTTTGAGCCTTCAAGTCCTTTTTTGACTCTTGCCTCCCTTTGGGCAGATACCAGATAGCAGCTTCAGTCCCCATTAGGGCACCCACGAGTGCGAGGAGACAAAGAGGAGACAGAAGAGGGATTTGACAGGTGATGAAAATACCTCCCCTTGTACCAATATTGTGCTTCCTTTCTATCTGCTGTGCCTCCGTTTGGTCTCAGGTGCCAACCCCACATGGCCCATGTACACAGGAGGTCGAGAGGGGCCAGAAGCCCTTCCTCACAGCAGGAAGAGAGCAGACGCAGCTTGTTAGCTTGAAGAGGGAGAAGTGAAAATAAAAGTTTTGTGGCATTTACCTGTCCCTTTGTAGAGGTCTGGCTACTTGTATACACTCCATCAGACTCTTTCTGGATGTCCTATTATACTTATAAAAAAAAACGGCAGCAACCGGGACTTCCCTGGTGGCGCAGTGCTTAAGAATCTTCCTGCCAAAGCAGGGGACACGGGTTCGAGCCCTGGTCCGGGAAGATCCCACATGCCGCGGAGCAACTAAGCCCGTGAGCCACAACTACTGAGCCTGCGCTCTAGAGCTCGCGAGCCACAACTACTGAAGCCTGTGCTCTCAAGCCTGAGAGCCACAACTACTGAAGCCCAGCAATAAGAGAAGCCACCGCAATGAGAAGCCCATGCACCACAACCAAGAGTACCCCCCGCTGGCCGCAACTAGAGAAAAGCCCGAGCACAGCAACGAAGACTCAACGCAGCCAAAAAAAAAAAAAAAAAAAAATGACCATCAGATGGTCCCATCACTGCCACCAGGGGAAAAAAATCATGGAAATTCATGAACACAAAATAGATTATCAAGTAAAAATTAAGAGTACAACTAATATTCCTCTAGCCATTTGGCAGATATCAGAGAGATAAAATTTAAATTTAGATTGATAAACCTAACTGTCAGAAAGGAAGAGAGAGATGGGTGACTAATCTGATTCAGGGGAAGAAGAAGGTATGTTTCTTACATTGAATAGATTTACCCTCCAGTCTTCCATGTGGGAAAAATAATATTTGCTTGTCTTTCATTTTTCAGCCACTTGTGACAAGTACACAGTCTTGAATTCCTATGATTGGATTAAATCACTATAAATAGACCTCGGAAAATTCACTCTGACTTTTATGCAGAGTGACTGCATAGAATAAAATAAAAGTCACTCTGACTTTTATTCACTCCTGGCACTTAGATGCAGGAATTTCACCTCTCCTTCCTGATTTTTTTTTTAAAAAAACCTTTACTATGCTTTTTTGGCCTGTAAGGTAGTTTTTTTCCACATGGTTTCCATATGCCAAGTGATGAAAAGTCTGCAGGAGGGGGAAAAATGCAGAATTGTATGCAGTTTGTTAACGTGAACAGAAGCCCTGGGAGGAATGCTTGTGTGTGACCCTTAGAGCTGGGCGATAATTCCAGGCTCCAGCAGGCATCAAACATAAATTTGATCCGAGAAAATCCTGTTCTAACAGTTGGTCTATTTAAATTCATTTACAGTGTGCTTAGTTGTGCTTCAATCACACATCTTATGCAAGTCACAAATAAATAAATATGTAATGCTCACCAGATAAACCAAGAGTTGGGTTTCTGTAGCTCTTCCCCTCTCATAGAAGGGATAACTTGCCTTAAACGATGCAGATGGCTGCTTCGATGCATGTTTCCTACGTGAGGGAGTAAAATAAAAATACCAGCTCATTGTAATCTGGTTTTAATGGGCCTCAATCTGACTTTGAGGGAAGAATGGAATCCACAAGAGACACGACTAGTAGTCCAGAATCTATACCCTGAAACTTCAATTTTAATTAAAGAAGGCTATGCCATTTCTCTAAATTGGTAATAAGCATTATTTTTCTTTTTCGGGAACTAAATTTTCACTGCTTCCATTTAGTAATCTTAGTCTAAGAAACTTTGCAGTTGACCTTCACATGAATGGACTGTATGTTGAGATAGAATCCCATTCCATTATTCCTATACACACGGCCTCGGTGAGAATATTTACTCCCTCTGATTGTTTGGAACTAATTTCTTGATTTATTTATCTTAGTTATATGCTAGATTATAAGCTCCTCGCAGGCAAAATACAATTCACATTGGACAATCTCGAGGCGTCTATGTTTTCGATGACGATGATGATTGGAATGTCTTCAATATCCTACCAGTGACTCCCATCAAGAGCTTTAAAAGAGTTACCATGATGTGGTTTTGAATTTCCAGAAGACTTGATTTTCTTTTAACTTCAACAAATATTAGTAGAAAAATCATCAAAGCCAGAGAGTGGGACAAGTCCTAGATTCAGCAATAAAGGCAGGAAAATATTTCATGGAGATGAAATGGAGTCCTACAGGTGCATTAGAGCAAAAGGCCAAAGACTAGCTTGTAGAAAGCATAAGTGGAGTTTTGCAATGAAGCTAAATTACAAGGTAAACTCCAGGATGGAATATAATAATTCTTTTTTTGTGTCTGAAATGAAAGTGAGCCCAAGGTGAGAATGGGCATCAACCTCCATCCTTCTGTAGGGTAGCCCAGGATACGGAAAGGAATGTTTGTATGCAGACGAAGACAGAAGAAAACCAGGCATCCAAAAGCCTCAGAGATATTAACTGGAACAATCGGGCCCCCTCAACACCACCAGACCTATGAGCATAGATGTCTTTGCTTCCAAGGTGCACTGATGTCTCAGCTTGGGATGCCTGTGGGTCTCTACATACAGGCTGCCCTCTGACGGGTACGTTCAGATCAGGCCCACCCAAGACTCACTGGTGTACCACAGACAGAGAGGGCCAATAAGCCTCTGCAAACTGAGCTCTCTGGTATCTCTGATCTGTCCTTTCACTCCAAGTGACTTGAAGAAACCGGGTAGTAGATTCTCTTGGTAATTTGGCTGAATAAGAAGAACAAGCCAAGCAAAATATTATTTAATGACCTCCCTTTCAGGAACTTTTAAAGTATTCACTTCAAAGACACCAAAGCATCCTTCCCCCACTCCCTCCCATTCCTACTCCAACCAAAGGGATTGCCTGTCTTCAGAAATAACCCTGAAGGAGTGGTTGGGAAATGAATAGGAGGCTGCCATCATGGGTGGGGCTCGCTCATTCCCCATGGTTTGGAAGGTCTTGGTTACTCAAAAGTTCTCATAAATCTTGTGTGTGTTATTCCTGCCCCAGTGTTCCCTTTCAAGGCCTCCTACTGTCCCTGAATAATGAAGAGTTGTCCCACATTCACTCCTGTCGTCCTTACTAGGGTCCAACCTTCAAGTCTCACTTAGTATTTCATCCCAATGACAGCATCTTAGCAATTAAACTTTCTCAAATTTACTCATATGGAAATGTCAATGCGACCAGGCATTCAAAAAGATATTCAAGTAGGTCTGACCTTTAACAGAATACACTCACCATTACCTGGAAAACAAGAAATAAATACTCTTAGCTGAAACTTTGTCAGCTGGAGCTTCTTAATTTTTTTAATGTAAACATTTTATCTATAAACCCAACATAAGGGTTTTTAACTACTCTTGAATATTTCTAAAAAGAATTAGTGTTAATGCTGGAATGGATATAAAAAATTATACAACTCTGTCATTTCTTAGATGAGGAAACTGAGGCATAAAGAGGTTAAGGGACTTGCTTAGGGAAATTATGCTCCAAAATTCCTTGTATAGTAATATTATTTATTAAAAATAGAAAACCCAAATCCCTACATACACTTTATTTATTTTTTTAACATCTTTATTGGAGTATAGCTGCTTTACAATGGTGTGTTAGTTCTGCTTTATAACAAAGTAAATCAGCTATACATATACATATATCCCCATATCCCCTCCCTCTTGCATCTCGCTCCCACCCTCCCTATCCCACCCCTCTAGGTGGTCACAAAGCACCAAGCTGATCTACCTGTGCTATGCAGCTGCTTCCCACTAGGTATCTATTTTACATTTGGTAGTGTATATATGTCCATGCCACTCTCTCACTTCGTCCCAGCTTACCCTTCCCCCTCCCGTGTCCTCAAGTCCATTCTCTACGTCTGCGTCATTATTCCTGTCCTGCCCCAAGGTACTTCATAACCTTTTTTTTTTTTTTTAGACTCCATATATATGTGTTAGCATATGGTATTTGTTTTTCTCTTTCTGACTTACTTCACTCTGTATGACAGACTCTAGGTCCATCCACCTCACTACAAATAACTCAATCTCGTTTCTTTTTATGGTTGAGTAATATTCCCTACATACACTTTATCAGTAAGCCTGTGACTCTTGTGTGACTCTCGTCACAGTGTGAAAACCACAGTGTAATCAGGGGTCTTTTCCTCTGAGGAGGCTATTCCTGCCCTTAATTTAGGTCTGACAGTTAGTGGAGTGGTCAGAGGCTGCTCACAAGTGGTCAACGGGTGGGATTTTCCTGCTGCATAAAGAGAACTCGTAGACCCAAGAGAAGGATTCCTCCCAGATCAAGGCTTTCTGGAACATTCCACTTTAATCTGTGAATCAGAGACAGAAACTGGAGGTGGGCCCAGTCTTAAAGTATAGCAGGTCTTCACCACGGCTCAGTGTGTTCACTCTGCTTCTAGAAGGAAGTTGCTGTCGAGTCAGCTAACTTGTTCTTTCTTATATCAGCTCCTGTGTCAGCCATGGTGATTTTCTGATTCTTCCAGGACTTGGGGTGGGGTGGGGGGTTCAGGGAGGAGATAGGAGGCAAAAGTGTGGAGCATGAAATAGTTCTGACACTGAACACATGGGGGAAGCAAGGGTGCTGTAGTGACCACCCCACCTCACACCCACCCCCAGAGCCTGGCAGGAACCCCTGGGCTTCCTAATTTAATATCCTCCATCCAGAGAAATTCCCAGGGAGGCACCACACCCCCGATTATCTCTATGTTCCTTGCACTTCCAACAACTCCACAGAAGTAAGAAAAGGCTCTCATTGCAAGGGTGGAAGATAAGATCTTGAAATATTAATCATTGTGTTTTTCTTTCCTTCCGGCCCTTCCTGACCTTTCCCCTAGTGGGCAGAAGTGTCTACTTTGCCTGCAGAAGAATTAAGAGTTGTTATGACTGGAAAGCCGAGAGACAGGAAAGGTTATTTTTCAGAATTTTTCTTTCCACTCAAGGCAGATCAGAGAGTTAATGCTAAAATGAAGATGTGCGGGTGGCCAGTGCCAGGAGGCCTGGTGGTGGCCTGGCTGGCTCCTGTCAACGGCTCACATCCCTGTTCCTCTCACTTGTTTTTCTCTCCACGGCTGGGCAAGCACCTCCCGTGTCACGTTCCCACACGTCACCCCAGACAACCCTCCCATGACCCGAGAAATTGCTGAGCCCGTCGATTTGCCCATGTGGACGGCCCTTTGTCAATGGTCCAACACCTAGAAAAGTGGACTCCTTGGCCCTCAGGGTGTGGTGGTAGTGAGGGGAAAGACCCAGCCGTAGTGTGGGAGTGGAGCTGGGGCTGGGAGTGGGGGAATTTACCCTGTAACACAGTAAGCAGTGGTGTTTCTAGAAGGACAGGGTATTTTTTTTTTAATTGAAGTATAGTTGATTTACAATAGTGTATTAGTTTCAGGAGTACAGCCTAGGGATTCAGTATTTTACAGGTTATATTCCATTAAAAGTTATTACAAGGCAATGGCTATAATTCCCTGTACTCTATAATATATCCTTGTTGCTTATCGATTTTATACATAGTAGTTTGTAGTTCTTAATCCCATACTGCTAATTTGCCCCTCCCCTATACCTCTCCCCCTTTGGTAACCACCAGTTTGTTTTCTGTATCTGTGAGTCTGTTTCTATTTTGCATATACACTCATTTGTATTATTTTTTAGAGTCCACATATAATGATATCATGTATTTGTCTTTGTCTGTCTGACTTATTTCACTAAGCATAAGATGGACCCTGCAGGTCCATCCATGTCACTGCAAATGACAGAATATATATATATATATATATATATCTCACCTTCTTTATCCATTCATCTGCTGATGGACTGCAGGATCATATGGTAGCTCTATTTTCAGTTTTTTGAGGGACCTCCATACTGTTTTCCGCAGTGATTGCACCAATTTACTTTTCTACCAACAGCGTACAAGGGTTCCTAGAAGGACAGGATATTTTGAAGCAATTTTTTTTAATTTCTGATGCCAGCCTTTCTAAATGCCTAAGGATTCTGCAGGGATGCTTTGCTGGTGGTGTTTATGGCTGGCCTCCATTAACTAGTCTGTGCCAGGCCAGTGCTGTGTACCTCCAAAACATTTTCATTTCATCTTTACAACTACCTAACAGAGTAGGTGTTACATCATGAATGAAGAAGCGGACTCTAGTCACACCACTTCTTAACAGGGCTGGATGATAGAGTCCTATCAAGTCTTCTATTTCCAAAAATATAGCTAGTTTTAATGATAGATTCGATTTTAAATAAACATAGGAAAATACATTTTCAATTGGAATTTGAAAGCTCCCCTGCTAAGTAAAGTAAAATCTGACCTACCTGGATTGTTTAAGACCCAGGCCCTAAGTTGGCTAATGTGCTAATTTAATCCAAATTTGTACAGGGGAGGGTCTCCCTTGGTCACTCAAATGAAAGCATAAGAATCAAAAATGTTTCTTTCAAGGACTAGCACCCTGGGTCTTAACCTCCCTTTCAGGGCATGGAGGTCCTGCCACTTGTCCCCCACAGCAGGCTGGCCCTGTCACCCCTCCCCAGTCACCCCATTCAGGAACCCGGAGGGGCAGTAAGCTTTTGGAGAGCTTTGCAGTGGGAGGAGAATAGCAAGGGAGACAGGTTCTTTATTAATATTCAAGTCCCATCCCTTGTAGGGGAATTTGCTAGGGAACTCCCTTTACAGATCATAAATAAAATGGACCGTTCTCCATGTGACACCACCCCATCTCAACACAGTTCAGTGCCACGTAATGAAGGGTAAATAAACTGACTGGGTCTCAAGGCTAATTTTAGGAGGATTGGGGTATTTGCAAATTAGGTCCCTCAATCCACTTTTTTCCCGTATATGTAAAGCAACATATTTCTGCACCATTTAAGAGAAAAGAAAACTAGTCAGTGTGAGCTGCCAACAGCTGGCGGACAACCTTGAGCACTGGCTGTGTTGGAACTGGTCCAGATTCCACATAAGGAGTTCATTTTGGGTTAGTCAGAAAAGGGAAGGAGTTGGCCCAGATTCTGTTCCACAAATTCAGGAACAAGGAGCTGAGATTCCCTTCTGAAATTGTTGGCGGGTGGCTCTGCAGGTCCATTTGCAAAGCCTATTTTACATCCACTTGTTCTCTGCCTGATACAAGAACACCACTAGCTGTCCGGGAGTTTCCTCTGACAACCCAGTGATTCAGTGCAGCAATTAAACCAAGTGAAGGTTAATTCTCTTTTCTCTATATCCCTTTTATGAAGACCTATTATTTCCGCAGACCCCAGATTTTTTAAGCTGCTTTTTCTTCTTCCTCATGAATTCTCCTCACCCTCACTTTGACTTTAGCTTTTGAGACTGAGGCTAAGTTCACTAGCATAGTAAAGAACTTAGTATTTCTTGAAGAATGAAATCCTCTTATTTTTCTAATCTGTGACTCGCTATTTCAGGGTGATAAATATTTCATGTTTCAAAATGGTAATAGCTATTTTTGCATTCAAAGTAACAAGTAATCAATGTAAGAAAAATTAGACAACACAGAAAGGGATTCAAAAAACTTAAAAAAGTAAAAAAAATCACCCCAAATCTCGCCACGGGAGGAAACTAACCACCATTAATTTTGCAGTAACTATGACTTTAGTCTTTTTTATTTTCTTTCGTTTGCTTTATTACAAAAGTAATCTCATTTTTTTCTCCATATATTTTGGATACTGTTCCATGGGAATAAAATAGATCAATGTCACTGTTTTTAAGAGGTGCATAGTACTGCAGTGTATAAATGTGCTTTAACTTATATTAACAGACATTTCTGCTAATATAAACAGTGCTGCAATGAACTCCCTGTACATATGACCTTGCCCACTTGTCTAGCTATTTCTTTATGATAAATTCTATGAGTAAACTACTAGATCATCATACACATTTTTTTCAAGGTCTTTGATACATATTGCCAAATTCCTCCTTGCCCCAGAAAACTTGTACTCATTTACAACCTCAGTGAGTTTATACGAGTGCATTCTTTCCTCATGCTCTCACAAATACTGAGTATAAGACTTTTAAAAAAAATTTTGCCCATTTGAGAGATAATAATTGGTGCCTCTATATTGTTTTATTTTCCTTTGATGATTAACAAGCGTGAATATATTTTAATATGCTAATAACTACATATTTTTTTTTTTTAAATTTTATTTATTTATTTATTTATGGCTGCGTTGAGTCTTCGTTTCTGTGCGAGGGCTTTGTCCAGTTGCGGCAAGCGGGGGCCTCTCTTCATCGCGGTGCGCGGGCCTCTCACTGTCGCAGCCTCTCTTGTTGCGGAGCACAGGCTCCGGACGCACAGGCTCAGAAGTTGTGGCTCACGGGCCTAGTCGCTCCGTGGCATGTGGGATCTTCCCAGACCAGGGCTCGAACCCGTGTCCCCTGCATTGGCAGGCAGACTCTCAACCACTGCGCCACCAGGGAAGCCCTACATATTTTTAATTGTTCTCTCTTGTGTCCGTTTTTCTATTGCGATATTCATATTTTCCCTCCTGACTTGTAGGAACTCATTACATACAAAGATAACATTTTCTAGACTGTATTTCAGGAAATTTTATTGCCCTTTGAGATATTAATAGGTATGCTGAGAGGAGAAAAAAGACTTCTATGGTCAGATTTAACACAGCATTTCTTAAACTTAGTTGACCATCAAAACTTTTCTTTTTTTTAATTTTTTTTTTTTACAGAACCCCCATTAGCATCGTTCAGGACACTGGTGTTCTGGGCAAGAACATTTGAGAAATCGTTCTGTAAAGGATAGTAAAACTTTATCTGTTACACATGTGGCATGATTTTTCCCCATTATCATTTGTCTTTTATGCTATATGATTTTTTTTTCTATATCGCTTTTAAGTCATGTATCCAAATCTCTCAGTATTTTCCTTTAAAGTTTAGTACTTTAGAAGTACTAACCCTGAAATCATACTTGTTTGGTTTGAATTCTGGCACCACCACTTGTTCGAGCTTGGGAAAATTACTTAACCTATCTGTGCCTCAATTTTATCATCTATAAAATGGGAAGAATAAATAGTAAATACATATATACTTGTTATGAGGATTAAATTACTTAACATCAATAAAGCACTAGAATTGTGTTTGACACAGAATCTCACACGATGATGCTAATGGGTTACTTTCTGGATGAAAAGAAAGTCTTTCCCCATATCTAGTTGTTAAAAAAAAAAAAGTCACTCATCTTCCTCTAAGAATTTTTACAGAAATTAATTTTGGTATTAATTATAGAGCAAAGAGTCTACTTTTCCCCCATTGGTTAGCCAGGTTTTTCCAACACCATTTATTAATTAATGCTCCCCTTACCATATACTATTACTTTCTTTTCTTAGATTTTTCTCTTCTGCTCAGTCTACTCTGATACCAAGACCCCTTCTTCCCTATTCTTTTCCAGAAAAGTCACAGCTCTGTTTGCCTGAATAAAGAGCACATGTTGGATCCCCTCTTAGAGTTGCCCCAGGAAACACTTGGCTGGGGTGAGGGACCTCGAAAGTGGGGTTTGGTTTTCTACGAGGCAGGCAGGAAATATAGATACCATATATAGACTTTCCGTTTTCACTCTTACTGTGCCTGTTGGTACCCACACCCTGCTGAGGCGTAGTTGTGGCTATAGCCAGAGGATCCCCTCAGGAATATTTGAACCCTACTGTTGTTCACTGTATCACAGAAAAATTAACATCCTCAAACTCCAACTGGCTGCTGTCCCTGCTGTTGCGTCCACCAGATGACCTCTAGAGGAAGATGTGGGGGGGAAGGGATACTAACCTGACCCATCCCAGGCTGTGGGAGGAGAGCCAGCTGGTCACACCTCAGAGGAGGGTGTGACACTGAGAGGCTTCAGAGAGGTGGGACCAGAATAGCTTCGAGAACGTTGCACTCAGAGCTGAGGGAAAGCTGAAGTCCTCAGATGACCTGTAAGGCCCAATGCAACCTTCTCCTTCGCTGCACCCCCTTACCTCTTGTTCACCCTTTTCCCAATAGCCTCTTTGCTGTTCCTCAAACATGCTTCCCCCTTGGGCCATTTGCATTTGCTGATCCCCTGGAATGTTCTTCCCCCATTGGCCACATGGCTCGTTCCCAAGTCAGTTTCAGGTCTTGGCTCAAATGTCAATTTGTCGGGGAGGCCATCCCTGACTGTTCTATTTAAAGCTGTGCCAGCTCTCCCTACCCTGTCCCTGCTTTATTTTTCTACATAGCACCAACCACTGTCTGACAAGCTCTTGTACTTTTTATTTATTGTCTATCTCCCCACCGTAGACTATGAACTTCCTAAAGTCTATATTCTGTTTTGTCCTCTGATATATTCTCAACACCTAGAACAGTGCCTGCCTGGCATGTATCAAGGACTCCGCAATTATTTGCAGATGAATGAACAAATAAGTGTGGCAGTCAGACAGCGTCACTTGTGTGAGACTGTGGGATGTGTCTGAGCCTGTTAACAACAGCATGATTCCTCAGAATGCAGCTGCCTGAAGGACTCTGGATTTCAAGCTAGCCTCTGCAAACAAGTCATTTCTAAAGTGAGGAGAAAAGGCTGCATCTCTTGAAAGAGCCAGCAGGCATCTGTCTGCAGTGATTTCTTTCATTCGACGCCCTGACTTCATACCTGAGGCTGCCACAGAGCCAGGCAAAAGGAAATGCAGGTTAAAACCGCAGAGAGATACCAGCACACACCCAGCAGCATGGTGAAAATGGAAATACAGAACATGCCGAGTGGGGCGAGGATGGGGAGGAAGGAACTCTTGTATACTTTGAAAAACTTTTGAGCAGCACGTAGCAAACGCAGACCCCGTGACCCATGACACCTACATAGACCCAACAGAAATGCCTATGTGTGGCCACCAAAAAGTCAGGTACCACAACAATAACACTGCCGTTACAGCAGTGCTGTTTGTAATGGCCAAACTCTGGAGCAAAAAATGGAGCAAAATAGTAAAATGGAGTTTTGAAAATATGGTATTTTCACATGGTAGAATAGTACACAGTACAGGAAATGCATGATCTCCAAGCCCGTGCAGTGATAGGGAGGAATTACACAAACATAATGCTGAGTACAAGTCAGACACGAAGGAGAATATAGTGTCTGCTTCCATCTGATTAAGATTATAAACAGGTAAAACTAATCCATGCTGCTGGAAGTCTAGCATGATTAGAAAGGAACATAAGCCATGCTTTGGGCTTCTGATAATATTATCTTTTTCATCTGGGTGCTGGTTACATAGGAATAGTCATCAAGCTGTATATGTATATGTCGACTTTTCTGGATGTAATATTTTTTGAAAACTAAGTTCATGCATTAGAACCACCAAATGGAGAGGCAGGCCATTCATTTCCTAAAGCTACTTGTTACTATAAGCTGAAACTATTCCAGGAAGCACTGCGCCAGCACCTGGTGGGGCAGGAGATGGATGGAGGCTGGAACACACCTCTGAGATGTTGCAAGAAGGGAAAATGGCAGGGGCCAGATGTGGAGGCGGGGAAGCAGGTAGAAAGCCTTGGGCACCTGGGGTTTGCGGTCACTTACGGCCTCATGCAGCACTGCCTCATGTCAGGGGCAGAATGGGAAAGACTCGGCAGTCTGCCTCGTGGAGTGCCAGTGGCCACAAGACTGTGCAGGTCAAATTTCTAACCAGATATGGAGGGAAGAAGAATGAGCTCTGCTTATAAATTGAATCTGAGAAGTTTTTTTTTAAAATCTGGGAACATTGTTATAGAAAGCAATAGAAAAAAGATAGCAGAGAGAGAGAAAAAAAGAAAATATATATAGAGAGAGGGCCTTAAATAATTTCTAAGGAGCCAAGCTGCAGCAGGAGCTCTGGCTGACATGTCTGAGATAGCTCTCTTATTTCTTTCAATTGGTGAAACAAAACAGGAAAGTAAGGATGAGAACATACAGGAACTATAAGGCCCAACTAGGGTGTGACGGCCGGTGTAGACGAGGATTCACCCCACACCAGACCTACACACTTTGGAGCACGCTGTGCTGATGACACCAGCAAGGTTTTAAAGATCTTGCTGCTACCATTGGGGCATGGGGTGCATAAAGAAAGAAAAAGAAGACCACCCCATTATTTTCTATTGCTGTGAGAAGAAAGGGAACCCCTCTTTAAAACTCCAGGAGTAGAGGCCACTTGGAAAAAGTTGGGAAGCAATGAATGAGCCAAGGAATTGCATGGTTTCCAGCCTTTCAGGAACAGGCTCTTGCTAGAGCAAACCTCTAGCCCTCACCCCTAGGCTCTGGAAAGGCCCAGCAGGAGAAGCTGCCAGGAGAGAAGAAACTTGGAGCCAGGTGGTGCTAGTTGAGGAGTCTTTAATGACACTTGAGAGCCATCACCTGTGCCATCACCCTGGTTTTGGATTCTGTGGCCCCAGTGCAGAAACCTCCCAGTCACTCCTACGTGTGGGAGCGGGCGGGGGAGTTGGAGAAGAGAACGCAGCAAACCCAGGAGGTTTGTAAGAGGTAGCTGTATGCATGGGGCCAGCCCTGGCCTGCCTACTCTACAAGTCCAGATGTGCAGGCAGCATATTTGGGCAGTTGGTATGGCTATTCTTCTCATGCATGCACTATGTGCCGAAAGCTACACAGAGAGAAAGAGAAAACATTCAAGCACTGGCTCGTCTCATTTCCTCTCTTGAGAGCATCTCAAACAGGTCTCTCGGAGGATGCAAAGTTTCAGTTTTGTACCTGAGGAGATGCAGATGAGGCCAAGGAGGACATTCCTAGCCAGAAGCCTAGTGCATGCCATTCATGAGCGAGCTGTACACTGTTCGTGGGCTGAGAGCCGTCTCGAACAGAGGTGCAAAACCCCTGACCACTTAGGGAAAGTCTACATGCATCACACTTTCTGAGAATAACACTTTAAGAGATGGTAGTTACTATCTCTGAGCCTCATAACATGTGCATTGTGAAGAATAAAAACCCAGATAAAATTTAGATTTGGATGGACTATTGCTTTCTAAACGGACACCAAAGGAAACCCGAACCCAAAACCTACGTTCAGAATGCCTAACACTGCTGACCAGAGACAACGGTTTTCAGTGCAGATTTTCAGGAGCCAATAGTATCAGATCCAGGTGTTCACAAGGACAAGGAGAAGACAATTTCACTCTGTTTTCAGTAATGGTCACAAGGCTTCTTAGAGGCTCCTGACACTATCTGGTAGTTGATGGAAAGGATGGTGGCTGGTATGAAATATCTGGTGGTACTAATTTCTTTGGATAATAAAATTGTACATTACAAGACCTCAGAGGCCCATGAATTCTGATCTTCAAAGTTCCAGAGCTGCCTGGAAGAATCAGGATTGACCTTGTTCATTTTCAAATACAGGTTCCACTCCATGTTTAGCATCATAACAGGGTAAGGGCAGATCCTGAATAGATCTCTTCTGGCATTCATTGGCCATTTCCCACAAATCTTAGAGAATCAAAGTCCTGTAGGCTTAGTGGATAATTATAGGCGATTTCAGGATAACTATGCCATTAAGGCAAGCCCCTTTTCTGACCAGACCCAGGGATATCAGGCCAGAACTAAAAAAAAAAAAGAGGTCAAAAGAGGCATCCCCTGGACAAGAGAAGCCAGGGCTCTCCATCCTTTTGAACCCTTTGAAAACTGGTAAGGGAAGACCTCTAAGCAGACAGTTAAGGCCTTAGTGACCTGTTTCAGCCAGGATCCTGCACTGGTATCAGCTTATCACACCTGGTGTAAATCCTTTAAACACATTCCCATACAGAGAGTCTCAGAGCTGGGTGGCATCAGGAAGATGCCAGGAACGTAGCTAAATTCTGCTGGCACAAGCTTGAACTTCGTGAGGTCCAATATCTTGTTTGTAAGTCAGAACTTTTGGCTCTGAGTTAGTGAGATACAAGTTCTAGGAGGTGTGCCTATGAGGTACGGGGTGAACAGCAAAACCCTCTCACCTCCGGGCCCACCAATGCCAAGCAAGATATAGCAACAGTGACAGGTGGTTGTTTTGGTTGACTCTATTTTCAGGATGGATGTTCCCTCTTGCAGCTTCACCGATAGGATGCCACCTCTCTTGCGGGAGTCAGAGTCATATGAGACTCCCAGGGTCCAGAGAGATACAGTATCCGTCACACCAGAGAGCTTGGAACTTTCCAAGATGGAGCCAGTGTTGGTTCTCACCTCTCCAGCTCTTGGTAAATGTAACTGCTAAAGCTGGAGGGACCAAAGAGAAATTCAGAATAGGTGACGGTCAAGGAAAGAAACCCAGGACCTCCTGTTAGACTAGACCAGAGTTTTCTCTAAGTGAATTTGAATTTGGCATTGAGGTTGGCACAAATTTTAATAATATACCACAACTGCTTGATGGTGTATTATTAAAATAGGTACTGGAATGTTCTCTACAAGACATTTTTCCCCAGGAGTATTAATAACATATGGTTCTGAGAGCCTTATAAAGCTTTGAATGGAATATATGAATGTCGGAAAGCTTTACACCTTCTGGAAGTCTGTCCCTAGAGGGCAAAACTCTGGTGGAGTGTTCTACTTACGAGTCCCACCCTAAAAGTTTGGGTGATACTTAAAATAATTGTTTTTAATTTTTTATTAGAGTATAGTTAGTTGATTTACAATGTTGTGTTAGTTTCAGGTGTATACAGCAAAGTGAATCAGTTATACATATACATATATCCACTCTTTTTTAGATTCTTTTCCCAAATAGGCCATTACAGAGTATTGAGTAGAGTTCCCTGTGCTATACAGTAGGTCCTTATTTGTTATCTATTTTATATATAGTAGTGTGTATATGTCAATCCCAACTTCCCAATTTATCCCTCCCCGCCACCCCCTTATAACCATAAGTTTGTTTTCTACATCTGTAACTCTATTTCTGTTTTGTAGGTAAGTTCATTTGTACCCGTTTTTTAGATTCCACATATAAGTGGTATCATATGATATTTCTCTTTCTCTGTCTGACTTACTTCACTTAGTATGACAATCTGTAGGTCCATACATGTTGCTGCAAATGGCATTATTTCATTCTTTTTTATGGCTGACTAATATTCCATTGTACATATGTGCCACATCTTTATCCATTCCTCTGTTGATGGACATTTAGTTTGCTTCCATGTCCTGGCTATTGTAAATAGTGCTGCTATGAACTTTGGGGTGCATGTATCTTTTTGAATTATGGTTTTCTCCTGATATATGCCCAGGAGTGGGATTGCTAGATCATATGGTAGCTCTGTTTTTAGTTTTTAAGAAAGCTCCATACTGTTTTCCATAGTGGCTGTACCAATTTACATTCCCACCAACAATGTAGGAGGGTTCCTTTTTCTCCACACCCTCTCCAGCATTTATTGTTTGTAGATTTTTTGATGATGGCCATTCTGATAAAATAATAAATTTTAAAGTTATGTTCAGTTCTCTAAACTAAAATCTTAAAACTTATGTTACCATCTGTACCTATGAGCATTATCCCTGGAACTCTTCCCTTGTTTTCTCCTGAGTCACTGAGAGGTCTCTGTTGTTTTTGAGATAAATGATACAGCCATTTATTTCCTAGTATCTAGCTCCACTCTCCACCCCCCTGCAGCACTTATCTCCCATGTCCATCAGATTTCACTTCACAGGTCCCTTCATCTGATCAGTGGGTTTCTTGCCAAACATCTTTCAAGACCTCCTGGAAGTATCTTGCCAGAAACCCATTGCCCCATCATTTAAAAATATTTAGCTAACTCTTCATTTTCCATATTCTCCTTTTGATTCCAAGGGTAATAATGCCAACCCAAGTGCATGTAACCTGTGTTTCCTAAAGCCTCTCCAGCCTGGGGTTTTAAAAGGATCATACTAAACCCTTAATTACCCCTCTTTGCTTTCTCTCCCTCACCCCTGGAGAGAGATGATGGCAGGGAATGACTTGCAATCCGGGAGCAGCTCCCTAGCCAACATCAGGCTCTCCTCATCTCCAAACAATTAGTCTCAACCCTGCTTTCAAACAGAATCACCTGGGGAACTTAAAAAAAATCCCTGATGCCTGAGTCCTATCCCACGCCAAGTAAAGCAGAAACTCTTAGGATGAAGCCCTGGGCTTGGTAGTTTTCAGTACTCTGCAGATGGTTCTAATGTGCATCCATGCTTGGAAAGAACCATCGCAAGGCCTGGTTAACCGTGAGCCTTCACTGAGCATGTATTTATATCCAGGTGTCAGCCCACGAGGTCATGGCACAGGAAGCAGCACAGAGACCCTCCAACCAAGCCATTCAGAGTCTCCCACCCACTGCTTCTTGCCTCCTGTGCCTCCCCCATTCTTTGAGGCAGGGCTCCTGTCACTAAAGTGACTTCTGAGAACACAGGGAGGCTCATGAACTCCTCTGCAAATTTCTGAGGTGTTAGCACTTCAATCAGTATCATTCATTCAGAATATGTAAATCACCTTGTTGCTTTGAATTAATCATTTTCCATTTTCCCAAGGTGATTCAGAAACTCAGCTCACTGACAACGTGTGAGCAGGTGTGTGGGCCTGTGGACACACCCCACGGTTCCATGCACGGCAGGACACACCTTGAGAGCTAACCGACAATGGCAACAGCAACAACAAAAACAACAAAAATCTGTGTTTTCCCAATTATAAAAAAATAAAGAGGCTTGTCTCTGAAAACACATTTTTATCTCTCTAGATTTTCAGCAGTGTTAAAATGCACAGTCATTTCTAACCTTGTTTGCATTCATCTTCTTTTCAGAAATTGCACATTTGTTTTCAAAGCATTGGGTTGGAGCATTTTGCTGCTACGTGGTAACCATACCAACAGTGGTACTCAGGACATGAATACACCTGCACATAGAGCCCATGCAATTTTAATGTCTGCTAACCCATTGATAAGCACACTGGAAGGAGAGTTAAAGACCTAGGATAGAGAGCCATTGAGCTAGCAAAATTCACTTTCTAGGAATTGTCACTTTTTGTGGTTAATTAGGACCCTCACCAAACATCTCAGCAGTGGTTAAATTATTTATTCACTCATTCTCTCATTCAATAAACGTTTCCTTGCATGCCAGGTACTCTGCTTTGAGTTGGGGCCAGACTAATGTATAAAACATAGTCTCAGCCTCCCAAATCTATGGTCCACAGCCAATCATATAAACAGATAATGACCTTTGCAAATGCTTTTCCTCTCCATGGTATGCTCTTCTCCCATCCCTTTATCTGGATAAATTCTATTCAACCCTTTAGATCTTGACTAGGATGTCACTTAATCTGGAAAACCCTCCTTGACACTTCAAGTCAGGCTTAGGTGTCCTTTCCATGTGCTTCCATACCACACAGACTTTGCACTTTGTCTTTTAGTTACTTGTTTATGTATCGATATCCCCTCACTAGACAATGAGCTGCTTAAGGACAAGCGTCATGTCACATCCATCTTTGTATCTTCAATGACTAGCACATAACAGAAACTCAATAGGTGATTGTGGTATAAATAAGTGAGTGAGTGATAGAGGTCTTCACAGGGTATTCTGAGAACACAGAGGAGATACACCAAAAGAGATGTCCTCTAAGTGGCTGCTAAATGAAGTCATAGATGATAAGTTCAAGTTATCCAGACTTTGGCTGGTTGGAAGGTGGAAGCAGAGTTTTCTGCGCTAGAAAACTCCCAGCATGATGGTGTTGATAGAGTACAAACTGTGAGGTAGGATATGCGGAGAGGAAAATCTGGGGCAGCTAGAAAGAGGGAATGGGGGATGGGTTCTGACAAAGCAGACAAACTCCATTTCCCCCTTTGTTCCCATCTAAATAAACAAACACACAGATTTGAGGAGTCCCAGGGGCAGATCTCCAGGAGTTACACACTTGTTCCCAGCATGTGTAATAGTCACTAATGCACAAACCACACTGAAAACCCTTCTCTGATATAAGAACCATTTCCTGCCCTGCCCTGTGAGATTCAGTGCATGGGAGGAGGAGGGGAGCTCCAGAGGGGAGCTGCCAGGCCACCTGCTTAATACTCACAGAAAGTTTCTGTCCCTGACTACAAATTCTGGGTAAAACACCTTGTCAAATGTGATGGGCCCATTTTCCTCTGCCCAGCCTCTTCCTAAAACCCAGCTCTTCTTATGCATCCTGGGCAGGCCTGGGAAGAGTACATTGCCTAATTTCTCCTTCCTCCATTGGGTTTTTAATACTAATTCCAGTGATTTAATTATTTACATCCAATGCAACCAATACCCTATTTAAGATAATCCCAGGCCTTCGGAAAACCCACTTGTGTTTTTAGAAGATCAGCTGATAGGATTCAATCATCAATTAATTAATTCAGCAACCATTTAACAAGTACTTTCTCAGTGTCAGGCACTGTGCTAGAGTCTGAAGATTCAAGGATGAAGACATGTGGTCCCTACCCTTTTACTGCTGACTGTCTAGTGGAAGAAGCTCTAGGACATGGAAATTGCTTATGTGAGGGCAGTGCTGAGGCCATTGTTGACCTGCCTCTCGAAATGTGGTCACCAGCAAACTGTTTAGAAAGGCACAGTCTTGGGCCCCTCTTCCCGATCTACTGAATCAAAACTCAGGAGGTGGAGCCAGCAATCTGGGGCCTGTTAGGTCAAAGCTCTACACTGAATCACACCAGACCTATAAGGAGGACCCACTAGCAACTCCCAGCCTTCCTCTCCACAATTCGCTTTCTCTTCTTAAGGAACTCCTGAGAGTAACAGAAAACACCAATAAGGAGTGACACTATCCAGAACAAAGTAAAATACTATTTTATCACGTAATGGCAACGCCAGACACTTCTCCCTAAAATCACAGAGACGGGCGGTTTCATGGAGATCAGTGTGGTACGGACCAGACAGGCCAGAGTCATTCCAGCATCAGCATATAAGGAATCAGAGAGGGAAACGTCATCCTTGACTCCATTCTGCTCTCTACCGCTTGGGGGAAGAAAAGAATCATATCAGCTTGACTGTTCAGTAAAGGAGCAGGAGCCCCAGAGTTATTTCAGTGCATGGGAATGGACATGGGATAAACTGAAATAATAAACAACTTGAATGCTTAAGAAAATAAAGGCGAGGGGGAGAGATCACCAGCCGGGCATGTGAGTTCTGCAACCTTGCAATAGTTCTAAACAAAGTCAAGCAGATTGCTTTCTTTCTGGAGTTCTAGTAAAATGGAGCTTGCCACTGGCAGCCGGCTCAGAGCTCCTGGCCGCGTTTAGTTTTGTTTTGTTTTGTTTTTGGCTTATTGCCATGTGTCATTAGTGACCTATTTTCACTGCAGTGAGATCAGCCATGTCTGCAGGCCCCTGAATCAGCAGTTTCTCCTCTGCTCACTAACTCCAGGCTGGCAAAGCTGATACCAGTGTCACAGAAAGTGCCACCCCTGCACTCTCCCCAGAGGTGGGGAGGGCACCATTTTGTTACAGTGTCGTCTTTGACCCGAGGCTGCCCTGAGAGCCCAGCTGTCATGTCTCCTCCAAATAAGCAGCTGAACTTGGAATTATCTTGGCCTAGTAATTAATCGGGACTAAAAATAGCCCCAAACTGCCTGGGCTTTGCTTAATTCCTACCCAGGGAGGAAAGGTAGTTTTTTAAAAAAAATCTAATTGCAAAACCATATTTTATAAGGCTTTGCACCAAAATATAAAAATAATTATCCAACACCCTAGTTTGGGAGACAATTCACAGTTAATCTGGCTCTCTAAAAAAATAAATAGTGCAGTCTTTTGAATTTCACATTGATTTGAAATGATTAATTCTTGGTGGATATTAAAAGGAGCCAGGAATTGTACTCAGAGTCTTCTACCCTCAAACACAAGTTCGTGGAAAGAAAGTAGCCATTGGTTTAAAGAGCTGCAAAAGACAGCCTGTTGCCAGGCAGATTAGACAATGAGCAGAGTTCCACAAGGGGGCGCTCTCTCCACTCGTCCTTCAAGCCGAGGGCTCTGCGTTTCTCAGCCCTTGGGCTGCTCTTGGCTTTGCCCTCTGCAAACAGCCTGCTCCTAAGAGCAAATGCTCAGTGCCCTGAGGAATGCTGCTTCTGTGATGGCTTTCTGGCTGAGATCAGGCAAATGTTATCTCTGCGATATCGGAGAATCGACTTCAAATGAAGGGAAATCAAGCAAAACATTCAAAATAAAAGGGAAAATATAAATACATCTAGATTGACTTCTCTCCATAGTGATCTCTTTGTGCTCATTTTTTTGCTTCTCTAATGATGAGAATATGATAGGATGAAATGAAAGTACTCTTATCACAGTGATCCACGTCTGACCCAGGGTCAGAAACAGCCATGGCACCGACCCAACAGTGACAATTGCAGGGCCAGGTGTATTTCAGGAGACCCTTCACGTGCATTTCTCTCCTCCCTTGGCCTACAACTTCACCTCACACCCAAGCAGCCCCACAAGGCTACACCCCAAGGGCCTTTCTTCCTGCTCTGGATCCCTTGGCCTCCATTCATATCCCCTCTCCCCCAGTTCAAAACTTACTTACCTTACCTCCTCAAAGACACTCAGGAAGGGCTAGCTGGTGAACCAAAGCCTAGATTCGCTTTACCTAGACACAAGTGAAGAATTAGAACGAGGGAGCGGGAACTAATGCAAGAATGACTTGGATTCAGCATAAAACACTGAACAGGCAACTGAGCTTTGAGGAAAAAAAACTGTACTCCCATTCCTTACACCACCACCACCTCTGCACACACACACAAACCTATCCGAATTCAGAGACCAAGAGTCTACCATGTACCAGCTGTATGAATTAGACGAATCACTTATCCCCTCTGAGCCCAGCCATAACATCTGAAAAAACACGGTAATAAAAATATCAGTTCTACTCCATAGGTTATTCTGGGACTAACATAAGATAATGTATGTGAAACCCTTTGTGGGTTATAAGAAGCTATATTAACACAGTGAGTACCCATCCCTGGAGCTGTTCAATCAGTAATAGATTGACAGGGGTAGACAAGACAAGAGGGAAAGTTGAATTAGGTTATATTATTATTAATTCATATTTCAGCAAACAGAGGATCACTAAGTTTCCTCTTGAAGAGAATCTATGGTTCTATGAATCTGTCTCTAGTCATGAGTTATCCAAAGTTGTGAACTGAATGTGTCCCCCCAAAATTCATATGTTGAAACACTACCCTGCAATACGATGATATTTGGAGGTGGAGCCTTTGGGAAATAGTGAGGATTAGACGAGGTCATGAGGGTAGAGCACTCATGAATGGGATTAGTGCTCTTATAAGAGTCTCGAAAGAGCTTACTGCCCTCTGCTCTCCATCATGTGAGGATACAAGGAGAAGTTGGCATCCTACAACCCGGAAAAGGGCCTGCACAGAACCACCATGCTGGCACCCTGATCTCGGATTTCTAGCCTCTGGAACTGTGAGAAATACATTTCTGTTGTTGCACCCAGACTATGGTACTTGTTATAGCAGCCCAAATGGACTAAGACCTCCAAGTTGGCCTTGACCCAGAGGAATGTTCTGAAAGACAAACACTTAGAGACTCCGTGCAAAGATTTTACTTGAGAAATGTTTATGATAGATTTGCAAAAAACTGGAAGCTCTAAATATCCCACATAGGGAGGTTTAATTAAACCTCTATAAATTCTCTATATAATGAATTATCATGCATCTATTATAGTGACATAGAAGAGCACGTAATAATATTTTAAAAGTCCGTATTAAAGAATTAACAGAGAAAAAAATAACTTCTCAAACATCTAGTAGACTGACATTAAAATGTGTGCACACAGGGAACTATATTCAATATCCTGTGATAAATCATAATGGAAAGGAATATGAAAAAGAATGTATATATATGTATAACTGAATCACTTTGCTGTACAGCAGAAATTAACACAACATTGTAAATCAACTATAATAAAATAAATTTTTTTTAAAAAGCACCACAAAAAGTGTGCACACATGCACATGCTTCCACACACAATGCATGCAGCGTGCATACTGAAGAGTCCAGAATACATATCAACAAGCATGTTTGCAATCAAAGAAGGTTAGAATTATGGATTACTTTAATTTGATACTTTTGGCTTTTTTTTATTTTCTACTGTTCTACAAGGAAGATACATTATTTGGATAATACAAAAAAACCCAGGAATAGTTATATATAAAAAAAGATTCTGAGCTCTAGAGAAGACCAGTGGGAGAGTTTTGAGGCCAGAGCTCTTTGAGAACAACCTCAGCACTGCTGTAGAAGAGGCCCCTGGGCCCAGAGCTCTGCCCTTATCTAAGATGACTCAGGCCCTTATCTGAGATTTCTGCCCTGGCAGCTGTATTGTGCCTGCTTATTGGATGAGGCCTGAATCAGAGATGGAGAGGGAGCTGGCCTCTGGAGTCTGTGTGGAGGAAGAAATCCCATCAAAACCTAATACATTTTCAGTCTCATGCCAATGGGTGACTTAGCAACACAATGATTCTGTGAAAGGAAGAGGGTCCCCAGAACTCAACAAATGTGGGACCTCTTAGTTCATCACCTTTGACATGGGCTGGGTAAGAATCGCTAAGAATCAGAGGAGAACTGCGGGCCCAGAAATATACGCTATTCGTCTGGAAGAGACTCACCCCTCCCCAGAATTACCTAATAGACTTTATTAATGCCTTTTTCCTATTCAGTGTAGTCAGTCAATGTGTAATAAGAGTGCGGAAAGTCACAGCTTATATTATTAAAATTCTAGCAAGTACACCAGGTCCTGGGCTTGGAAATGCATGCAAATCTCCTCATTTGAATAGTTGATTTAATATTGTTAGTTCTACCCTGTGTCATCTGGGTAGAGCTCAGGCCCAATGAAGCCTCAGGAGCTGGTCTTATTCCCATCCAAGCTTGTTAGCTCCAGAGAGAGAATTTTCCCCACGGCCACAAAACTCTTCTCCTCGGCTCTTAACCTGGATATGTCACAAGGAGCAGGAGGCCTCCTAACTCCCAGGAAAATGACCCTCAATCCTTAGCCCACTGAGGCAGTAGCCCTGTGTTCCTACAAACAGGAAACCGCTGTTTCCTGGGGGTGAAGCTTGGTTTGGCAAAAATGATGCAGCCCGGGGATTAGCCAGACAGGAAAGGTGAAAAAATGATGTTCTAACTGGCAATGTGGCCGAGAGTCCACTAGATGGGTAGTGACAATTGGTGTGCTGTGGCTCTCCAGAGGTGGGAAAAAAACGAAAAGGCAATGGAAACACCTAGAAGGTGAGACCAGGAGAAGCAGAGATTTTTCAGCCCCTCTTCAAAATAGTAGCATTCCTCTTTTCTCTCTCTGTGCTGCTCGTATCTCCTGTTTTCCTGCCATCAAAGCACTTCTCACCCCACGTTACTGTCACTGTCTACGTCCCTTAGTAAACCTCAAGGGTCACGTAAGCTGGAGCCATTTCCCTTGTCCCCCAAGCCCAGCACACTGCAGACTCGTAGTACATGCTTCATAAATAGGTCATAAATGTGAGTGAATGAATAACGTATGCAAAGACTAGCCCTGAAGAAGAAATGAGCGACATAGCCTAACAAAGATGGGCATGGCACAGAACTCGGAGATCAGAGTCAGCCCCTTGGGTGGACTTCAGGCACAGGTTTTGAACAAGGAGGCAGGAAGAACTATGGCACTACTTGACCAGTGAGCCTCTGGAGTTGAGTCAGCCTAGACGGCTTGTGTACTTGCAGCACCCACATTGTTTGCTATGAGCTGCAGAGTATTTTTTTCTGTTTCTTATACTCTTTAATTTTGTGGGAACAGTGATTGCTGTATATTTCAAATACTCCCAGGGCTAAATGGGTATGTAAAGAGGAAAAGGATGGAGAGGGGCTGAGTGGTCAGGCCACCAAAGATGGCTGTTCTCTTGTTCTCTCCCTCCCCTGCTCGACCAGTCCCTGCTTCATCTACACCCTGCTCACATGAACGTGCTCGCCCCCAGCCCCAGCTAGTGACTGTTCTAATCCTTAGGCCAGAATGGCTCCACCTGCTCGTTTATTAAAGAGAAACATCTGCCCTAGTGATAGTCATTAACCTGTGGGGCTGTGGGTTGCTGGTTTCCCTGGTAACTGATGAGCCAACCTGACGTCAATTCCCCCTATAAATGGTAGCCTCCCTCTCCCCAGAGTATCAAAGATGGCTGCCTCGTCCTGCCTGCTGTCTGCTATACACAGCGGGATTTCACTCCAGGACCCTTTTGCTTCAGACGCGTAAGGTTCCCCCATCCAGTGAACCACTGATGTCTCTGTCGCTGTCGCCAGGGTCTTTCTTTGGTCTCAAGGCTGGGCAGCTGCAAGGCTTGCAGGCTGGTGGGGTGCAGCCCAACAGGAGCCATGTCACCAAAAATTTCCTTCAGGTACCTGGGGGAACTGGTATAAAAGTGCACTGATGGGGTGTGACATTGAGAAGGGTAGCTCTTTTTTTTTTATAAATTTATTTATTTATTTATTTATTTATTTATTTATTTATTTTTGGCTGTGTTAGGTCTTCGTTTCTGTGGGAGGGCTTTCTCCAGTTGCGGCAAGCGGGGGCCACTCTTCATCGTGGTGCGCGGGCCTCTCACTCTCGCGGCCTCTCTTGTTCCGGAGCACAGGCTCCAGACGCACAGGCTCAGTAGTTGTGGTGCACGGGCTTAGTTGCTCCGCGGTATGTGGGATCTTCCCAGACCAGGGCACAAACCCGTGCCCCCTGCACTGACAGGCAGATTCTTAACCACTGCGCCACCAGGGAAGCCCCCGAGAAGGGTAGCTCTTAACATCTGGTAGATAATTTTCCTATCTGAAGCCTGCTTCTCTTTCTCCTGCTCATTGATTTGTAAAGGGAGTTTTCCCAGTCCCCATTCTTCTTGATTAAGACCATCCGCCCAAACCAGGAGCCTGGTCTGTTCACAAATTCCCAGGTACCCTTTTCTTTTTTTTTTTACCTTTTTTTAAAATTGAGGTATAGTTGATTTACAATGTTGTGTTAATTTCCGGTGCACGGCAAAATGATTCAGTGATCATATATATATATATATGTATTATTTTTCAGATTCTTTTCCATTATGGGTTATACAAGAATTGAATATAGTTCCCTGTGCTATACAGTAGGTCCTTGTTGTTAATCTATTTTATATATAGTAGTGTGTATCTATTAATCCCAAACTGCTAATTTATCCCTCCCCCCTTTCCCCTTTGGTAACCGTAAATTTGTTTTCTATGTCTGTGAACCTATTTCTGTTTTGTAAATAAGTTAATTTGTTTCATTTTTTAGATTCCACGTATACATGATATCATATGATATTTGTCTTTCTCTGTCTGACTTACTTCACTTAGTATGATAATCTCTAGGTCCATCCATGTTGCTGTAAATGGCATTATTTTATTGATTTTTATGGCTGAGTAATACTATTCCATTGTATTGGGTTGACCAAAAAGTTAATTTGGGTTTTTCTGTAAGATGGTATGGAAAACCCGAATGAACTTTTTGGCCAACCCAATATATATGTACCACATCTTCTTTATCCATGTCTCTGTCAGTGGACATTTAGGTTGCTTCCATGTCTTGGCTATTGTAAATGGTGCTGCTATGAACTTTGGGGTGCATGTATCTTTTTGAATTATGGTTTTCTCTAGATATACGCCTAGGAGTGGGATTGGTGGATCATATGGCAACTCTATTTTTAGTTTTTAAAGGAAACTCCATACTGTTTTCCATAGTGACTGCACCAATTTACATTCCCACCAACAACGTAGGAGGGTTCCCTTCTCTCCATAACCTTTCCAGCATTTATTTCTTGTAGACTTTTTTTGGTTTTAATTTATTTTTGGCTGTGTTGGGTCTTCGTTTCTGTGCGAGGGCTTTCTCTAGTTGCGGCGAGCGGGGACCACTCTTCATCGCGGTGCACGGGCCTCTCACTGGCGCGGCCTCTCTTGTTGCGGAGCAGAGGCTCCAGATGTGCAGGCTCAGTAGTTGTGGCTCACGGGCCCAGTTGCTCCGCGGCATGTGGGATCTTCCCACACCAGGGCTCGAACCCGTGTCCCCTGCATTGGCAGGCGGATTCTCAACCACTGCACCACCAGGGAAGCCCTCTTGTACACTTTTTGATGATGGCCATTCTGACTGGTGTGAGGTGATACCTCATTGTAATTTTAATTTGCATTTCTCTAGTAATTAGCGATGCTGAGGATCTTTTCATGTGCCTGTTGGGCATCTGTATGTCTCTTTTGGAGAAATGTCTATTTAGGTCTTCTGCCCACTTTTTGATTTGGTTGTTTGTTTGTTTTTTTTATATTGAGCTGTATGAGCTGTTTATAAATTTTGGAAATTAAACCCTCGTTGGTCACATCATTTGCAAATATTTTCTCCCATTCCATAGGTTGTCTTTTCATTTTGTTTATTGTTTCCTTTGCCGTGCAAAAGCTTTTAAGTTTAATTAGGTACCATTTGTTTAGTTTTGCTTTTATTTCCATTACTCTAGGAGACAGATCCAAAAAAAATATTGTTGTGATGTGTCAAAGAGTGTTCTCCCTTTGTTTTCCTCTAGGAGTTTTATAGTACCGAGTCTTACATTTAGGTTTTTAATTCATTTTGAGTTTATTTTTGTATATGGCATTAGAGAATGTTCTAATTTATTTCTTTTACATGAGGCTGTCCAGTTTTCCCAGCACCACTTATTGAAGAGACTGTCTTTTCTCCATTGTATATTTTTGCCTCCTTTATTGTAGATTAATCGACCATAAATGCACAGGTTTATTTCTGGGCTTTCTGTCCTGTACCATTGGTCTATGTGTCTGTTTTTGTGCCAGTACCATGGTGTTTTGATGACTACAGCTTGGTAGTATAGTCTGAAGTCAGGGAGTGTGACTCCTCCAGCTCTAGTCTTCTTTCTCAAGATTGTTTTGGCTACTTGGGGTCTTTTGTGTTTCCATACAAATTTTTAAATTCCAGGTCTGTGAAAAATTCCATTGGTAATATGATAGGGATTGCACTGAATCTGTAGATTGCCTTGGATAGTATGGTCATTTTAACAATATTGATTCTTCCAATCCAAGATAAAGGTATCCTTTCTTAAATGGACATTACATCAGTCCCATTATAAGTCCCCAGGATGAGGTCTGTGTCTGAAGATTAAAGGTCATGATGTCTATTGTTAGTAGTTAAGAGGGATAATTGTGTGCTAATTTTGGCTTCAGTAAGCATTGTAGAGCCAGATCACAACAAAGGTTTTAGAAGCTTAACTAAAAATAGGAGTGATTGAGGAAAGGCAGTGACTTGAAATCAGCTATACAGTCTGTGTTATTCTCTTTGTTGGAGAAAACCCTGCAAAGGGAGCGGAAATCAGTAGAGAAGAAAATAGCCCACATTCTTATACCTGTGGGCACCCACTAGTGACATGGTTTAGAGAGCAGAAAACTGGCCTGGGAATCTGGACACCCAGCTGCTGTCAACGTAAGCTGAGCAAACGTGGGCTTCTCAGCAAGTGAGGTGGGCCTTGATGTTCCCTTAATAAGGAACACTCTGTGCCAGATCCACCCATGGCAGAGCCTCTTCCTTGGGTCTCAGCTTAAACACTCTTCCTCAGAGAGACCTCCTCAGACACACCCCTTTCCTGGCCATTCTCTATCACTCTTTTTCGTTCACCATCTGAAGCTATCTCGTACTCATACTTGTTTTATTGACTGTGTCCTCTCAATCCATATATAAGCTCCATAAAGGCAGGGACCCCATGTCTTTTGCTCACTGCTTTATTGCAAGCACTTAGAACGGTGTCTGGCACATAGTAGGCCTTCAATCACTATGTGTTGAATTTATGAATGAATATGAGGTTCAAGATGGCAGTGGGAAAAGTGCTTCCTATTACTAATAGGGTAGGTCCCTTCCCTTGAAAAGGAAATGTACATTTTCTAAAGGTAGGGAAGCAGGGAACAAAGTGGATATTTATATCAGAGGAAAAGCCCTTTATTCCCACATTGAAGCACTAACATTTCCTCCCAGCTCTGCATTTCTGCATGTGGGTGGACACAGCAGAAGGCAGCTGTGAGGCTGAAGAGGGGAGTGGGTAGGGTAGGCAGTAAGACTTAACAAATGGACCAAGTTATCACTGTGATTTAAAACAGGATGTTTACATACCGCTCCCAGAAGGCAGAGGATGGCTTTGTCTTTCCCACTTGGGTGCAGTGAGAAGATTTAATTGAAGTAACTGAAAATCTCTGGGAACTTGTTCAAGTCTTTTGAACAACTGCTGTCCACGGGAAGGTGCTAAGGAGGGTACAGTGGCAAGCTCAGACAGCTGGCATTTGGTTGTTTTCCGAGTATCCAGGCAGCTAAGGATACCAAACAAAAATGACCCTTCCACGTTGTGGCCCCTCCACCCATGGTGCCCACCCTTCAGACCCATTCTACCTGTGGCTGTGCCACCTGCCTCTGTCCCCAGGCATCCATGCTCTAGCCTGGTTCTCTCTGAGCACCTGTGTCCGGTGGAATGATTGAGGGTGTCCACCAGGCTGTTGAGCCGTATGAAGCCAGTGCCTTATTTATATAATCACTTTCATTTATATGGGATGCCATGTTCTAATGAGAGCGGTTGTGGAGAGGCTAGCTAAGGACAATTACCCTCCCATATATTTGTTTAGTTCTTTATACCGCCGGCAAAGCTCTTTCACCAAGATCATATCGTTTTAATTTTAATCCTCATCACTGGGGGACTTCCCTGGGGGTCCAGTGGTTAGGACTCCACGCTTCCACTGCAAGGGGTACAGGTTCGATCCCTGATCCCTGGTCGGGGAACTAAGATCCTACATAGCCGAGCAGCGGGGCCAAAAAAAAAAAAAAAATCAATCTTCATCATTGCACTTACTGTTTAAAAAAAAAAAAAAAAAGCAGGTATTTTCCCGTCATCATTTTATAGAAGATTCTAAGATCAAAACAGGTGAAGGACCTGCCCCAGTTCACAGAACTAGGAGGACCCAGGTCTCCTCGTCTCCATAAGCAGCATTAAAAGGCAAATGTCATGGACATATATACACTACCAAGTGTAAAATCAATAGCTAGTGGGAAGCAGCCACATAGCACAGGGAGATCAGCTCGGTGCTTTGTGACCACCTAGAGGGGTGGGATAGGGACGGTGGGAGGGAGACGCAAGAGGGAGGAGATATGGGGATATATGTATATGTATGAATGATTCACTTTGTTTATAAAGCAGAAACTAACACACCACTGTAGAGCAATGATACTCCAATAAATATGTTAAAAAAAAAAAAAAAAAAAGGCAAACGTCTAGGAAGAGAACCAAGGTTGACACCCTCTTATGTCACAACCGAATCTCTTTGTAAAGATTTATGGAGATTCAAGAAGAACCTATTTGATAATTTTGTATCAGATCAGGATCGATGGCTAGGCAGGCTTTGCGTGGTGCCTGGCACATGAGGCAATTACTGAATGGTGGAAAGAAAGAAGGAGGGAAAAAAGAAGAGAAGGAAGAAAGTTCTGTTTGAGAGGATGAGATTGGCTGCAGAGTACACCCAAATCCTCCTTATGAGAGTGGTATGAAAGCAGCAACCCACTAGAGTTGATTGTCGCTCAGCAAGTAGAATTTTGGAGCTGACAGGAGCTCAACATAAGCTGTCCAGCTTCGTTTGCTAGTTACTATGCCCACTTCAGCTGCAGGGATGTTTGGGTGTCTGCCTCTGATCATCAGCTGATCTGAACTCACATGCCCATATACAAACATTAAAAGCAAATACTTTCTCGGCTGAAAATAAAGTACACATAAAAGCCTGTTTAAATGAATCATTCTTCTTTTAGAAGCTAAAGAGAGTGGGAGGGGAGCAGCTGACATGTTGTGGGACTAGGGGCAGTGTGGACAGTCTCTCTTTGAGCCTCTGAGAATTTCCAAGTTGAAAACACTTTGGGGAGATGATTCCTTCCCTCAGGATACAGGCTGCATCCAACCTTCCCCTGTGGGTGTTGGTTTTGAACCTTTCTCTTCCTCTCTCCCCCTGTAAATGACTTAATCGTTTAATACATAAAATAAGAAAGGTGTGGCTGAACACATAGGAGAGGCTAGAAGGTGTCCCAGCCTGGAGTCAAACAAGGAAACTTACTGTTTAAAGTAATGTTAGGCGTTGACCATTAGGTCTATAGTATAGCCTTCTCCCTTTTTCTCTTGCCTCCATCACATGTTCATTGCTTCCTTCCTTCACTCATTGTCAGGCATGTAGGTACAAATACGAATAAGAAATCGTTCCTACTGTCAAGGAGCTCTAGTCAAGTAAGAAGCAGGCATGGGGGAAGGTGCAGGAAGGAGGCTGGAGGGTGATGGAGACAAGACATGTGCTGCTCTAAGGAGTTTGCCCTTGACCCTACAGGTCAGTGTTTCTGAGCTTGTATGGATCAACATTAAAAGAAAGAGCCGATTAAATATTCTTAGTATTGACGACTTATTTTTGTTACAACATTATTTAAATCTATGAAAACATAAGCCGGGTATAACTTCTCAATGTCTATAATCCTTATACAACAATAAAACCAAAACAAATTTACAAAGTAAAACCCAATACAAGGCATATTAACAAAGTATGTTACTAATCTTACCAATAATGTCCCTTAGAGCAAAATAAAATATTTTTTCTTCTGGTGGGCACCATTAGCCAACTGACCCAAGGTCACATCATCAATATTGGGATAAAACCATTTTAAGAGTTCTCATCACAAGGAGAATTCTTTTTTTTATAAAGGATTATTTTTAAATGTCTGAGAGACCCCATCAGCCCCAAGAATAAAGTTACTGAAGACCACAGTCTGAAGTTTGAGGAAATACTGCATAAGTGTTTGGGACCCGCCGCTGACAGATTTTGAGCAGGAAAGTGACATGATCAGTTTCCACGGTAGGGCAGTTACTCCAGGAGCAGCCGTTCCGGACAATTGGAGGAGTGAGGAGGTGACTTGGGAGACCCCTACAATCATTTAGGTGAGGATGGTGAACAAAGACAGGATGAGCGATGACGTATAAGAGAATAGACCAGAGATGTCTGTAAAAGGCAGGATCTGTAGAACACAGGGGCTGATTAAATGTGGCAGGTGAAGGAGAAAGGGGCGTTTCCAGCTTAGCTGGTGCTCTTAAACCCATCAGGAGATTTAAAACTACAGCAGGAACTAACACAACAATGTAAAGCAATTAGACTCCAATAAAGATGTTAAAAAAAAAAGAAGTGAGTTTATTTTCAGTCATAGCCACTTTGGGGAGGCTGTGCGCTGTTGGGGCACAGACAGTCAAGTACAGTGGGTTAGAACTGACAAGAAGAAGCTTCTGAATGAGGCCAACATGCTAGGACGGCCAAGCAGTCACCAGCCTATAAACCGTAACTTCGACGTCCAAGAAGGTCTCAGTGCCCACTCCCCCGACTCCCAAAGAAAATGTTTCTCCTGCCTCCTAGTTGCTACCCGAAGTCCCACCCCCAAGGATCATAACTCCAATAATCTAACTTAATACTCTGAAACTAAAGCACAAAATCTGACACCCTGTGATTGATGACCTGGATACGGGCATGCCGTGGTAAACAAAACGTGGAATTTGCAGTCATTCAGACCGTGCCTCCAATTCCTCCTCCACCACTTACTAGTTTTGAAATCTCAGCAAGTCGCTTTTCCTCTCTGTCTTCCTTTTTGTAAAATAGGGTTATAAAACTGTATATCAAAACTATTTAGGAGCATTAAATGAAACAGTGCACATCTTGATCAGTGAATCGTTCCCATTCTCCCGACATTGGCTGAGCCCGTGGACAAAGTCAGACTTCCTGGGTTCAAATCAGGCTCTACCATGTTCTAACGCTATGACCTTGGGTCATTAAACTAACCTCTCTGTAACATAGGGGGATAATGACGTTCTCTGGTGTATAGAATTATTGGGATAATTCATTGAGCCAATGTACACAAAACTCTGAGAACCAGGTGTCTTGCACAGTGTGCCCTACCTAAGTGTAAGCTGTTATCATCATCGAAGTTACTCCTTCCTCTCTTCCAACAGTGAAGCTTGAGATTCTTTCTTGGTCATCATCTTGGTGGAAGAGGAGAGAGAAACGGTGTGATGCTGGGCACCTGATTCACTGAGTGTGAGGCCCCATGGGAAGAGGAAGAAAAAGAAGGTTCGGAGCCCCAGAGGCATTCTTTGCCTACTTCTCAATTTTTTCCAAGACGAGCCAGGATCTGCAGGGCCCCGGAGGAGGGAGACATAAAGAGACTGGAGCTGAAAGCCCTGTGACAATATGGAAAGACTGTCATCAGATGTTTGGCCAAGGAAGCAACCACCCAGGTGTAGTACTATGAGTTCTAAGGAACTAGGACAGCACTCATTGTTTTCAATGAATTTGATTTTTCACTTATCAGTGGGTAAATGCCACAGTTATACTGGATTTTGCCCCAAACTGGAAAGAGAAGAAAAAAATTTAAAAACCTCAAACCAACTTGCCTTTCCCGAGGACTAACCCCTGAGATGTTAGAGCTGGAAGTTAGAAGCCTGTTCAGAGCAGAGGCAGTGAGCAAACACAGAATTTTTCTGATACGTTCGGCATTATGATGTCAAGTTCCTGACCCTAATCAACCAAGCTCATGAACAAACTAGTCCTTTTAAACATTTTATGAAAGAAACTGCTGTGCATTTTTCTCTCTGGACTCTCTCCCTTGGAATACAAATGCTGCCTGGCTCTTCCAAGCTCGTGCTCACGGCCGTTCTAGCAGAGTCAAGTTCTCGGTGATTTGCTGCCTCCATCAGGATCAGGGAAGAATCTTTTTTAATACATTTCAATTTGTTTAATCCTGAGAAAATGCAATGACTTCTGGGTCAAAATGGGGCAGAGGGGTCTATTGGAGATGAACATGTTATTTGGGTACAAATTTTAATTAGTTAAACTTTTCTCAAAATAAAGATGCAAAGGAATATGGTATCTAAAAACAAACCAAAAAAAAGTGGTTCCAATGAACCTAGAGGCAGGACAGGAATAAAGACGCTGACGTAGAGAATGGACTTGAGGACACAGGGTGGGGAAGGGGAAGCTGGGACGAAGTGAGAGAGTGGCATGGACATATATACACTACCAAATGTAAAACAGATAGCTAGTGGGAAGCAACTGCACCGCACAGGGAGATCAGTTCCGTGCTTTGTGTCCACCTAGAGGGGTGGGATAGGGACGGTGGGAGGGAGACACAAGAGGGAGGGGATATGGGAATATATGTATACATATAGCTGATTCACTTTGTTATACAGCAGAAACTAACACACCATTGTAAAGCAATTATACTCCAATAAAGGTGAAAAAAAAAAAAGATGCAAAGGAGTAATATAGAAAGAGCTCCGTGTTTGGGGTAAGGCAGATATTAGATCCAATACCAGGTCTGCCACCTGTACTGTGTGATTCAGGGCAAGTCACTGAACTCCCTTCGTTCACAGGCCTCCACTGTAAGGTGCTGACAGCACTACCTACCCCATAGGCTGGTTATAAAACCCAACATGGTCTGTCCCTGCCTCCTGCCTCAGTTCCAGCCACTTCCTGCTGACACAGTCCTCTCTAGTCATATCAGGCTCCTCAGGGCTCCTCTTCCTCTGGCTCTTACTCAAGTTGAGATTCATCTGCCTGAAAAAAATGAACCCTACCACCTCCCCATTTTCTGGGCTGACAGCAACTCATCCTACAGACCTCCCTATAGATGCCATTCCTCCAGGAAGTGTTCTTTGTCAACCTCCCTCAGTTAACGTCTAGATTGTCTACCCTCCTAGGAGCCCACAGGGCCTGTGCATAACCTATCAAGGCACTTACAACAAACCGTCATGTTGATTTGTCAGAGCATCCCCTGGACCCTGAACTCTTTGTAAGCAGAGATCGTGTCCTTCTAATGACATGGTATCTCCAGGGCTTAGTGCAAGGCCAGACACATGAAGCATCCAGTATATATTTGCGAAGTGAACGAAGACTAGTAAATGTTGTTCTTTTGCTATTTGGTCCTCCAATGACAGTTACTGCAGGAAAAGTCAGGCATATTGGAGCACGCTCCAGGATATTTTTCTCAGTTGCTGTGCCTGACACTGTAGTTGTCTTCATGGCCAGACGACCCCCCTTTAGCCCAGACTCCACCTTTCCCTTGAAGTGGATACTGCTGGCTTTCCTTCTGAATACCATCTGCTGCTCACCTAGACACTTGAGCCAGGATCCCAAGCAAGGCTGTTGCCTGCCCTCCTCCTGCCCCTGCTCATCCAGCAGCCTCTCAATCCCGTTTCCACCAAATCCCATTTGATGGGTTACACAAGATTCACTCTGACTTGCTATCTTTGAAATCATGCGACCAAGCCACAGTCTTCTTGGTCTTTAGTGAAGAAAGATCTAACCCAAGCATCCTCCTTTCCTCCCCCTCCCCTCATACAGGTCAGATTCCCTAAGAACATATTGGAAGGGGAGATTGATTTTACATCCCTTCTTCACCTAGAACTTGCTTCTGAGCACCGTGTTTTCCTTTCTACTCTCCATGGGCCCCTGCCTCTCCCGCATTGGTCACGATCAGGAACTACCAGGCAACCCCCTTCAATGGGTACCTCTCCCTTCGCATGGGCTCAGAAAAGAGGTTGATGGACTGAGCACACTTCAATCAAGTGCCCAGAACTTTCATTCTACATTGTGTCACCACAGAGGAGTTAGAGGGACATTGGTCTTGTCTGAACAACTGGGATAATTTAAGAAACCAAGAATATATGTTCTCCTTGCAAAACTTAAATCCATATACTGCTTATGAGTCTTCTCATGGCCTAAGGGAGAAATATCCCAAAAGTAGACTTTTCTTATGGGGTTTCCATCATGGGCACAAGCCTGTTCCCAATGAGGCTCCCACATCTCCAAATGCCTTGTTCTTCCCACTCTGCAGAGCAATGACATCTAGCTTTCAATCTAGTTTATTACCCAGAAGATCTGGTCTTGACCCAGAAGTCATCACCTTTCCTGTGGTACCTTTCCCTAAGTCTGAGTCATTCCACTAAGGAAACTCACAGGAGCTTTATCCGGAAGACAGCAATGGGGAAACCCATGATTCCTCAGGGAAGTCTGGCCCCCCCGAATAGAAGAGTGGTTACGAGCAGGAACTCTGGAGCCAGGTGACCAGGGCTTGCAAATGGCTTTGACTTTCCCAGCTGTGTGACTCTCATCATGTTTCTTACCCTCTCTGCACCTCAGCCTCTTTATCTGTGTTATGGTGATAATAATAGTGAGTCTTTCCGAGTAGTGAGGTTTTAAAGAGTTAAAACACGCACAGAACAGAGCTTAGCAAAGAAGAAGTGCTCAGTGAATTTTAGCTACAGCTCTATATGGTTTCCCACCAGGGTAGACATGTCTATTACTTTTTCTGTTTATCTAGCAAGTAATTGTTGATGCAAACATATACACAATTGCAGACAGCTTCTGAGAACAAATACGAATTCCCAGAGATTGTACAATCTGGGAATCTTTCTGAATGACTCATGAGGAAGTCTCAAAGTGGAGTCAGCACAGAAAGCTCACTGCTTACGAACTTTCAATTTACAGATTTCCATTAGGTGCAAACGGAACTTTTCCTGCTGTCCACATTTTGACTGAAGCCCCTAAGGTGAAAACATAAGTAACAATCATCTCCTTCCTCAATCATCCAGGGACCTGTTGGATACCACAACTCATTACAAGGTGGCCAAACTGGTCTTTTACCTCCAGACTATATAAAAGGAGACGAATCTATGCTGCTGGAAGTCTAGGGTGACTAGAGAGGAAGATGAGGGGTGCTTTGGGGTTCTGATAATATTCTGCTTCTTGATCTGGGGCTTGAGACTTGGAATCCCCAAAGGGAGTTTGTGGACGGGAATCCCTAAGAATAGAGGTCACTTGACTCTTCTCCTTTCACCAAAGGAGAGACTGACATGGGTCCTTGAAGGCTTGAGGACATAGTTGAACAGAGACCACAGCCTGCCACAGATCGTTTCTGAAGGCAGGAGCCTGCCGGAAGCTGCCCAAGAGGGCAAGTGAAGACAGAGATAGCAGAGGGGGCAGCCTGCCTGTTCTCGGCACGGTGGACCATGAGTGGACGGGTCTTCATGAGTCTGGAGGACTCTATGGAATGTATGTTAAAATATCTTGAAAGACCCACCCTAGAGGGTGGCCTGCCAGAGCAAGGGGACCCCGGCAGTATGAGGCTGGAGATACAACCACTGGGACAGGACTTGGGGGGAAAAGAGGAAAGTGGGTCACAAGAGATCAGTCGAAGAGTGTGTCACCCATACAGGAACCAGTGCAGCACAAAGGTCCCAATATGGAGTACCCACAAGTGCTCACTGTAAAATAGAGCAATGAAGTGTCCGACACCTTGGCAATGCCAGCCAAGAGGGAATCACAAAGAGCACCAAGTACTTGAAAAGCCTATTTGCCCTCTTCCTCCTTTACTCTTACTCCCCAGCCCTGGAGAAACCAAAGGTAGCTAAGCAAATGGAGAAGGGGGAGTGCATCAGAAAGAATAATGAGCAAGCAGACGCTAAGATCAGACCCTCTTTCCCCCATTTTGGGACCCCCAGCCAAGGGTCAGGCCTAGGCTATGGAAATGGGAGAAGTTTTGAATTGGATCTGAGATCAAAGTTTTGATTTAGACTCTATTGGATCTTTTAATACTGGAAGTCATGATTATCAAAATAAGATTTGGGGTTTTTTGGGGTTTTTTTAAAATCTGAAAATGAACGGGCTACAGAAGGGGACAGGGAAAGGAGATTGAGCAGTGTATGTTTTCAAGGTGATCATGGTGGGGAAAATTCAGCAGTTTCCTATGTATAGCTATTGAGTTTAATACAATCCCAAGACATGGGATAAAGCAAAATCTCATCAGCCCTACCCTCTACCAACAGTGGTAGAGCAATTGCTTTTGTGGGCCTGGCATAAACTGATCCTTGGCAGAAAGGTCTTTGTCCTTGACATTGTTATGAGGGACCTTGATCATTCCTTTCTTTTACTTCTTTTGCCCCAAGTCTGCTGGGCAGAGGAGAGCATGCCCATCAGTCACTTCTTGGGTCCACAAAGACCTACCCTAAGGATGGAGATCACTGCTCTTGATGACATCATTACATTTGATGTCAAAGTCCTCTCTCAGTTTCTCTCTAAGGAGGGTGGAATGGCATTTTTACTCTTCTAGTCACAGAGACATTGGATATTTCATGTGGGCTGGAGAAGGAGAGGTACGATTTATTCAGGAAGGAAAGGAATTTAAGGACCTTTCCCAAGAAGTAAGAAACTTTCTCTGAAAGAAGCAAATTTAGAGATTCAGACAACTCCAAAGGGGACTCAAGAATGGAGTGGGATGGTCCTACCTTTCTTAAAACAATAAAAATGAAACAAATCAAACAACAAAAAAAAACCATACCATGCCAGTAATTTCAAGAAGTCCACAAGGTAGTTGGACAGCCCTCTCTCCCCGCTCTTTCCTCTTTTCCACCCTCTTCTCTTGCCTCCAGGACAAACTCAAGTCTTTCCTCATCATTGCTTCCACCTTGTTACTTGCTCCACCATTCTCTGAAAGCAAGCCCCTGGGTCAGCCTTTCCTTTCACAAAGACTCAGGGAAGCAAATGCAAATTCCATGAGGAAACCGGAAGAGTCAAGGGGAAAGTGCTGGTTGTTTACATTCCATTTTGCACTCTCCTGAAAGCTTACATTCGGTAGAAATTCTGAATTTTCTTGAAGTAACTAGAGGAAGCCCAGCTGGAATAGTAATATCTAAATAAAAATGCTTCTGACCTGCTAATATTAACTAGTCTAAAAATACCATGAAGCATGTGGTTTTCATTACAGCAACAAAGCAACTATAGTATGACAAGCAGCCTGCCTTCCAAGACTACCCTCATTTACATGATATTATGTTACCCGTGGAGTTGGACTCTTGGGCTTAAAGAAAAACAAGAGCTCCACAGCAAGAGGTGAAATGAAGATTTAGGCACTCGGCCAAAAATTTCAAGCTACCCAGAAAAGATTTGAGCTTCTGGTCACATGGCCTCACCCTGCTCAACACTCTCTTCACACGTCATTTATTCCACGCATTGGAACTTCTCACACGTGGCTCTTATCACAGGTAATTGTGTCTAAGATGAGGGCAGAGTCTGTTTCTTGAGCAAAACCACATCCCACATAGCCTCTGTCACGTGCTCTTCAGCATTGATGGAGCTCATGGCAGCAATACCAGAGAGGTATGGATGGAAAGAACGCACACTTTGGAGTCCCAGAGCTGAGTTTCAAGCCTAGACTGCCTCTTTAAAGCTGTTTAACCTGGGGAAAGTCTTTCACTTCTCCACGTCTCAGTTTGCTAATCTATAAAAAGGGTATTAGTATTAAAAAAAAAAAAGACTCTATTATATTCAGAGCTAACATTCATTGCGTGCCTTCAACATGCCAAGGACTCCACTTAATGTTGTTACAGGCACTATTTTATTGAATATTCCCAAGAATCTGAGGAAGACAGTCCTCATATCATCCTCATTTATAGATGAGGATACCGAGGGCCAAAGAAGTGAAGTAACTTGTTACACGATAAGTGGCTGAGCTGGGATTCAAATCCAGGACTGACTCATGTCAAGACCTGTGTCCTCGTTTATAGAGTTTAAGTGAACACCTACCATGACTCAACACGCCAATAGCAAAGTGGTTAAAGGCATGGACTCTGGGTTCTACCACTCCCTTGCTGGCTCTTCTCTGGCCTTCAGTTTTCTCATCTAGAAAATGTGGATAATAGAACGGACCTACCACGTTGTGTGGCTATAAGGGTTAAATGACTAAAACGTATACGGCCATGGAATAATTCCCAGCACGTAGTAGTGCCTCTGCTCTGTTTACTATTTTTATTACAGTGAAACAGCTGACATATAAATGATGAGGGGAGCTGGAATAAGAGGAAGAAGGAGCACGGGAGGCCACCAAATGACTACTCTGTGACACTTATAAAACCCTTAAGGGAAACTTGCAGAGATGGCCAGGAACAGTTTCAGAGGTGCTGAGTCCCTGCTTATGCAGATCCTGGAGACATTACAATTTTACCATGTTTACATGACTCTAGCTGGTAAAACCAGGAGACATCTGCATACGAAACATGACGCTAAGCAGATGCATAGCTTAGGTAGGGCCCGGAGGTTGAGGGTTAGAGAGTCAGGCTAAACCAGTCCACTGGTGCCTGTGCACCCTTGGAGGTGCCCCACCTGTCTGATGACGTCACTGTGTGAAGTTACATGATGATCCTGAGGCTGACATGCCAGTGGATGCATAGTGATGGAGTTGATATGCGTTGTTCATCAACCCCATAAAACCATTTTCAGATCATGCCCATTGTGGAAGGATGGAAGTGTACCTAGTGGGAGGTCTCCATGATGGTGGACATTTGTACCAAAACTGACCTGGGAACTTCTTAGCAGACTTTGCAAATAAGAAAAAAACAATCTCTTTTGAGATGTGATATGAGGCAGGATTAAATGATCAGGTAGAAAATGCAAACCACTTTCAAATAATTTATGGAGTGGCTGTCAACATTAAAGCCACAGAGACTGACCAACCCTCATTTCCCAAGTTATGATCCAAAGGAAGAGCTTTTTAGTCTCAAGATGTAATGGGGGGACCAAGAATGAACCTTTACGACGCAAAGCCAGAAAGAACTTTGTCTTAGACTGTCTTCTGAGTTTTGTTTCCAGGTGTGAATTTCTGGCTGTAACAAAGATGATAAGTAAGTATGCAAGCATTTCACCTCTTTCAAACTCCTTACTTTATTGCACATATCAGATGTAACACCAGTTTTCTTATTTTAATTTTAATAGCCATCACCAGCTTATTCACAGTGTCCTGGAAATAAAGGCTTATCTTACAAAAAAAAAAAATCTAAAGAAGAGGATGATGAGACTGCTTATGAGGAAAGATCTCTTCCTCAGGAGGCAATATGCAGAAATAACCAAAAAAGATGGAAAGAGCATGAATTTAAAGTCTAGCCTTAATGAGTCTTATCTCTCTTTACTCTGTGATTTTTAAAATATAGCCTTATTCTGGCAATACTATGAAAGTACTGCTAATACACCAGTTACTAGAATCTGGATACGACATAGACTTTAATACAGCAGGGAAATAATTTATTTCAAAATCTGTTGATGAAATTTCTCTTAAGAAGAAGTGTTTTCGCTTAGCAAAAGTGCCTTGAAGAGCCATTGGTTGTGAAAATGTAGGCTCTGAGATACTGTTGAGAAAAGAGGACCAATAAGTCAGTCAAAGGAAAGTATATTTCTCTGCATAAAAATACAAGAAAAATATAACTTTCCAAAAGCAGGCTGAGATGGTGGGGACAGGATATGTTGGTAGAAGAAATAGGTAGGTAAAGAGAGAAGGCAGGAGGGAGAGGGTATAGGAAAATGGAATCTGGAAGCCCAGGAGAAGAGAGCTCAAGGGAAACCACTGGTAGAGAGAGCCAGGAAGATCTCAATTTCGAACTCAATGGGGACATCCCATGATTACTTTTAAAGAATTTGCTCTGCTCTGTGGCAATTCAATCCCCCTGTTTTCTCAAACCCTTTGTAAAAATGGGCTGCGCACAAGTGCTTTCTGGAAGGGGCATCAAAAGAAAAAGCAACTGGGTTCGATTTGAGAAAAGAAAAACCACATGAGTCTAGATAGACATGAGACTGAGAATTTAGTAGAAGCAGA